>NW_023339774.1:1930653-1939164 GCF_004916995.1 Morone saxatilis | reverse complement strand
TGTGTGTGTGTGTGTGTTGCACTTGGCTCAGGTTTTGTTTGTGTATTTAATTATTTAAATGACTATTTACATGTAATTATTTATGTATTAAATGCTTCTATATTACTTTGATGAGTTATTCATTTTAATCTTTACCTCGTTATTCCTTTAACTGAGTGTTTGTTGTTTTCCTTTCATACATTTAGCTCTTTTTACAAGGAAGAAAAGCACTCAAGAAGATATCGAGAGAAAGAAAGAGCAATAAATAAAGAGATAAAGGACGGTTGGAGGTAAAGAAAGAAAGAAGAGAAATAACAAATAATGATAGAAATGCTATTATACTCCTTTACTGTATGAATGTGAATAGGGATTCTTCTTTCCTTCCCTCATTCATCCTTGTTTCCTCCCCTCTTCCCTGTCCCCTTCCCTCCTTCATCCATCTTCTCTCCCTCCCCCTAGACTCTCCTCCCCTCAATCTATCTTTTTGACCACTCATCCGTTCTCTTACTCCATCCTTCCCCCCACTCTCTCTCTCTGCACTACAGATCTTCCATTTGAATTTCACATTTTCACACATTTATTTGCTCCTGCAGACGGCTGCCAGGTCAACATGTATTTAAAGTACTAACAGACATTGTAGGACAGAAATATTAATGTTGAATTCTCAGAAAATCAATCAACAAAGAAACCATTCTTCAGATTTAATGTTTACCACAAATAAAGATCACATACTATCAGGAAAACAAGAGGTAAAGAATACCTGTTACATCAAACACGTTATTGGAGATCAGTCCAGGTTTCAAATAAAATCTAAAAAGGATGTCAGATCTTATTAAACTTTGGAGCTGGAGATGTGCTGTGACCTCCTCCCACTCGTGTTTATGGGACGGAGAGGGGCTATGGGTTTTTTTCATCTGAGGAGAATGTGCTGATGAGCAGGCAGTGTAGAGAAGGCCACAGCCTCAGTTTGGTTGTTTGTGGCCCCGTGGGACCACTCTGAATATGTCCGTCAAGGGGTTGAGATCAATAGCTGTGCCACAATCATTTGAGAGGGTTCTGAGAAAAAACTCTTATGAGTGAAATATTTGCAGAGTTGGGAGGGTTACATTAAAAATGTAATCCAGTACAATTACTAATTACCTGTAAAATCTAGTCAGTAACCTAATCCAAGTATTACAATATTAATGTTGTGTAACTGAATTACTTTCCATTAGTTTTGGATTAAGTCATTTGACCAAAATTAGACCAAAACTAAAAATGAAGCCTAGTTTTTATGACGGACATTTTACTCTCATTTATTGTTGGGCATTATAAATTGATATATCTTGTAAGCACAAGGAGGCTTTAGCTGACGCCATTGTTGATGTTTACAGTTACCATGGCTTTCTTTATCTAAAGTAAGATTTAGATAGATAACAGCCTACATGAATCCCTCACTCATTCCTACTGAAATCAACATGAAGCATAGCCAACTGAAAGTAACTTTAATGTTACATTCACATTCACAGCAGCTTACTTCTTTTATAAATGTCGGGCTTCCTGCGTGTTTTTGTTTGTCCAAGCTGCTTCTTTTTTTCCAGTTTCTGGCTTGGAGACTGTTACTGAAATGCAACAGATCAAATAGCTAAATCAATAAATATTTTTGGGTGACACCAATCCAAAACATGTGAGATTTTGTAGATGAATGCAGGTCATACAGTTGTACTACATTTTGTACTTTTACTTTTAAAATGCTATTTTTTATCTAGTTTTCGTATAGTTTTTGTCGTATATCTGTCTTTCCAAACCGTGCAGTGTTTTGGTGCTTGATAAGCTGTAAAACACATTAATCTGTTATACCAACTGGACTTCCTAGATTGTGTTTCACAACACGCTCTCACCAACAGTCCTGTGCTGTTTTATTGCAGAGATGTTTTCAGCTAAGTCCCCTCTAAGGCAGTTTTCATCTACTGGGAGAAAAATTACCAATTTGCCAATTTGAGTCCATGGAGTACTTTTAACTATAGTGGCACATGCCCAATGCATATTAATAAGGAATTAACCAGATCATTTCCTGACTGCCTTGACATTTCTGCTGCTTCTATTTGAAAGCCCTGTTCCTCTTGTTCTTATAAAATGGATACTAGAATTGTTTTGCAATGGAGCAAATATTCTATCCAGGTATTCTGTTGGACCCCAGAGAGATGGAGAAACATATCTTTTGGTAAAATGTTCTAACCTGTAAGTACCTTAAAATCGTTGCTTGGGTACTGCTAAACTCTGGAACTGTTGGAAAGAGACACTACAACTAGTGTCTAAACTACAGTCTCTGGAAAGGTCCTTTACACAGGGCACACCTTTTTAGAAGAGGAGGAGAATTTAGAGTCTTTGTCCAGGATGGAATGAATTCTTTACCATTTCTAAGACCACCCTTTCCTTCTGGTGTCTCTATTTTTTGCAATCCAAGAAAAGCTTATGAAGTCACATCAACCCACATTTTTGACCATCAAATGGTATTTGGATTGAAAACTTAAAATAATGTCTTCCTTATTTCCTTTACACCACTACTGAGTCTCTACTATCATTAATATATCATATTAATTTATTTTTGAACTCAAAGTTAGAAAAAAAGTGAATGGTTTGGCATTGTTTTCTGTCTTCTGAAAGTCTCATGTCTCAGTTATATCTGAGAAAACCCATCTGTCCTCCTGCAAAGTGAAACTAAAGTAACACTCTGACACAATCCAGTAGATAAGCAGCTGATGTTTTTTTTAATACCTCATCACACAGCGTATCAATGCATTTTGCTTCAGAAACCCAGCCTCCACTTATTTCACACAGTGCTCTGTAATCATGGCACAAGTGGCCTCAAAATGAGTTTTGCAGGTAATTTTCTGATGTTTTCATCAGGGCTCTCAGAGCATCTCATCATCTTAAAATGATTGTTTAGAGAAAAACACACAGAGATGAAGCGAGTGAGAATGAGTTTCATTTATGTGCTCTTCAACAAAACATGATCAAAAATAATGAAGATGGGGAAGAGATTGATGCAGATGAGTATTTTGTATCTTGTATGTAGTTTCTTTTTTCAAGCAATCTGTAAGTCTTGTAAAAATCTTTAAATGCCCTTAAATGCATCAATTTAAGGCCTTGAATGGTCATGAAATCACCCAAATGCAGCAGTTTATGTCAGTCTTTTCTTACAGGTACATTAACTCTACACAGTAGTTTCCCAAATGACATGTTCTCAAATGGTGTTGAATACCTATGATGGCACTATTCTGGCATTGTCACTTGTGAATAATAAAGACCACAAACATCAAGGACTTTTCCTTGGTAAATGGTCAGCTTGTAAGTGACTGATGAGGCCTATTGTGGCACAAACGGTTCTCCTGCATTGATGGCAATACTTTGGCTATTGATGGAGACATTGTTGCCTTTGGTAGAAACATTTTGGTAGAAACGTTGTTGCTGCTGATAGAAACATTGTTGCTGCTGATTGAAACATTGTTGCTGTTGATAGTAATCCTGTTGCTGTTGGTAGTGACATTGTAGCTGTTGATAAAGACATGTTGCTGTTGATAGGAGCATTGTTGCTGTTGGTAGTGCCATTCTAGCTGTTGATACAATGTTGCGGCTTGCAGAAATTGTAGCCAATGATAGAATAATTGTTGTTGATAAAAATGTGTTGATATAAATGTTTAATAGAAACATTGTCACTGCTGATAGAAACTATGCTGCTGTTGCTAGACACATTCAACACAATTAAGCACAAATCTGAATGACTTCACAAACGTTCCTCCTCTCTACTTCTGTTCTTGTGTTTGAATTTTGGATTTGTTTTCTTTATTCAAACCTCCCAACAGCAATGTCTGCCTTTCACTGACTTCTAGCTGCTTCTGTCATGGGGGGATGCAATGTGTGTGTGTGTGTGTGTGTATGTCTAAGTGTGCAGTCTGCAGATTGATCACCCCTGTCATAGCAGGATTGCTGCAGAGTGCTGAACACAAGCTGCTAATTGATAGAGCTCCTCTGGGCCTCGTTCACTCTGACAGCAGAGAGAGGAGGCCGAAAAACTCTCCAGGTTCAAAAGAACAAAGGAAACAAGGAGAGCCCAGTAACTACTAATCTGCGTGGACAGATATGCCACCACTATGGCTACAACCATCATCATCATCATCATCATCATCATCATCATCATCTTCTTCTTCTTTATCATCATCATCATCATCATCATCAAATTCACTTCAGGTAAAAGTTGCTGCTGCAAGTGCCATTTTTGTTGGAAGAAACGTCATTTCATGGCTACAAATGCCCCTCACTGTGGGAGAAAACATCATTTATGTGAGTAGAAACATCACTGCTGTTAGAGAAAATGTCATCACGATGATTAACAATGCTACTGCTGTGACCACAAACTCTGAAATCACCGTTGGTAAAAAAATAAGCTATTCATTATTATCTACATTAGTAAAAGTCTTCTCCCTGGATAAAAACACCAACAGTGAAAGTAGAAACAGCATTCTCATTGGTTGGTAGAACCATCATCCCTGTGGGTGGAACTATAAGCATCAAAAGTACCATCACCAAACATCCATCGTGTGGGTGGAGTGAACACACTCTTTAGTGTTGGCTGATTGAAACTTTGTTGCTACAGAAATATTGTTCCTGTTGGTGGAGACATTGTTTCCATTGGTCAAAATTAGTTGTAATTAGTAGAAACACTGTCATCGTTGGTAGAAAATGTGATAGAAACATTGTCGCTGTTGGAAGAAACATTGTTGCCGTCGATGGGACACAAACATTGACATTGATAGCTTCATCAACTGTTTGTAGTTTGTAGAAACATCATTCCTTACTGTAAGTACTTCAGTCATGTGACGAAAGGTAAACCTTCCCTGTGTAGCGGCTGTGGCTGCTAGAACAAACAGCATGTTGGTGTTCAAGTTTGCTTTCTGTAAAATGTTAATAATTACTAGATGTAAATTATTCTGGTAATTCAACCGAATACAAAAACCACGAGTGTTGCAGAGCATTTAGTATGACATCATTATACAGACTGAGTTTCTCTCAGCACCCCCAACTCTGAGTGACTCCCAGCATCCCTTTATGTCCTCCATCTGAAAGAGTCCCTCATAATAAATATGCAAGAATCCATATGTACGACACATTCAGGCCCATGTTGGTAAATAATACTAAAAAAAACTGAAAAAAATGACTTGTACTGAATTGTGTCGGAGGGTTTAACCCCCCCCCCTTATCTTCCAGCCATCCAGCCCCCACCCCCACCCTTGTTCCTTCCTCTGAGTCAATACTTCACATCTCTAATCATCTCACACTCTATCTATATTGTCATTTCTCTCACTTCATTTAAGAATCTGTTGGCTGTGTTGTACTGCAATCTAGTCTTTTATTATGATTCTACTGTAATTAGTCACTCCAGCAACGGCGGGTTATACCTGTGCTCTAAGCTATTGCGCCCGTCGCAGCGGTTCGATTAAATCTATGTTTTAGTTGCCTTCAATTGCGCATTTACAAAGACCAGCTGACTGAAGTTGTTGAAGTTGTTTCAATGAAATTCTTTGACGGACGGCATGTCCACGGGCGCCCGTGTATATATAGTCCAACTCCCATTCACCTGTTCCCTCTTCCATAATGGCTGCATCTTTTTTTCGAGGAGTGTACTGCTATGAGGAAGCCTAATCCTCAGGCGAGAGCATTTATGCAGAAGAGTCTGCGCGGACAGGATCGAGATCCCATTGCCGTTGGAGAGTGACTATTCTCCATTGAGAGGGATACAGGATTTCAGGGTGGTGATGGACTAATCGCTATTTATGTACTGCTGGTCCAAAATGCACGGCACTAGACGCCCACGAAGCCATGCTCTCACTTCGCACAAGATGTTTGTCTGTACGAGTTGGATGAGTTTGCAAGGGGAGCTCCTTTATTCTGTTGGGCGATTGCTTGAGAACGCTTAATAAGTGAAAATCCATTTTGCCGCCACCAAGCTAAAGACGTGTTTCTTCTGCGCGAATCATTCATCAACATTATGTCATCACCTTCCCTGGCCACAGAAGACCCTTACATCAAGGAGAGTTTCACAAATGTCAGGTCAAACCTCAATCTTCAGCGTGCAACCCATTAGTTTCTAATTGATAGTCACAGTTGGTCGATACTCATATTTTTGTGAACAGCTGTTTCGCGTAACATCATTTGGTCTAGTGCATTGCACACACATCAGGATCAAACTCCCTCCAGAGAAACAGAGGGAGATACATTAAACAGGAAATCCTCCTCCACAGCATCAATGTTCAGTACAGGAGTGATTTGTGTCACTATGACCTAGCATAAATTATTCTGTGCATTAAATGACCTTAATATGTTACAACCTTTAACACTTTCAGCATGATCTGGTGATGCTGACGCCCTCGTGTCAGCAGATATAGAGCAAGAGTGGCCTGCTCGAGCTGCAGAACTCAGTAGTCTTGTCCGGGCCGGCTAGCCAATTACGAGGAGACTTTCATCAGTAAGCCACACATTTTTATTTGTACTGTGTATTACGATCTTCGGACATCATCGGTGTTTAACCTCTGCTCGTGTAGTTTTCTAATTGATATCTTGTATTAATCACGCGAATTCGCTGGTGTGCCTGCCGTGGGGGTGACAATCACGCGCCTGCGCGTCATTCCTTCTTGACTCCCTGCGGACCCCACAACCCCCACGCACGCAGGGCCTGCAAGCAATGCACACAGCAAGACAAGGCTCGACATCAAGGATACCTCGCCTTCTGAAATCCTCGGGGTTTCAGGCCTGCAGCCACCGCTGAGGTTTCTTCCCCGGACAGGGCCGTGTGATTTCATTGCTGCCATGCGCACGTACTGTCCATAACATTGCAGCCCCTTGGAGGGTTCTCTCTTGATTTAATTTTAACGTCTGCCAGCTCTATCTGTCGCCAGGTGCTTTGCGTATAGTCTTCTGACAGTCTTTGTGAATTCTGTCAAGAGGAAATGTTCATTACGACAGCATGATTGTGCATAAGTAGTTTACTTTGGGCCAATACTCCACAATCGTTATCCAGGCTTCTGAGAGAGCTGCTGCAGCATCCTGTCCCTTTAGGGATAAAAACTAAGCAGGAGTTATCTCCATAAAATTGACATACCTCAAGCTTTCTGAGTCCGGAGGCAGACAGTTCCACTGCAGAAGACCCCGATAAATACATATAGGAAGAACTTGAATTAAGATTTCAGCTGGAGTTATTACCAAGGGGCCGGCACTTCTTGGAGAATACCAGAACTGTACTAACCCAATCATTCTTCTGGGTGCTCCAAACAGTAGTGTGGGTAAGCGTAGTCCCAGACACTGCAAGGAAATCCAAGGCAGAGCCAGTATCAAAGGTATTTATATCTGTGTTGTTCCATTGCCAGTCAGTAGCGTGCAAAAGAGCCTTATGAACTGACACGTTTGTGGCTGGACAGAGCTGCGTGACGTCCCTCCCTGGTCCCCTCCATCACTGCCCTCCCTTGGTGTTTAAGAATGAGCGAGCCCGCTGGGGTCATCCGCTTGGGTGGGCGTGCCCCTGTGCCAGTTCTATCGGCTTTTTTGCTTTAACTGGCTACAAGCGATAAGACAGTAATAGCGGCGCGAGACCACGCTGAATCCTATCCACCTCATTGGTTCATCGTTACTCTACTTTAAATCACCTTACCAGGCATGCAAAATGTTGCTTCTTATATTTTACACTGACTGCCAGGTCTTTTACCGATGGCCAGACAAGTTTCTTCTTTCGATGAACGGATCTAGAAACGATAAAATTAATCAACAAACGTAACGGATGAGACAGAGTAATATATTAAGATGACACAAGCCAATTTGAATAATTGTTGCACTTAAGCAGTACTCTACAGTTCCTGAGCTAACACGCGACCGGCTACTTCCCACCATTTAAGCCTCAACAGGCAGAGCTTCAGGACTGAAAGCTAAACGCCTTCACGTCCTTACATCTGTCAGTCTAATATGATCAGTTCCTAGTGAGCACACTGTCTTATTACATGCTACAGGTCTTTTGACTACTTACATTAAGCCGGTTGCCTATGCTCGCCAGGCTTTCTCTTGCTTTACATTGAGTGCATTGGTATTGCCTCTTTCTGCTTATCATCTCTTCACTCTTCATCAGACCTCCATCAGGAGCCGCCTTGCATTCCAGGCGGCGTGAAATATGCAAGCGCGACCTCCGTATCCATAGTCATCTGAGGGTGGACGCGGTCTAATTTCAGCTATGCGCCATGAACACGCACTCTATCCCAACACCTGAATCCTACCCCTGTCTCGACATCAGCGCGCCTTTTCATCGTCGGCTCGCAGCAACACGCTGCAACCAATCTAAACCCAGGATTGCGCCAAGCAGACTACGGTCAACGCGCGCACTTGCTCACCATTATCCTCGGAGTTGTTCTTTGATTCACTCTGGGCAATACCCTCTCGGGCACCGGAGCGATACAGCATAGAGGCAATGTCCTCGGGTAGCGCGCGAGTGCGAAGAGCTGTACTTCCGCG
>NW_023339774.1:1928623-1930628 GCF_004916995.1 Morone saxatilis | reverse complement strand
AATATTTTAATGCAGGATAATTAAAATGATGCAACATACTTAGAAAGACCATGGACATGCTGTAAAACACAAGCAGGACATATTTTTCAATATCTAAGCAAAACCACAATCTTTCCCAAAGGTTTTTAGTTACCTAAACCTAACAACAGGTAGTCTCTGATGTCCAAGTCCTCAGCTTTGTATGTAGCATTTCCTGGAGTGGTAAAAATGTTACCAGGGAACATAGTCCAGTCAATTACATTTCCTCAAAAATGTACTTGGAAAAAATCTTTTATTGCTATATGAATGAAATTATCTAACTCTTTCATGCTCAAGACATGATGAATAATTTTAACAACATAATAAACATCTGATACTTTATTCATGTTTACTTCACCATGACTGCTGAGCATCACAAGCAAAACACTGGACCTTTTATCGTCTAACAGCTTGGTTTTCTTTACAGTGAGCTCACTGAGCTGTTAATGTAGCTGTAGGCTTGTCCCTCTTTTCACTCTAACATTGTTGTCACACAAAGTCAGCCTCTTGGAATTACAGAGCCATTTGGTTAATAAGTTAATTAAAACATCAATTAGATGTCTGACCTTCATTTTCCGCTCTTCATCCGGCGGCTGAGTGCAGCTCACAGTCGCTGGGAGAGAACTCCAGCTGATGAGTCTGTTTGAACATTATTCAGAATAAAGAGTCGTGTTTCTGGTATGAACAGATGAAATCAAAGGACCTCTCTGCAGTGGGAGCATTTTGAAAATCATAAAAAAAAACCTGTCCACCAGGGTTCCCACACATTCTGGAAAACCTGGGATACTTAAATGCAGCTCAACAGTCATGCAAATTAAGTCCTTTTAAAATGACAAAGTTGCTGAAAATGTTCTGGAACAAAGCACAAAAGCGAGTAGTTTGAGGACATGGTAACAATCACGTACTGTGACCTTATTGTACACGACAGATTCATACTTTAAACTTAAAGGTTATACATGTGATTTAAAACATTAATATAGCAGCAAACCACTACTAGCTATGTAATGAAACTGCTGTTTCTCTCATCTATGTCGGTGAGTTAAGGATTTATTTTTACCAAACAAGAGTTGGTGACTGTTAGTACAGTGGAGAAACTAACAGAGACTGTTTTGGTGAGTTTTACTTTGTTTCTGTCCACTCTGATTAAAGTTACAATATTATATGATAATATTATGAAATTAGCATTTTTGTCTATGCAGTCTGGTGGCTAGTGATATTATGGCTGTTATGTTTCTGGTTAAAGTTCTATATCTTTAGGGATCCTTTCCATAATGTCAGACATTACAAAAACACAATATAGGAACAACATTAAAAGAAGCACCAAGTACTGAAGAAAAAGAAAAGACGACAGGGACAAATGATTTTCTATAGATTTTTTTCTTTGCACAGGGGACAGCTGAAAGTGGTGATTTAAGGGGCCACTGTGGTTGTCTAAGATGTTACTGCTGGACTGCCCTGCCATGGTGATAGGACAGTTGAGTTTGTCTGCAGCCTGTAATTGTACTGCTCAGTTGAACTGCTTTGGAGAACTGTGTCTTGCTTTTGAGATTTAGATTCCCAGCACTTACATACTCACTAACCAGGACACAATGTTAAAAGTGAGTATGTCTGTAGTCCTTAGTCTCCATTGTTTTTCATTAGTGCCGTAATTTGTTCATCATCTTAAGGATCGTACAGTGGAAAGCATTGGAAGTGCAGGGAGGTGGCAGCCTACTACCTCCTCAGTCTGTTTTGTATGCCTCCTTTTGGTCCTCTCTCTTCCCCTTCCTCGATCTGGTTGCTCATGTGTTACGTAGTTAATCAAAGTATATTGGCATTTCGTTTAAGTTTTCTGTAAACCGAAGTTATAGGTGTGTTGGAGTCTGCTCATGCTGTTCTGGCTCGGAATTACTGCCGCAAGTTCTAGTTCCAGACAAGGCCACATGACCCAGAAGAATGAACAGGTTTATTGTCATGTTGCTTGACAGAACCAGCATTAACTGTTTCA
>NW_023339774.1:1923207-1928523 GCF_004916995.1 Morone saxatilis | reverse complement strand
TATTTTATATTTTGTTACATGCTTCATTGAAACGTTACACAAAAGTTAAAAATAATCAAATGTGATTAATGACCTTTTATTTGTCAAGTCTATAGTTAAAAATGTAACGGCTCTGAGGTGCTTCCAAAGGTGCTTCCGAGAGGTGTTGTGTCTCTGCTCTCACTGTCTCACCTGTATTAACCTTCAAACACAGAAGAAGAATAGCTTGTTTGTGTTCAAAACGCAGCTCTTTACATGAAGTCAAGACGGGAGAAGTATAATTTTATGAATGTTAAATAACCTGTATTTGTTGTACGTGTGTGTGTGTGTGTGTGTGTGTGTGGTTTTGTAAGTGTTGACATTTGCAGATATACAGCATGAAACATACACCTGAGAGCAGAGGAAAAGATGGGAGGAAATTTAACAAGGAGAGGGGAGGAGAGAAGAGAAGAAGAGGAAATGAAACAAGAAGATGGCTGGAAAGAAAACAAGGAGAGGAGAGGATAGAGAACAAGGGGTGCTTTTCATTACGCTAACTTCCTCAAATGTACCTGGAGGAGGCGAGGAGCGAGGAGAGAGGAAATATTGATGTATCCTACACATATGCACCCTCACATGTGGAACATGAGTGCTATTTGTATGTTTGGTGTTGTTCTTCATTCTCACAGCTCTCACTCTGTAGTGTCAGTATGGGGAGCTACACACAATATAATAAAATACAGTTACATGGTGGGATATAATGTGCCATCACATTGTGTGTGATAAATAACAATTTACTGGATCATTTAATCTTAAAGTGTTGTGGCATCACACAAAGAATCTTTTTATATTACTAAAGTCAACATACACACATTCTCATGCAGCTCTGTGGTGTAATATTGTGCAGATAACTATAATTTAAGTAAATAGGCTACATAACTAAAGTAATCCTAACAAATAACACTGATCTGTATATATATTTAAAATTAATATTAAATGATCAGTAATAATGCTGCTAAAATGGACAATGTTAATCTGAGCGAGTGAGGGAAATGAAGAGACACGTGAGCATAATGAAAAGCACCCAATCAGAGGAGATGGGAAGAAACAAGGAGGATGAGAGGAGAGGATAAGAAACAAGAAGGAGAGAGGAGAGAGGAGGAGAGGAAAGGAGATAAATAAGAAGTCCAGAGTGCAGCAGGCTTGTGTTTCACAGTTCCAGCTCCTCATTTCTGCCTTATTCACAGTGTGTGTAAGTGTGCATTGTTGTTCCTTTGTAGAAAGACATTTTGAGGACAGTTTTAGAAAGTAGGGAAAGTTCTGGGGACATGTTTCTAGCCTGTGGATGTGAGGTGGTTTCATGGATTGGCATTTGTTGTCTTTAACTGTCTTTTTGGGCTCTGCTGCCTGGGAGAAATGTTATCTTTTATCACGGTGTGAGTCTGTGTGTATTTAAATGCAGTGACAATAAACTTGAAGTGCTCAAACAAAACATTACATATGGTTTAATTAAATTTATTAAATTTATTTTTTATTTTCATCCACCATAAATACGATTTAACCACTTTTTCCAGCTGAAAACCATGGGCATTTAGTAGTGTTGTTGATTGATTCGGGTTCACATTTTTTAAATTTGCTGGGAGAGAAGGAGTTAGCAGAATGTAGAGGCTGTGACAGAAAGTGACAGGCTCTGAAATGTACACAAAGTATAAAAGTACAAAGTATTCTCTTGGTTTCTCTGAAGGACATTTTTACCAGCTGTTTCTGTACAAGCTAACTGAAACTTCAAACTGGGTCGAGTCTCCCTGTCTTGTTTTGTTTTGTCTTGTTGCAGCTTTAAAGAAAAATGCTTTTTATTGAGTTTAAACAAAGAACAGCACACCACACAATACCCCCCATCACAGACAGCCATACAACATGACCCAAAAAGGGAAAAAGAAATATTATTATTATTATTTTATTATCTTATTAATCTGGTTGGTCCGAGCAGGCTACAGCTTCACTAGTTGATTCTGTCTTTCAGCGACTCCATGCACTTTTCCAATTGATAAAACCTCATTTTGTAAACATCTTTATCATTAGTGGTCCAAAAATATTTATTATTATTATTATTATTATTATTAATATTAATATTATTATTACTTTACAGAGTGATTCTGTACCAACTCAGGTTAAATGCATGCAGCATTGTGTTTTTCTGCAAACCTGGGCAGAGTCGATTAGTTCCTGCTTAGGGAACTTTTTATCCAATTCTGTCCGTATTATGTATTTTTCTTATCATTTTTAACAAGCATACAGACTTAATAGGCTTCTTTTTTGACAAATTCAGTGTTTTGTCCCTGGCACTTGGGCATTGTTCTATTACACAATTTACTTTGTATTTACTTTTCTTCACAGAAGAAAAACATATACACAAAAACATACAAAAATATACACCCTAGACTATATCTCTATCTCTACTGTGTATATATTTTTGTTTTCTTATATGCTTTAAAATCAAGAAAGCCTTGTAGCTCCCTGTGAATCTTTGGCGACCCCTAGTGGGGGTCCTAACCCCCAGGTTGGGAACAGAACCACTGGTCTAGGAAATGAATTATGTCAGTGAGGGCCCTCACAGGTATAGAAGTGTTTCCTCTGAATGTTTCCAGATATAAAGTAGAAACATTTTAAAGATTAATGAGCACACGTTAGTCATTTTAACGACATTTAGTGTAAGAGACTGAAACCCTGTGTGTGTGTGTGTGTGTGTGTGTGTGTGAAAGAGAGAGAGAGAAAGATAGTGAGGGTAAAATCAGGCTAAAAATACAGCGAGGCTGCCCTCTAGCTCAGCTTCTCAGCATTAATTGTGATTTAAAAGGGTCAGTTTGCAGACAAAACATTTTCCCCTCTAACATTTGGAGGTATGCAGTTAGGAAGGTAGCAATTTTAACAGTTCTCAACTGTTTACCACCTACAGAAGAAGTAGTCCCTTTGAGAACTTTCTCTAGCGTGTTCTGTGGATTAACCACAGCTACGGGGACCCACTCTCTGGAGAGACATGCTGTTGAAGACATTTTTCTACACTGTAGAACAGTGGTACACGACATCTGAAGAAACCTCAACAAAAAAAACAAAATGCAAAACTTATTTACGTACTGGTTTATATATAATATTATATAATAGTATATATGTGTGTGTTGTGTGGTGTTGTGGTGTGTGTTTGTCTTCAGATGGACTAAATTTGCTTTAATGATTCGGCAGCACTGAACTTCTGCTCTTACCTCCGTTTAGCTTGAGCTTCACACTTCACACTGGCGTAATTGCATTTTTCTAATTGTACCCGGCTTACTAACACGCAGACACTCAGACTTATTGCCCAGGGGAACAGCCCCCCCCTGAAAGGCTAAGCATTTTTAATCATCATTTATTTGTCAAAGAAACGGCAATTATCGATAGAGTTAGGTTAACACAGGTCACCTCCTACTGGGACATGAGTAATAGGAAGGAAGATGATGTTATGGAGAGGATGGACAAAGGAAAAGTGGACGAAGATATGAGGGATGGAGAAACGCAGACTGTGAATATCATAATATTTGAGATATTATAGATGATGTAAGTACGTTCACACGAGCCTAAAGCCTTGTGATTAAATCCTCAACTCAGACTGGGCAGTTAAGTATCCTCACAATGCCCTATCGTGTACCATAACAAAATTGTTTTTTCCACACTTTTCAGCGTCATGACAAGAGCATTTTTGTGTTCTTGATCATATCTTTCTCTTTGCTTTTTTTCATACGAAGTGACAGGTAAAGGATTCAGCAAACGCTCCTAAACTTCAGATTTTCTGTCTCTGCCTGCACGTCAGGCATCGAACAGGAGATGTTTGCCCCTGGGAGCGACATTGCATTACCCTTAATGTGAAGAGATGTGTTATATACCTAAAAGAACATTTTAAATAAGAGAAGTTAGTTCAGTGCTGCAAGTTCTCCAAATCAGCATACAAGCTGCTAAAAGAATATGTGTATATGAAGTGGTCTTGCATGAGGGCCATTGTTTCTGCCTCAATGTCCCAGTAGCTTGTTACAAGTTTCTTTTTGTAGAGATCGGAAAGCAGGACGTGATGATCAGCTTTTAACAGCTGGAAGTGGGCGCAGTAGGAATAACGATACATTGTTGTTTCCAGGATTAGATGTATAATACCATAGATTAGAATAGATAGAATAGAATAGATGTCATAGGATAGATAGATATGGAATAGATAGATTAGAATTAAGATAGACATAGATAGATTTAGATTAACATTCATTAGTCATGAGGTAGAGGTGTAGTGAGATGGCTCCATCGTTAGCAGCACCCAGAGCAGTTTTCTGGATTAGTTGCCTTGCTCAAGGGCACTCCTCGCAGTGGCACGGGAGGTGAAACTGCACCTCTTCATACAGTTCCACATCCATATTTTGTGCCTAGGATTGGCCTTTTCGATCTAGCAGCTCTTTATTAAAGCAAAGCCGCGACACTGAGCTAACATGCCCTCCTCTCGCAGGGTGGGGGCTCTCCCCCCCCCCTCTCTCGCCCCCGCCTCTCCCCCCCCCTCCATTTATATTATCTCTATATATTTGTTTGTATGTTTTTCTAGTTTTGGTATTTGTCTTCCTTATGTTTAGCTTACACTAAATTCTACCTTAGCTTCAGTACTGCAGAGCCACGTCCGTTTTATGGTGACTTCCTCTTCCAAAACAAAGGACCGTGTAAAAAACAATGAATAAAGCAGTTCCACTACTTGATCCACAAAATCACATGCTTCCCCCATCCGCTGTTGGACAGACAAAGGCATCCCTGAGAGCTGCTGCTAACATCGGCATGGTAAAAATGTGGCTTCAAACTGATAGAAAATAATGTGATGCACTTCTGGCAGACAACCAACAACGCTGACGCAGGCAAAATGGGATATGACGCTATTGACAGCGACACACGTTACCTGAATAAAATGAACATTGGGAAATTATAGTACACACGACTAATACACAACATAGTTAGTGTATAACATTTTAGTGTGGATTTAATATTATACTTAAACAGACATATTGTTAACTGATATATCTTCGTTAAAAAACTATTAAAACACATCAATTGATTCACCACTTTTGCACTGACTGAACAATGTTACGGTTAGCATGGCACACGTCCGCTGTTCGTTGGTAGTTTTACTATGGACTCATAATCACGCACATGACACCTATTCTCTGCTTTGCTGCGGCTGGTATGCTAGAGCACATCAATGGGTTTAATCCCAGAACTAGGTGCATATATTCACTTGAATATTTCTGACTACCTATGTTTTTTAACGTAAAGAATGTAGTTATCAGATGACAAGTGATGCGG
>NW_023339774.1:1919783-1923107 GCF_004916995.1 Morone saxatilis | reverse complement strand
ATATAAGAATCATTATGTTTTTGTGTTTTTTTTAGATTCCCATGAACTTTACTCATCCTCATGCTCTCAAGAGGACAAACCCATAGATTTGAGAGTAAAAACAATTTATATTTCTGTCCAACTTATAACATTTCCTAATAGTTTTCAGTTAATTATTCAAACACTCACTCTCGTGTTATTAAACTTCTTATACTGCAAACATCACAAAACTCATATCAAAACAAGAATGTGTTTAAAGAAGGAGAGAACACTCCTGTTTAAAGCTGAAGATGAATCATCTGAAGGAGGTGAGATGGGAGCAGGAAGGGCCAGAAGGTCGATGACAAGAAGTGATGAAGAAAAAAGAGAAGAACAGAAGGATTAGAAGGACAGACAAGTCTGTGTGAAAACAGATGAAGAAGAGAAGAGTTAGAGTAGGGGATGGAAGAAGAGAGAATGATGAGTGGAGGAAATTACTGAGAATAAACAAAGAAGACAGAAGGCGAGAATGATAAAAGATTAAAAAAAAGGAGCCGGGGGAAGGAGGTAGAGGGGTGAAGGGAGGAGAGAAGGGCATGTTGTTAATTTCTGGGCTGGTATCTCAGAGGCAGCAGAACCTCCAGGGTCAGCAGGCCGCCTGGAGGACTTTTATACTAAAATAGACAGCCTGACCCTGGGGGACACACTGATGGAGGGAGGCATGGGGGTAGTAGCCGCTTAAGCGGTTGTCTTCAAACAGTTAAGCTCTCTGCTTTTACTTGAATTTAATACCACATTGGAATTATAACCATATAATAATCTGTAATATGACACAACTAAATACTTTCACGTCCAAATACAATATAATAAAAGTAACATTACATAAAGTAACTCAACATGGAAACGTATCATAATCCACATAACATAAAATAACTAATAAGTGGTTACTTAACACACAATCACAAAAAGTAACAAAAGACAAATTACCATAATGTAACATAATATAACATAAACTTAATTTAATGTAATGTAAGAGAGTAACTTAACATAATGTAACAAAACGTGACATAACATAACAAATCCAACCTATTATAATGTTACAAAAAGTAACCTAATATATAGACATTTAGCATAACTTAACATAACATAAAATAACTCAAAATAGTTACATACGATAACAAAATGTTACATAACATAAGACCAATTACCGTAATGTAACATGACATGAAGTAACTTGTAATGTAACAAAGTAATGAATGAAAACAGAATGAAACATGACATAACAATGTGGCATAATAAATTCACTTACTGTAATGTAACAAAGTAACTTATGGTAACTTAATGTAATAAAGTAACTTAAAATAACATTTGAATAACATAAAAAACACAACAAATAATGGAGCTTATTGTAATGTAACACATGGTAACTGAATGACATAACGTAACAAAACAAAGTGACAAAATGTAACGTAACATAAAATAATGTAACAAACTTAAAATAACGTAACACAACATAATGTGGCATAACGTAACAAAACAGCTACTTATTTGGATGTAATATAGGAAAGTAACATTTGGTAAGATAACATGAAGGAACTTGAATTCACTTGAAATAACATGACGTAACAAATCCTAACATAACAAAGTAACCTATGGTAACGCAACATTACATCAATAAACCTAATGTATAGAAACGTGGCATAACTGAAGATAACATAATTCAATATATTACTGAACATACCATAACAAAATGTTAATATGTTAATATAATATAAATTACCATAATGTAATGTAATGTAACAAAGTAACTTAATACAGTACAATATAATAAAGTAACTTAACATAACATAATAAAATATGACCTTACATAACAAAACAAGGTAACTAATTGTAGTGTAACATATGGTAACCTAGTATAACATAATGTAACAAAACGTTACATAACATAAAAAAACAAAGTGTTGAAATGTAACGTAACATAAAATAATAAATAAAAACATAACAAAACTTGTTGTTGATGTGATGTTACAAAGTAACTTAACATATGGTAACTTAACATCTAGTAATGTAACAAAGTAAATTAAAATAACATATAAATAACATAAAAAAACATAACAAAATAAAGTTAATTATTGTATGGTAACATTTGGTAACAATTTATCTATAACAAGATTATCTATAAAATAATGTAATAGTAACATAATGCAAAATGATGCAATGCTATGCTATGTAACGTAACATGGCATACTAATGTGATACTTTTAATAATGATGTGATGTTTTTTATGTAGGTGTTTTATCACATATACAAACAGCTGAAATCAGATGCCTCTGCAGCTTTCAGTGAGCACCATGTTGTTATTATTAACCTTTGTTTAGTTCAGTTTAGCCAGGAAGAAAAGAGGCTTGAAAGAATAAACACAAACCCTGCAGGCAATAGAAGAAGCCTGGAGGATTTTTTTCTAAATAAAACCTCGACTCTTAAACCAAACTGAAAATAATAAGAGAAACAACATCAGAACCCAAAAACACACAAAACAACAANNAAAGCAGACAGACAGAGAGGAAAGAATAACAGTAGAGTAACTGCTCTTCAGTGTACGAGCGACAGCGTTCACAAGCTATTATGATGTTGTTAGCGATCAAATGGGGATGATTTATGACGATATTTTTATTTTTGGTTACTGTTCAGGGATTAGTCTTGAATCTGGTGAAATAAAATGTTTTAGCTGACATCCATCAATCCCCCCCCCCCTTAGGGGTTCTCAGAGTGACCAGATAAGAGACCACCATGCACTCTGAAAACAGGTCTCGGTGAGTTTATTCTGTTATGACAGGGGCAGTGCACTGTGGGTTGGACAGGATCTACCTCACCCACAGAGGGTGATTAGTTTTGTTCCAGGCAAACAATTCGTATATACTGTATGTCTTATCACATGCCTGGAGGGGATCTTTTGTCACGGTGAATGAAGAAATATATTGATTTGAGCTGCTGTTCCTGTACAGTTGGGTCCATCTCTGTGGTCATTATGTTGTCACTATTTTCTGGCAAGATTCTGCCTGACATTTAGAGATGTTGTTTTTCTTTATGCCAATATTCTGGCTTTCTTCAGTATGTCCACATGGCTTCTACGGTATGGTTAAGGTTAGGGAGAGATCACGGCCATGATTAATAACATCAATTGCAGATCAAACTCCAGTCTCCACCATCCCAAGCCTCCCTCAGTGCAATCCGACTAGCTACATATAGAGCACACGACTTCCTGCAGTGGCATCGTTAGCTTTGGACATATAACATTAGGAACAAAAAGGTCCACTACGTACTTAGTTCCTAGGACACTGGGCTGCAACACCAGATCTATTTGAA
>NW_023339774.1:1901002-1919683 GCF_004916995.1 Morone saxatilis | reverse complement strand
CCTACGGGCACTGCACTAGTATAACTTAAATGACTGCAGTACAAAACCGCCAGCAGAGGGAGCTACATGTAAAACAAAAGAATAAAATAACTTAAATAAGATTTCTTGGCCATCATAGTTTCTCCTACACCCTTCACAGCCTGTTCTTATTTCCAGGTGGTCAAATATACAGTGGCGTTAAAACACACTGAAACATTAATAATAGCTCAGTTTGGCCACATATTTGCATGTCCCAGTGAGCTCTGATACCTCGTCATGGTGTTTCCACTTATTCTGGCTGATTAGACCTCTGCTCATGTTGAAGGTGGGTGGAGCTATGCAGGAAACTTTGTGAGGTCACCAAACATTATGAACCAATAAGAATGATAACCTTGTGTCATCCTAAAAACAGCTCAGCCCAACTTCAATCTGAGGAGAGGTCAGATCATAAAGTGTAACTGAATACTCCTGTGTGGGTGTGCAGGGCCTTTCATAATATTCTAAAAGTTTAGAATTGAGACTGTGAGAGTATTTCAGGTTATTAATGAGTACAGCAGCTCTCAGGTGTTCTGAAGCCAAGACATCATCAAACACAACGACTGATCAATTTAAAGAATGACTCAGACGTTCAGCAGAGACTCACAGTCTGTGATTAGCAGAACTGTTGGCTCACTAACCAGTCACCGTCAGGAGGATGGCCAATAATGTCCTGATTTAGAAAAATAATGGATGAAGTTAAACCAACTCCATTACTCTCTTTAATGGGACACTTCACCGTGATTTATCTCTCTGTCGATTACCAAAACAAAACAAAAAAACAAATTGGAAAACCCCATTTTGTACATTTCTTTTGGTTAATGTTGTAGAGAAACATTTGTTTAAATATTCAGTTAGTTTAGCTGTAAGTGAGTATCAGTTTCATCTTTGTGGGTCCAGAGAGCACCAGCACATATACATGTCTGGAAGCTGGGAAACCTTGCTTAAATGAATTTAAAAGCACTGAACTCTGAAAAACACGTGAGACACATTTGGTCCAGATGTTGAAAAGGTGTAAATGCATCCACTTTACATGTGTAATCTTTATTGCTCCCAAATGTAACTCCAACAGTAAGCGCTCTGTGGAAATGACTACTCACTGGTCTGAAGATACACTGAAATTAACCATCGTTCTATAGGGGTGTAAGATATTGAAATATATATATGGAAATAATATCACAAAACAAAATATGTCAATATTTAGTTTTATGATATTGTATAAATTCTCAAAAACACTATACATTTTTGTGTTTAAACCCCCAACCACTAGATATGTGTGTTGTACATGTAAATCGAGGACAAGCACTATTGTGATTGTATGTAAGTCAACTTTTTATGTATATGTGGTTCTATGTGGTTATATGTGGTGGTGTTTCTTTATAATATTACAAAAGAAAATTGCGATATATGACCTTGCTTACAGTATCACAATACATCGAACTGTAACCCCTGTATCGTGACACGTATCGTATCGCGATACACAGCCCTATCATTCTCCCTCATTAGCAACAGGAAAAAGGCAGCTCCAGTTATTTCAACACATTCAGTCATACAAAAGGCACTCCATTAGAAATCAATACATTGTTTTATTTCCAAACCTTCAGACATTTTTCCAAATACATGTATTTTTTCACTGAACATAAGCCTACCACTTAGTCTAAAATGTGGCCACAATGGATCATTCAATTCATTTCAGTTTTTTAGCACGTTATTTAAAAAGTGAATCTAACTGAATGTGTTTAACAGCACCAAACTGGCAGTTGCCACCCCATATCACCCCTCTAGATCTGCCCCTGGTCAACAAAATCGCCAAAAAAACATGAATGTCTGTACAAAATGTCATAGCAATCCATCCAGCAATTGGAATATAGTTTGTCCCTAAAGCTGTGGTTACACCCTTTAACAACATGATCATTGTATGACTTAATAAGCTGATGAGGATCTCCTGAATGTACTATTAAAAAGTGCCCCAATGAATTATGGGATGCTGTATCTAAGGATATAATAAAAACTCAAGGCCCCTTAGCAAGGCCCTTAACCCCAATTGCACCAGTGGAGCTGCTCATCAGCCAGCCAATCAGGCTGTGGTAGTACTGGGCAGCTTCCAGGTGTGACTATAAAAAGGAAAATAGATTATTGTTCTCAGTGAAATCCCCCCCTGAATGAAGGTGAATAAAGATCATCATCTTGTTTCATCTTCAAATGTTGAAAGAATATGAAAACTCCAAAAGCAGAATATTAAATCATACACACTCAATACACACAGCCCAAAAGGATAATGTTGCATAGAAATGAAGATATCTTTGGTTAAAACTGAAACTGTGATCTTTACATAATCTAAACTAAAGTAGCAATAGTACATTTACCATAACTGTACTGTAGTTGTCATGCGCAGATATTGTAGAAACAATCGTTTTAAAAATGTTGAATATAATCAGAATCATCCCATATCCATGTTGTTTCAGCTGATTGTGTTGTTTTGTAAATAACAGTTTGTGGGGAAAAGGGCCAACAAGTCTTTCAAATTAAACCAGAAAATATGATGTAACTATATTTGTAACTTCCCATCAGAACACCTGTAAGCTTTTTCTGATGTGAAACCCCTGTCAGCAGGACAAAAACTGCCTTCCAAAACCGTTACAAGTCACTGTTGTAAAATGCATACATACATGCATAGTTTATACGTCTGGCCCATGAAAGTACATACACAATAATGTACTCAAAGCCAAACAGTGAAGCAGTTCAAACCAAACTCAGATAGCAACTTTTGTCATTGTATCACCTTCTACATGTCTTTCCAATCTGGGAGGGGGATCCCTCCTCTGTTGCTCTTCATAAGGTCCATTTTTTTTCCCATTTTATCTTATCGAGGGTCTAAGGGCGGAGGGTGTCCTATGATGTAAATAGAGAGAAACAGTGATTCTGGGCTGTAGAAACAAACTTGCCTTGTTATATTTGTACAGATGACATTAGGTTAATACAACAGCAGTTCGACAGGGAGTCTTCGCTGCAGAACTAGTCAGGAATTCACAGCTGTACCTTGAAACTGCATCTCTGCTCCATCATTGTTTACACTGTTTTCAACATCTCCTCAGACTCTCTCTCGCTCTCTAAGGCTCAGATGGATCTATTCTATTCTATTCTCATCTCTCCACTCTTTGTGCGGCTTAATTGAGCTGACTGCCTCCGCTCGGCCCGTTGATTAATCGCGTTCTCTGCCTGTGTTTCAGGTTTGAGATGAGACAGGGAGAGGAGAAAGCAAGCGAGGTCGTTTTGATGAAGAAGAGTCTGAAAAACACAGCGCAGCGAGAGAATGGAGAAAGTTAGTGCAGTAAATGGAGTTCAGGAACTCCATTATGAGTGTGATTAGAGCTCTGTATGATAAAATGTCTCAGAATGGAACCAGCAGTGACAGACAGCTCCTGTTCTTTTCTAACTTTGTGTAAAGTGTTGACACCCCTAGACGCCCATAACAAGCAGTGTGACAAACCCTAATGCCTGATGAAAACAAAACTGATGGAAGAAGGGTTGAAATCATGTTTGATTCAGCAAAGAGTGATATCACTTTGTACAGTGTTTGTCATCTGGTGTATGCACACCCATACACACACATATCTCTGCACTTCTAGGTGCAAACTTCTAAGTCTAATCCCTCAAACAGTCTGTGAAGAAGTGAGGACCAGAAAAATCCAAAATATCCACTTTTGAAAAAAATCTCTTTACTTTACAAAATGTCCTCACCATTAAATTTGTCCTCACATTTCACAAAATGTCCCAATTTTTAAAAATATCTTTACATGCCAAAAACATTTGTCAATTTCAAAACATTTTCACACAATATATTTACACTAACAAAAAACAGAACAAAGTCCATTGCCCTCATCACCAGGGGGGATCCCCCCTGTGATGAGGGCAATGGACTTTGTTCTGTTTTTTGTTCTGTGTTCTAAACAATGTTACAAAAGTGCCATCATGGATGCTCAATTCTAAGGTGCCCTTCCAATGGAGAAATAAATTGTGGTTATTATTTAAAATATTTTTATTGAGCCACAAGAAGCTATACATACAGTGTATAATTGAGTCAGTGTCCATTTCCATCCATATAAATAATAAATAATCAGCACATTAGCCCCGACTGACAGCAGAGGAATTGAAGGCAGCTTGGACAGTGCCAACAACCATAATCTGTTCTTCAACAGGTTTGACACAATGGCGCCTGCTCATCCTCCCCCTAATTCATCTATTGAGTCTCTAAAAGGTCCCTCTGCTGTGGAAGACGTCCTGCCTTGTTCCTGTGCCAAAGATGCCACGTCCCAGCGGCCCCCAGGACTACAGACCGGTGGCATTGATCTTACATATTATGAAGACCCTGGAGAGACTTGGTCAAAGTTCATGGTCCTTGCTTGGATCCACTCCAGTTTACCTACTAGCCCTTACTGCGAGTTGAAGACGCCATCATCTTCCTGCTGAATTGCATCTACACCCACCTGGACAAGCCAACAAGCACTGTGATGGGGCCAAATGTTTTTTGACTTTGTCAGTGCGTTCAACAGCATCCGGCCAGCTCTTCTGGCTGAGAAGCTGACAGCAATTGAGGTGGAAGCTCTTCTTGTGTCCTGGATTGTCAACTACGTGAATGACAGACCACAGTTTGTGTGCCTGCAACACTGTATGTCAGACAGAGTAGTCAGCAACACCGGGGCCCTGCAAGGAACTGTCTTTTCTCTCTTCCTCTTCAGCCTCTACACCATGGACGTCAACTACCACAGGTTAAGCACAGGGCCGTGGTGGGTAACTTTATCACATGGTGTGAGCAGAACCACCTGCAGCTCAAAGTGACAAAGACTAAGGAGCTGTTTGTGCATCTAAGGAAGGCCATGGCTTCATTGGCCCCTGTTTCCATCCAGAGGGTCAGTGTAGACACTGTGGAGGACTATAAGTATCTGAGAGTACACACTGACAATAAAAAGCTAAAAACACACGAATCCCTCTACAGGAACTGTAGCATACACTTACTTCTATCATTATAATGTACATACTTATTACTTATTATATTTTACTATTTTATATTTTTATTTTATATGCATATAAATTCATATATATACATTTTTATTCAACTATTATTTCTATTCTTTAATGCCATGTGAGCAAATTAAGCAGCTATAACAAACAAATTTCCCCCCGGGATCAATAAAGTTTTTCTAATTCTAAAAGAAACAATGAATTTACCCAGTGAGTAACCATTATATTTTTATTTCTTTTTTTTTTAAATTTGTTTAAATTTTTCATTGGATGTGTCATGAATGTGTATGTAGCCTACGTGTATGTCCTTAGCTGTTATATGTGTTTTATGTGTTTTATGAATGAAGATGAAGAGCTACAGATCCTTGTATTTAAAGCTGCAGTAGGTAATCTTTTTTTTAAATAAACCAAGGCTCATTGATGCACGTGGGGAGTGAAGGATGGCCCGTGTGGTCTGATCCAACAGACGAGCTACTGTAGCTCAAACTGCTGAAACATTTAATGCTGGGTCTGATAGAAAGGTGTCAGAACACACAGTGCTTCACAGTTTGTGGTATGGGGCTGTAGAACATTATGAACACCAGGGTGCTCAGGAGGTCACAATGTTATGGCTGAAAGTTGCCTACTTCAGCTTTAAAGGTTAATTATTGTGTTTATGTTACCTTAGAATGAGTTGTGTTTATATACAGACGATGTGTGTATGTGTATGTGTATGTGTGTATGAGACCTGCCATGTTGAACCGCCATGTTTCTACAGTAGCCCAGAAGGGACAAACCTAACACTGGCTCTAGTTAGGGCCTTTCGCATTTTTCTTAGTCGTAATTTCTCCTACACCAGGGGTCAGCAAACTTTACCATAAGAAGAGCAATTTTATAGCTAGCCTAGCTAGGGAGACTCAAGACTATTAGCCATGAAGTTTGAGAAAATATATAGAGAGACGCACAAGGACATGAAGTATAACTCTAACTAAACTAAACTAACTAAATAACTAAATATTTTTTTCATATTTCAATGATAAATGTAAATGTAAATGTAAATGTTACCAAACTCCAGAGGACCCTTTTCTGACAGTTTTAGATCGATAATAATTACTTGGGTTTTTTATTATTTTATTTTCTATCAGCTTTTTTATCTTTTTATCGCTCTTTTATCAACGCATTGTCCATGTCTTTCTGATAACACACTCCGCCTAAAAACAAACAAATCAAAGTTCAAACAGAAGTCTCTACCTCTATCAACAGCTTTGTTGAAACTGGATGACATTCAAAAAAAATAAAAGCAAAGAAACAAAGCAGCCACAGCAGTTTCAGCTTAGCTTTACTACTATAAAAGGACCTTAACAGCAGCTGTGGAAACATTCGGTCCAGCAAAGAGTCAATCATGAGAAGTCTGGTGTTTCTCCTCTTTGTGGCTTTGGCCAACGCAAGAATCTACCAGCGTTGTGAATGGGCCCGAGTGCTGAAGAATAATGGGATGGACGGCTATAATGGCTACAGCCTGGCCAACTGTGAGTATCAGCTTCACAGCAGTCGTAGTTTCTCCTACACGCTTTGGATGCGAGGGGTAGTTGGTTGCAGTCTGCAACTTCACAGAGAGCCTAAATGTCACGTATACTTTTTGCACATTAACATATATTACTAATTTGGAAAGCTTGTCATACGAAACCATGTATTGTAATGTTATGGCATTCATTCTGGTGAAATATCAAGTCAGCATTTTGCTTTATAATATTGAGGTTGACCTTTCAGACAAAAGTTGTCTGCAGGTTTTGATGTCTGACGTTCTATCAGGTGGTCTATACGTGTCTCTGTTTCCTCTGCAGGGGTTTGTCTGACCCAGCATGAGTCGAACTATAACACCGCAGCCATCAACAAAAACACTGATGGATCCACTGACTATGGCATCTTCCAGATCAACAGTCGCTGGTGGTGTGATAACGGCCGCACCCCAACGTCGAATGCATGCCACATCCGGTGCAGCGGTCAGTGACAAACCATCACACCCAAAGCTTTAACTACACAACTGTGGTGCAAGTTCTATTCACAAGTCTGGCTGTGTCCTGCTCCCCCACCAGGCTTTAAAGCTAAAATAGTCAATAGGAGTGTTTATAATATTAACAGTTAACAATTAAAATGACTCCATATACTTGCAGTTCTACTAATGTCCACTTTGTAAATCATCATTCAAATCCAAATTTTAATTTTTTCATAGAGCTTCTGACCAATGATGTCAGTGTGGCAATCAATTGTGCCAAACGCGTCGTTAGGGATCCCAACGGCATCGGAGCCTGGTAAGATCTGACCATGTGACTCAGATACAGACTGTAATCACTGCACATACCTTCACATATGGAGAGATGAGTTCTGTCCTTCTGTCTGGTTTCAGGGTGGCCTGGCTCCGTTACTGCCAGAACCGCGACCTGAGCTCCTATGTGGCAGGATGTGGTCTTTAATCAACACATGGAAGCAGGACAGTGTCATCAGCATAATAAAATTCTCCCATCTTCAGCTGCAGTGGATTAAAACATTTCTGCTGTTTGTATGTCTGATGTATGTCTGATCTGACAGGAGTAAAACACAGTTACTAAAGCTATAGATGATTCTTTTCAAATCAACTTTTATTTGTTGTTATTGTGCTCATTTTAAAACTTGATTAAAATGTTGATTTCCAATAATGACGGTTGTTAAATTAACATGAATGTTAAAACATTGAAGAGGTACTTTGGATCATTTGGCCCCAGAGGGTAAAAGGGCAAGTTCCAGTCTTTTCAGTCTTCCTGCTTAACTGCAAAAATGATCATAGTAAGTAGCTGTAGTAACCTTACTGTGCACATGAAAGATATGATTCCAAATATGATCATACTAATAACTTCAGTCAAAAATAAAGGAAATTGACAGTAATAGTGCAAATACATTTAACTGTACTATAATTGACTCCTCCTAAGTCCCGCCCCTTTTGGAACCTTAGTCAACTTTCTCCTTTCCTGTACTTATATGCTATGTGCTAGTTGAAAAGACAACCACATTTTGAAGATGGTTAAAAGATAAAAGCAACATTTAGTCAATATCGTAAGTTTGCAATGTTACCAAAACACTAGCTAAGTAGCAGGCAAATATACACCAATCGTTAGCCAACAACTAGCCAGCTAACTAGATAGCTAATGATTGATGTAGATTAGCTTGCTAATTAGCCAGCATACAGACTCAGCGTTTTGCTAACAATAGCTATCTGTCTTAGGTTGACTAAATGTCACTTTTATCTTTTTAAATGTGGTTGTCTTTTCGACATAGACTAGCCTAGCATATAGCATATCTACGTACGGGAAAGGAGAAAGTTGACTGAGGTTCTGACCGAGGCTTGCTCAACTGTTGGAGAGCAACTGGAGAGCAGAGCAAAAATGGGCGGGACTTAGCAAAGGTAAATTCAATTGTTAATGTGCATGTATTGTATACAACCCAACACCTTTCTACTTATTTTCTAAATGTAATCTGTGTTTTAGCTTCTAACTTCAAATCAAATAATTTAAGCAAAAAAAGTTTGGGGAATCTGACTTGAAACACTAGAACAAGCAAACCACACAGGTTAAGGATGAGACAACCAAAACGTTTGTGCATGAGGCCAATCAAGCCCTTAGGTACATGCTTTGAAATTTAAACCATTACAGGCTGCTGGGGTAGCTCACCTGGTAGAGCTGGTGTCCCATGTGCCGAGGCTAAATCCTTGCTGCAGTGGCCATGGGTTTGACTCCAACCTGTGGCCCTTTGTTGCATGTCATCCCCTCTCTGCTGTCAACACTGAAGACAATAAAAACCCCAAAACCTGTTAGAAAGAAATTGAAACCATTAAACTATAAATTGGCCATTGTTTAACAATTGTAGTCATTATCATTAAGGTAATTAAACTCTACTTACTGAGATTAGACAGAAAAAGAACATACCATTTTACCAATACCACTAGCAAGATCACGTTAGAAAACAACAATGGCGGCTGCTAAAGAGGTTAGTGTAGATACTGCCAGCATCAGTTCTATCAGACCTGGAGAGGAGCAAATGGACAGATCACATGACACAATCTGGATTGGTAACAAAGTCTCATGTCAGTGAATAAACCTGAGTACACATATGGAGTATTCATTTCAAAATGTTCATCTGTAGAGCAGGAACACTGTATCTGTGAGGTTTACACTAGAAAATGTCTTGACAAACTGGGCTGGAATTGAAACACCATTTACCAGTAAATGATTTATATTATACTATTTTAACATGGATAAAATTTTGTTCTGATATGAATTTTATTCCATAGCAACTAACTGTCAACTAATTCCAACAGTCACATGATTGCTGAGATGTTTGTTTCTTAATATAAATGAGTAGCAGCTATTTCCTAAGCTAAATGTCACGTTAGCATTTTTGCTATTTTTAGACCAAACAAACCAGAAGCCAAAAGTCCATTTAGTCTAATGACATTTGATCATTTTAGTCCCAGGAACAAACAGGAAGTCAGTATTTCATCAGAGTGAAGCAGCAGAGGAAACAAAAGCTGCTGCTTGTTTCTTTTCTCTTGAAAATACATTTAGGTCCATCATATGTAAAAAATAAACAAAACAAATCACACACACACACACACACACACACACACATTTGTGTACAATGGATTTTCTAAACCAAACCATATCTTTAAAGCTGCCCTAAATAATATTTGTACATGATCAATGGCTGCTCTGCAGTTCCTCTAAGCTTTACAGAGCGTTTTAGCATCTTTCAGCTTACATTAGTGTTTTGGTTTGCTCTCAGGTGGCAAAAAATGTGTTTACATTTCATTAATTTCTCTTTGTATCCCACTCCAAACTGCTCTGGCGCTCCTGAGGGTAGGAACATACAGAACGAAGTGAGATTTAGGTTCACAAGTAAAGTAGGTCCTTGCTTGAACATGGTTGCTAGGTACCACCCACTTTTGTGCAATCAAATCAATTCCCTAAACATCTTGACAAAATCTCTCACATGATTACAGTAACCTCTCACATATTCATTTGGAAATGTGTCACATTACAAAAGCTAAAGATGCACTGTCATTTCAATGGGAGTTAATAATAAACTTAATAAACTTTCCTACTCTTACTCATCATTAATCATTTCTCTATTTTGTAGTCAGCATACTGTGCATCACGGTCAGTCCACAGTTGAAAAAGTGAGCTTGAGAAACAGTTCACACAATGTGTAAACTCTATGGGCTGAGCAGGAGCTCGTGGGGGGATCCTCATTGCTGCTTTAACTCAAAGAACCCCCTCCCTTTTAACAAAATATAAGTGACAATCAATTCCTTCACGTCCGTTCCTCAGACAGTAGTGTTCTTGTGTCTGAATGGGAACAAATCTCCGCAGCCAGGTTCCGAAAACTGGAGGAAAGCCTGAAACCAGAGGAGTGGAGGCTGTTTCTGCAGCAGGTTAATTCCCATGCTTTTGGAATGACATGTTAATGGCTGCAATGTTTGAGTGTAGATCTGTAAGCTTTATCATGACCAACTAAAACACCATTACCAGCAGAGGCTTCATGTCTCCAGTTTAACCTCAGCTGATGCTTTCTGATGCAGAGCACGAACAGAGCTGCTGTTACAGGATGGAAACAGGAATCCCTGGACAAGAGAGAGAGAGAGCGAGGGGGAGCATCTGGCAATGAAGCAGGAATTTAAATGTGTAGTTGCAGTGATCAGAAACTGGCATCATAGAGCCATTAGCAGATGCAAATGAGGGCAGAGCTGGCAGGCTGGTTTGTCTCACTCCGTCTTTATCACACACACAAACACAGTGCACACAAACATACAGTCACACATACAGAGTCCAACATCTGGACTGGGAACAGTTTTTGCCAAGAATCTGACAGAACAAACAACATCTTACCAGCAGGGGAGCTAAAAATTTAAAGTTTGTTCTGAAGGTTGCTCTTAAGGAGAGATTATGGACTCATTAAAGTCTGATCTTCATCTAATACGGTCAGGAATGTATGCGACGATCTGGACTGTAGATGTTGAGATGGCCAAAAACAAGTGGACAGTATAACAACATATAACTGAATATGTGATTTCAAAACCACGGGCATTAATCCTATTAGCAAGCAAAACAGATGTTATAAAGTGCTTTGTCAGAAGAGAAGGTGGAACAGACAGAAGACAACATGGGGTGCATTCTGGTGTTCAGTGGCTTGAGCGTATTGCCTTGTGTATTGTATTTCACAAACTAGTGAACAACTTACTGTGAAGAAGCTACTTGACTCTGCACCACAGTCTGCTCAGCTGTGATGCTCACGCTACATGTGCTGCAGACAGTGCTGAGAGTATTGAAACCGCTAACTAAGGGGTTGACATAGTGGAGAGCTGCTTCTTGTCTCTGTTTAATATTCCAGAACGGCTCATATTAGACAAAAGCCGGTTCAGTTGGATTGCACAAAATCAATCTGGTTTAAGCTTGTACACTGAACCCAGACTGGCAAAATGTCACTTCTAAATTCTAAAATACCTACCAACACTTCTGAAGCCCGGACTTCTGGGCTATAGCACAGGTTGTCAGAAATAGTCTGACACAGGTTTTAGTCTCTGTACATACTTGAAAGTACCACACCTGGCAACCTCGCTGACAACAGGACTTCAGGTAGCAGTCTCGCGCAGTCACTGCATCCGGCTGTTATTTGCCAATTTTTTTTAAAAACTACCTCACATTTATATTTATATTTATTATACTGTATTTTAGTGAACTTCAGTTCTGTGGTGTGGGTACGTGTGTTTTTACCTTAGGACAGCACCAAGCTAGCTTATTTCCCACTGCTTTTAGCTAAGCTAGGCTAATCAGGTCCTGACTCCAACTTCAAACATTTTCCTCTTACCTATAGTGCTATTAGTTCATCTAGATAGTTTTGGTGTGAGTTGCTGAGTTTTGGAGATATCGGCTGTAGAGATGTCTTATCTCCAATATAATGGAACCAGACGGCACTCGGAATGTGGTGCTCAAAGCGCCAAAATGCATTTGAGAAACTCAACAGCAATGTCTCTTTCCAGAAATCAAAACCAGGTTAATCAAAATAATCCACAGACCTTGTTGTGAGTAGATTCGTGTAGGAACTATTTTCTTTCTACTGAACCACACTCGCAAACTGTGGCTAAACATTAGCTATAGTGCTAGGAGAGCTAGCTGACGTTACAGATGAGCCCAGGAGGCAACTGACCCCAACTAATAGAGATGACCAGCAAAATGAAAAGTCAGCATTGTGTAAAATATTGTCATTCGTAAGCAGATTTTTTTTTTTAAAAAGCACCAATAAACAATTGTGAATATAATTATTTATTTACTCCAGTCCAAGAAATGTACACTTATGTTCTCTTAAGGTATAAAAAATTTGTCTTAAATAAGCAATTGTTCTATTTCATATTCATGTAAATTCTCATTATTTATTTAAAAATCCCTGAAGACTTCTCTAAAACCGACAACAATCTGACACCACAAACAACTAAAATCATCAAAGAGCTTATTAAGAGTTAGTAGAGTTAGCAAAAGCCGTCCAGCAGTTTGCAACCTGACTTTGGGTTCGATGAGGGCGTTGCTCTTCAGTATTTTTTTTATTTTTTATTACTTTTATATTAAAAAGAATCACAATTTGAAAAGTGAAAGAAAAGATAAGCGCTTGTTGTAAAGTTTGTACAGATGATAAATCACAGAAAGGATTAAAGGCTTCGGTTGTTGCTTTAAGCTGATAGACACTCAACTCATTGCAGCTGTTGCTCCTCATATGTTCCTATGTTGCAGTTTTCTGTTGCTGCAACCATTGCTGCTGCAGTTCTTTGTTGTCATATTGTAGTTGTTGCTGGTGTTTTTGTCATTGCTGATGTCATTATTGCTGTGGTCGCTGCTGTTGCTCTGGAAAATTTCCAGATGCTGATAGATGTCCAGTGTGATGTTGCCTTAACAGGAACGTCGAAGCAATCGCCTGCTGAGTCTTCGGTCTGTGGGTGGTCCATTTTTTGGTTTGTTGTCTGGATTAAGATGAAGATGATGATAAACCTGAGGCTAGTGAACAGAGGGACTCTGGAGGGAGACAGAGAGAAATAAAGAGTTACTGTCACTGATAACAGTTTAGTTTACAGATTTATAGTTGGCTGCCACAGTTAACACAGGAGAGAACTTTAACAACCTCATATTTACTCTATTTGTGCCTCTGCTGACTGTCTAAGCAGCCATATTGGAGTGGCCCCAAGCGCCTTTGAACAGGGGAGCAGAGGGAACGAACAGCTATAATTGATTGCTCCAGATAAAGCGAATAAGTGGACACAGAGTTTAGATTGTTTAAGAAACTACTGTTTCCAAGTTCAAGAATGAACTTCTATGTTGTGTTTTGATCATAATGTTAACTGAAACAAAACTGGTAATCTGAGAAATGGAGTTTGGTTGAATAAAAACAAAAAGGACTTTAGCCAAATAAAATATTACATGAACAAATAAAAGGGTAAGAGAGAGAGGGTATGACACGCAGCAAAGGGCCACAGGCCGAACCCGTGGCTGCTGCAGCAAGGACCCAGCCCTGGCACAGATTTTGGAAAATGAGGACAGTGTGGGTACACTTTTTGAATTGAGGATTACCTCTTTTAACAGGACTCATTGGTTTATACCTGCAGCGGCCAGGGTGGAGGAGTCAGGTCATCAGGAGAGTTCACCTGATCTAAGTGCAATCCTATATTATAAAGTTGTTGGAGTAAAACAGTCTCTCTCGCCTGGCTTTTAACTTTCAGGTTTCGTTGTGTCTGGTTTGCCTTAGTTTAGCTTACTCCTTTACAAATCATGCGGTGGTCTCCTTTGTGCGACCTTATTCTGGATTACGGCAACATTTCTGGAGTTTAGTTGGGTTAGGGGCTAAGGAAAGTATTGTCAAAAGGGCCCTCCCAAGTATAGAAGTACCAACATGTGTGTGTTAATGAGCACCCAGGTGTACACTGATGTCCCTAGCTAACAGATAAAGTGTGAATATAATTATGAGGCTCCAGCAGAGACCTCTGAACAAACCCCCCCCTCCTCCAGCCTCATTCTTCTATTAAACCCAAATTGACTAAGCTTGTCTTAATAAAACCCACTTAATGAAACACTCTGCAGAACAAACTGTCTTCATCCACCTCCTGCGGAACAATAAACACCAGCCTCCATGCTAATCATTAGCTTCCCCATTAACCCCTCCACACCTCCTCCCTCCCACTGCATAAACGAGGGAGGCGTGGCTACAATTAGGACCGCTCGTCTGTGGAGGCCTTTTGCCTGCACAGAAAACATTTTAATTATACATCATACATAAAAGACCAAAGCGAAGTGTTTGCACAGCAGGAGAGCAGGAGCGATATCAAACATTATCATGTTCTCCTCCTGCTGCGTCCTCCTCTCAGCTGCACAGCCCATTCTGATTATTTAGAACAAATGCTGCCATGATGAAAAAAAAAAAACAATCAAGGTTTCCTCCAGACTGCTGGGAAATCCTGGTTTTCCAGCAGTCCACTGAGATTTTTCCAAATGTTCTTTGTGCCATTTTAATACATTATTGTGCCATTCTGAATCCCTCTTTCTTACAATTTCAACCCTGCAATGTGGCATTTTCAGACCCTCCACCCTTTTCCCTTGAATCCTTTGTTGTGCCATTTTGAATTCTTATTTTTTTCAAATTATGTAATTTGAATACATTCCATTTGAACACCCTATTGTGCCATTTTGAATCCACCATTGTGCCATTTTTAGTCCCTCCTTTCCATTTTTAATAACTAATTGTGTCATTTTTAATCCATTATTTTGCCTTTTCTAACAGTCCCTTCTTTTCCAATTTGAATATTTCATTGTGTCATTTTTAATCCTTACATTTTAAATTTTATCATGTAATTTAAATCATGTTGATTTGAACGCCACATTGTGCCATCTTCAATCCATCACTGTGCCATTTTTAGCCTTGTTTTTGGTCCTCCTCATTTGTTTCCATTTTGAATCCTTTATCGAGCCAATTAAGTCCCCCTCCTTCAACGTATTTACATTTTGAATCCCTCAATTAATTTTAAGTTCTTATTTTGCAAAATATAAATTCCCCATCTTTCCATCTCTTTTTTTATTTTGAATCCTTCATTGTGCTATTTTAACACCTCTATTTACAATTAGAATCCCTTCTATACATTTTGAATCCCTCATTGTGCCATTGTGAGTCCCTCAGTCTTGCTATAGGAGAACAACTCTTTGTTTCTCTGTTTTAGTGTTTCATTGTTTTGCTGTTTCAGCGTATTAGTGTGTCTGTATCTGAAGGTTTTCTTCCTTTAGTGTTTTAGTATTTTCATGTTACAGTCTGATAATCCTCGGCTCAGGCTTAATTACTCCCTAATAATTAGAAAATCCTGATAATCTGCTGCTTAATCGGAGCAATTCAGCTGACTGACAGCACACATACACACACACACTCAGCAGTTATCAGCCTTGTGAATGACTTTGAAGCAGATAATTCCCTGTGTCTCAACATTCACTAATTACCAGCAGCTGAAAAATGCTGCAGGAGCCTGAATCAGCTCCTCTGGAAATTACAAGATACACAGCTAATAATCACATACACACACACACACACACACACACACACACACAAGCTAGTGTGTTTGTGTGTGCATCAAACGGTCACAGTCTTTTCTCAGTCAGTAGTGTGAATCTTTAGTCTTGATCAGATAAACACACCAGTCTGCACATTTAAAGGAACAGTCCAACGTTTAATAAAATCCTCTTCTTCTTTGTCTTCCCCAGAGTCAGATGAGAAGGTGGATATCGGTTTCTTTATGAAAGGCCAAAACTTAAGGCCTAAACAACAGGGTGATGGAGAAAGGTGGTGGTTTTAGGACTGAATACTTTATTTGTCCTTTTGCACTCGTACTGAGGCACAGAACGTAACACAGAGCACCGCACAACAAACCCATTGCTGACAATGTGACATCGTTATTAAAGTGAAGTGTTTACTGATGGAGGGATATTTCTGACCAAGCATGTCTGTGAATTCTGTCTGTAAATCATTAATACATTTGAAAATAACTCAGAATCAGAAATACTTTAATACTTTAATAATCCCTGTGGGGAAATTACTTAAACGCTCTCATCTAAACATAAAAATTAAAAACAAGACTATGAGTCTACAGCTATGCAAGTCAGACGATAACTATATATATATATATACACTGGTATACATACATATATACACACATATATAGACATATATCAAGCCATTCTGATTTTAGTGCGATCTTCTAAAGGACAGTGAAATTTAAATCATTAGCTGACTAGCTATGTAACAATTGATGTTAATTAACTAGCTAGTTAGCTTTCATTTAGCTAACATTAGCTTTCAGATGTAATTAGCTGGCTTGCGACTGATTTAGATTAGCTAGCTAGCGAATTATAGCTAAATTAAGATTTGACTATATACATATATATGTCAATATGTGACTTTAATCTTTTAACCATCTTCAAAACAACGAGCCTAGCATATAGCATATCAAAGGACAGGACAGGAGGAAGTTGACTGAGCTCCTGACCGAGGCTTGCTCAACTGTTATTGGAGCACAGAGCAAAAAGGGGCGGGACTAAGGAGGGTCGATTCTTAAATAATCAAATTCAATGGATCCTTATCATGTGTAAATGTAAAAAAAAAAATTCAACTGTTATTTTGAGAGTAGACTTTTTTTCTAACATATTTAAGATGGTACCTGCACTGTGGAACTGCAACTTTAACTTTAGTATAGGCTCTGAACACTTCTACTCTGAAAACTGATGGAAATATTTTAACAACAAAATAATGGCGTTCGACCGGTTTCTTGTTTTATTTCTGCAGTGTAGAAGCAGCATTAGTGTGTCACTGCCACCTTCTGCACCATGTTTCCAAGAGAGAAAGAGCAGAACATTAAGAGTCACAGAAAAGAAAGAGAATGGAAGAAACCAATCCGGCCATAAAACGAACATAAATAAATTAGCAGGAAGCAGCAACAAGAGTCACAGCAGCAGGAAACAAACTGAACAGTCTGAGATTTCTGCAAAGATTTAAAATGGTTGTTTCAACAGCTCGAAAGCAGCCCAGGAGACACACACACACACGCACACACATTGGCTGGCCGCTGCCCTCTCTCTCTGGTCCAGCTATAAAAACCCATTAGTAATCACTCCTCGACTCTCAGCGGCTCTTTTCGCCCAAACGACTTCCATCCAGCCAATCTGCATAAATCTGCATTAATGGCCGATTTTCCCTCCACAGAAAACAAATGTGCTTTAAAAAACGTCTCCTTATCAGTCGGCTTTTAGAGGAAACAGAGAGCAGAGACACACACACACCATCCATCTGACAACACTCACGCACATGCAATTGCAGCTTCTATCAACAACAGATACTGTATATCATGACACATATATCACAGCAGCAACACTTACAAAGGGAATATAACGTGAGTGTTGTACTTGACAAACAAATGCTGATGATTGTCTTGAGGGTGGCACCAGAGAAACGGCCACAGGGTTATTAAAGGACCATATCTGGGGTTTTGCATAAGTATATCCTGTATGCATTCATATTAATAACAACCATTTCCCAATTCCAGGGGTGAATAGTATGGCAAAAAATTGACAGCTGTGATTGCCAGAACTTTACAATAATATATATCGTAGAACTTTTCTACTATTGCGGTAAAAGGATATGAGTACGGTTGATTTTATAGATAAAGTTGGAGTTTTATTCCATATTTTATTTTTTGTTTTGTTTTTACCATTAAAATAATATATTATAACCTATTTTACGGCCTTTTACTGTCATGGTTTTTCACTGTAAAATGTTTAACAGTTTTTACAGTGTAGGTGAAAATGTAGTTGGCTAGCTACCGTTAGCTATGTTAATTTTTCATGTGTAACGTTAATATTTGATGTTATGGTAATGAGATTAACTTATCTTGTAGCTAGTGGTCTGTTGGGTTTTTAAATTGGTGTGCTTTAGAAAGTAGTTAAGCTAACGTGCAGTAATGAGGGGAAAAGAGGGAGAAAGAGTGGGATCATTGACAGTTTATAATTAGTGGACAGAGCTCTCGGGTCTGTGAAGTGAAGGCAATGCATAAGGGTCTTAAAACAGCAGCCAGCAGGGGGCAGCAAAAACAAAGTCTGATAGTACTGAGTGTTAAGGGGAAAGAAACAAATGATTATGAAAATCTGAACAATTTGCAAAATATTACAAAACCTAAAGTAAGGCTGCATGCTTTGGGGATTTACTGTCAATGCAATCAATGTGTTAGTAGACAGAGTTGCTAAGAGTTGATCACCAGATCAAGGTATCACAACTACGGCGCCCTGTTCTGTATACGTAGCTAATTTGACTATTGATGATCCAATCAATAAAGTTATAAAGTTCTTTAAAGATGGCTTAAGATGTATCTCAACATTCTGCTTTTATTTTAGAATGATAATGGTCTGTTGATTCCCACAATGAACAAATCATCCAGCTGTGTTTGAAGACCCAAGTCAGAATTAACTGGATCACTGTAGCGAGATACAATCATGTTAGGGCACATTTGAAGATTTGGGGAAGATCTCCATGAAATGTACTCACATTCCTGCTCCCCAGAGGATG
>NW_023339774.1:1900615-1900973 GCF_004916995.1 Morone saxatilis | reverse complement strand
TAGTGCCACCCTCAGGACAAACTGCACTACACTGGTAAATCACAGTAGTAAAAGCTGCTCTGAATAATAGGAACTGGAGTCCGACTTAAGTTAAATTGATCCAGGCCGCAGTCACCAGGTATCAAAATATCTTAAACTCTGCAGCAAAACGTTTTCACACTGAAAGCCGCCTCTGGTCTGCTGTGCTGCCCTGTTGCCACAGCGACCCTGACCTGGATAAGCGGCAGGGAAACAGAGGGATGATGGATGGATATGTGAACTTCTGAAAGTAAATGTTTTTTAATTTGGTTTTGTTTACAGGCTCTGCAGAGTGAAATATAACCGATAACCAAACTATAACACAACACACACACACACA
>NW_023339774.1:1900152-1900515 GCF_004916995.1 Morone saxatilis | reverse complement strand
AAATTTAACAGCGGCGGGCCGCCGCTCCAAAGTCAACATAGAGGAAACCCTGTACTGTAGGAGAGCTGTATCTGTGTAAATGATTATGACATCTTGATGTCTTGTTTTGTCAGACCAGCATTCCCAAAGATATTCATTTAACTGAGATATAAAACAGAGAAAAGCAGTAAATCCTCACATTGAAGAAGCTGGATCTGAGAATACTTGGTGGTGGAGACTAATGGTGCACTCCATTTGAACTGGGAAGCTGGAATTTCCAAGAAAAGTCAGAAGAACCTCACCAACCCTGACCTGGTCAGTGGTTGTCTCCGAGTATCGTTTGCTTCCTTGGATCCAAAAGATGAGCTTCTGTGAGGATTTACT
>NW_023339774.1:1892162-1900034 GCF_004916995.1 Morone saxatilis | reverse complement strand
ATTTATTGATAATGGAAAGGATGAGTTGCAGGTGAGTTGCAGCTGTAATCATCGACGGGGCGGAGAATAGTTGACAGGTTAGCTTGATAAGTGACTCAAATGAGTAATTCATCAAAATAATCAATTATCAAACATGTTCAGTTCAGGTGATTTATATTTTAGTCAATCGTCCAGTCAATTAATCAACTATTAATAATTGTTTAAGCTGTAAGCAAAATATTCTCTGTTTAATATCTTCTAAACACACACACTCAGTCAGTCAGTCAGTCAGTGTGTGTCCCCACAGTGCCCCCTGCTGTCAGGTTGCAGTAACTGTCTCTGTAGTTTACAGGGACTCTTATTCAATAAATTACAGACAGTAGGGGAGAGGACAGCACTGAAACAACAACAACAACAACAACAACAATATATGACAGGATAATCAGCTGACTGATCAGCAGACTTTTTTTTTGTCCTCTAGATTTGGTACAGTGGGCTGGCTGAGAGGACTGCTCTATTTTTCTGAATGCTCTTTCATTGGTTTAGATTGGAGAAAGCCCTCTTTACAAATAGATTAAGAATATGTTGTACCTGGAGAACAAAATGTGGTACAGTGGTTCAACCAGACTGACAACTGAAAGAGCAAAAGAGACAAAAGTTCCCTCTGAGCAACAGTTCAATAAGAATATAAGAAAGCAGCAGTCAAAGAAACTGGAAGCTTAGCATCAAAAGCTGTGCAGATTTAAACAGGAACTGGAGTTAACAGGTGAGTTGCTGTAGCAAAGATATTCTGAAAACTTCAAAACAGAAACAGAAGTCTGGTGTCGGGTTAGCACTATCGGATATTAGCTAAACATACTGTAGACTGACAGATCAGTTTAAACCTGTTCAATCTGACCACTGACGGGCCTTTTCCACCAACAGGGAACCGGATCCGTTCCAGTGCAAGCAACTAGTTTCGAAGCATTCAGAGCACTTATACCAAAACTAAATTGGTTCAGAACCTGAAAAGTTGGTTCCGAGCTGGAACCAAAAAATATCAGGTTTTAATTGGGAACCAAAGTGGGCGTGTCATGTTCAGCAGGTCGTTGTGCATTGTGCAGCGCGCTCCATTATTGATGCACCTGATTACAATAGTCGTACTCAAAACTGGTGAAAAAAGCGAGTGGGTTTGCTAGAGTGCACCAAGGTTCCACAAATCAAAAACCAGAACTAATTTGGTGTAAAAGGGGCCCGATTAATAAACATAAAGAAACACAGGTTACATGGACTGTCCTTATATAGCATCTTTCTATCAGTGCAACCACTCAAAGTGCTACATGTCACATTCACACAGTGATGAACAGAAACTAATATTTATTCATTTACATTCACACACAGCATCAGGAGCAGTTTGGGGTTCAGTATCTTGCTCATGACTCCCGAGGATCGAACCGACCCGCTCTACCTCCTGAGCCTCGACCACCCGGTTGTGGTTTAATAATGATCTCGGGTCACTGATGCTTTCCTGGACTAGTGGACAAGTAGAAGTATTTTTCAACATAGATTAGCCTAGCACAGGAAAGCAGAAAGTTGACCGAGGTTCTGACCGAGGCTAGATCAACTGTGATTGGAGCACAGAGCAAAAAGGGGCGGGACTTAGGAAGGGTCAACTGAGTCTGTTTTATGGTCTCTACCAACTACAGAATATCTGGCTCAAAGTTCAAAAGCTAGTCGCCAATTTTGTCCGTCTGCTGTTTGGTGTTGGGAAGATAATGAACAGCCACAGAGGTTCTTTATGAAAACAGCTGCCTGCTGCATCTGGAAATGACAGCGGCGAATGCAGTGAGTGAACCAAATTCCTAAACATTGCAGACCGTAAAAACCAAAACAATGCGATAAAAGAGGCTAAAATGCTCCAAAGAGCTATGGGTAACTACAGTCAGTTATCTGTGTCATCACTGCGACCGACGCCTTTCACATACATTCACATACAATGACCACATCTATGTTATTTAAAACACTGTATACATTAATAACATAAAAACAGTGATTATACAATCTTTAACTCAGTAATTAAAGTAATGTGTTTTCTTTCCTCCCATCAGGACATACTCTAAAAGCTGAGTGGATGATGGAGGTAAATGGGACGTGTAGGTAATGTGCGATTGTTGTTGTCCTTTCCCAGTGTTGTACAACTCTGTTACAGCAGGTGATCATTTTCAGCTGATTACTGACTTCACAGCTGCTTCCTCTCTTTCAGCAGCTACCTGGATGTTATTTTGAATCACAGGTTGGTGTAAATGTCCCAGCCTGACAGTGGTGGCGGCTGCTTTTCTTCGACCTCCTCCTCCTCCTCCTCCTCCTCTTTCATGCTTCATTAGTCCTCATCTCTCATCGTCTCTCTCATCACCCTCTCATCCTCCTCTCTCCCTACAACTTATTACTCCCCCCATCCAGCACGCATCAGTCATCTGCACTCATCTAATCGGCTTCAGGCTGGAGAGGGGGACGCTTCAGGGTTTTATCAGAGGGTGGAAATGACATTTTCACATGTTTCTCTGATATTGAGCAGATGTTGTATTATAATGTATATACTTTCTATTTTATTTTCTATCTAGTTTCTATATATATTGTTGTTAAATATTGTAATTTAATACATATTTTTAATGTTCTTCTTCTTATTGCTATTTTCAACTGTAATAAAACAAATTACTCCTTGGGGATCAATATGATTTCTGTTTCTGATTCTGATTGAAATATCTCTGTAGCTGCCTGATGAGCTTAGAAACACACTGGAGTCACAGCCACAAGCAGACATCCAAATATCCAAATATGGTGCTGATCGCAGGCTAGGAATGTAACAATATGTCACAATATCGTTAAATTGCGATACAAATCTATGAAGAATCAAATCGATGAGATGATTCATCATCTCCAGTAAATGTGCTAAACAGCAGAAGTAACTAACTTTTCATTTGGAACAGAAAGATTGTGTCGTTTCTGTTTTCAAACAGAAACAATGAGCTGCAAAGACACCTGATGCAATATGATGGAATGTATCAGTGTGAATACGTCGAAAGAAACAATAAAAGCAATTGTACCAATACACATACAGAGGTTCAAGGCTGACAGTAAGAATGTAAAGTAGGAAACATAGCAAACATAAACAGTGACAACACCAACACTTCAAACTGTCCCAAAATGCTTCTATTAGCACGTTAGCATGCTTTCAGTCCTAAAGTCAGGAGCAGAAACACATTCCTCATCATCTTTTAGGTTAAAATGTCACAAGTACACAGCACTACCTGCAGTACTGAGTGTTCAGATAGGCGCTGGACAAACAGTGACTACTGTGAGACAAAAAAGAAGACAAAGACTGTGTCTCACCGGATGTGTTCGTCAGTGACGGTGAAGGCCTTGCAGAGTGGCTGGGACGTGTTCAGCCAGATGGCCGGGTTCTTCTCAGCGGCCACAGACGTCTGTCCCGTTATCGGTGCAGAGCTCATGTGCAGAGCGCTGGCGATGGCCGAGAGCAGACTGTCATCGCTGGAGTCCGGACCGACGCCTGCAGAGAGAGAGAGAGGTCAGAGGTCAGGCGTCAGGACTGGAGCAGAGCGTGTGTTCCAGGATCATGATGGAGACTTACTCTGCAGTCCTTTGGGCAGGTTCATGGTCCGCAGGACTTCCCCTGTGACGTCTGATGACCGCAGACCTTTCAACCTCCTCTCCCAGAACAGCTGCAGACAGACAGACGGCAGACGGTTGGCTGTAGTTTCAGGTAGTTTCACTCTGATCTGCCCCTTGCCCCAGCTGGAGTCTGCTGCTGTGTTAAGATCCTGTTAATGCCAACCAAATACTTCCTGTAGCTGTTTCACAATAAGAGCTTTCCAATGGCAACCACTGGAAGGCTTTTAGTGTGAAGCAGATGCAGGAATTGCAGCTTTATCGCCTCCAGGTGATGGACTCATTGGTAAAAAAAAAGCTAGACTACATCTAGATCTGGACATTTCATAGCCTTTATTTTTTCAATGTTTTATAGCAAGTGTTGCAGGGATGAATAGTACAATAAAATACAACCACAACATCTTTACTACTGATCCTGCCCTACAGAAAACGTCACAGAGGTATACCAACAATGCAGAATTCTTACGGAAATTAAAGTAAAGTAAAGTAAACCTACTGTGTATATTTTCAAAGTTTTCTGGCACGCCTTAAAATCAAGAAGGCCTCCGGACCCCCCATGAAGCTTTGACGATAGCCACTGTACCGCGCCCAGGGAATAACTCCAGATCTCATGGAGAACATGGTGGGGGAAACCCACGCAGACACAGGGAGAACATGCAAACTCTCTCACACATTTTACCTGCAGCTTTTGCAATTTGGAAATTGCACTTGGCAACAAAACAAATTCCTTTAAGGGTCATTGTAACTGATAATAAAAGTCATAATTGTCTAATATTTTATACCATTATACCATGAAACCGCGATATTTTGGTTAGATGATGGTTATCATACAATAAAAATCTGACACTGCTGCAGGTGAGTAGGCTCTGAGGTTACTCCGTAGGCTACAGTGGCTGACACGCACCTCCTCAAAAATGAAACTACACGCATCACAAGCCTCATTTCTACCCCCACAGTTTGCCTTAAATGGACGCAGAAATGCTCTTAAACAGCCATTTGCATACCGATACTTGTGCCTGCTCCACCACTCATTAGAACTGTCAACAAAAATAACTGCAAAGAAGAAGTGCAACTGTGTTGCATCAGTGAGGTTCTCTAAAAGCACTAAAAGTCATTAAAAACTCAAAACTGTCATTATAGGCGACCAATATGCACAGATGGGGATATTTGTAGCGCCTGTACCACTAATTCATCCCATGTACCTGTAAACCATCATTACGGTATCGCACAATTTCTCAGTCATCATTATAAAGGGTCAGGAGGATGACTGATGATTCATTTATAGAGCTCATGTTGAAATAGACTTTACAAAGAGTTTCACAATTCAGGAGCAAAGGAAAAGATTACTTACACGGGAAAATAATGGCTCGAATGTATCCAAACATAATATTCATAATTCATTCAGCATAAATCATTTAAAGTTGCTGTCCCTGTAACATCCAACATTTACGTTTACAACCACTATATGGGTCTGTTACTTGAGTCTAGCTATTGGTTTTACTTTACTATGAACTAAGTTAGCATAGCCCTTATCGATCCGAACTGAACATTTTAAAAGTTGTTTGCTCATCGTCTTGTGGACGGCCCCCCCCCCAGAATTCACACGTTTTACAAATTGGCATTGTGATGTAGTTATTTCGGCATCCTTTTGTTCCGTTTATTGCAATTAAATAACAGTTAAATCTCTTTATTTTGGGATCACACCACCGTTGTATGCAGGATTAAACGGTGACTTTCAGCCCTGCAAGTAAATGATCCCATGAGTAACGCGAGGCGAAAACACACCGTTACGCTGCAGACCTTCTGATCACCGCGATCAGCGCTCTGTACGCATGTACACTAAACTATGAATCAAAACGATGCCGTACGTATTTAAAATCTGTTGTGTGACAAAATAATCTCAAGTTATAGGTGCACTTATCAGCTACACGGCTGCGTTTGAATACATTTAAAGGATTTATCTTTTAGTTCTTAATATGATTTTATAACAGTAACAGTCCTACTACTAGTCATACTATCCTACACTATTATACACTTTAATACTACCTAATGAAAGACATATAACTCATAAAAGAATAAATGATGAGTCTAATGATTCTTTCTGTTCATTTTGTTAATTTTTCTACACTTTCATCACACCATCTTTCATTCCTCCTGCAGAACACTGGCACTGTGTGTCTGTGTCATGCTGCTGTTCCCATGATGCCTCAGCACCCTCTTGTGGTTGCAGTTTCCATGACAACTTCTCCAACAGCTTGACCTCGCCCTCAGGCATTACCATTGTGACACCAGAATGAGCGTGTGTGTGTGCGTCAGCCTCTCACCTGTCTGGGCTGCTCGGTCCCTCTCTGCAGGTCTGTCTTCACCTTGTTGCCGGGGTGACTCGTAACCTTGGTAACGGGCTGTTTAAAAATGGATGCTGTCTGTCTGATTGGCAGAGCTGTGTTCAGGTCCGGTTTACCTCCCTGGATGAGACAGAGACAGAGTCTGTGTGTTGGTGATTCTCCTTTCCTACTTTCCTAATTTCTTACTTTCTCCCTTTCTGCCTTCCTCGCCTGGTTTACCTCCCTAAACGTGAGACAGAGAGCAATAATAAACCCGCAACCTGTGTGTGTGGGTGTGTGCATGTGTGTGTGTTTGTGGCAGTTGAGCTTAAAGAGTTAATTCTGAGCTGAGGTTTCACAGATAACAACAGGACGTGTATGAGTGTGTGTGTGTTTGTACTCCCAAGTAATGATGTGTGAAGAGCAGCCGCACAGAGTTACAAACCGTGTCAATATAGCACACACACACACACACACACACACACGTTATTTCTGGCCTGCTGAAGGATGTTGATGTTGGCCGTATTTATGAGAACATACAGTTTCTCAACATCTACTGCTCTGCTCCGTGTGCAGCGGAGTAGAGCCACTGAAACTGCTGTTTTTCTTATCTACATCGATAAATTAAGTATTTATTTCAACCACAGCAGAGTTGTTGATTGTTGGAACAGTGGAAAGACTGACAAAGACTGTTTAGTTTTGTTTCTGTCCATTCTGAATGAAATTACAATGTTATGATGATATGCAAGATAAAATGATTGTTTTTGTCTATGGAATCTGGTGGAGCTGTTTCTCCCTGCTTTTGACTCTCGCTCCGTACTTAGTGCCTCAACATTAAATATTGTCCGACATATTATCTAAAAGAAAAAAATATATATATATACCTATATACAGGTGTTGTATTGGCATTGCTGTCTGTTATCCAATATGTGCCCATATGAAAACTGTTTTATTCCAGTATATAATGCAGCAAAAATGCTTGTGGTAATACATTGGTGTCAAAGTGTATCCATCAGAGTGCGCTGTGATTTATAATACTGTGGCAAAGCAGCACAGAGTAGAGAAGGAAGAAGCAGTTTTTCTAGAAATGTTACCTAGATTGGTGGTTTAAGCTTAATGAACCATGCTCAATGTTTTATTTTTTTTTTTAAGAAAAGAGTCTTAATGAGTGATCAGGTGCTAATCCCACACAGAAAAGGTTCTATTTTCAAACCAAACCATAGCCCTAAAAAATAACTCAATATATAATATTTTATCCCAGGAGGGTCTGAGCACTCAGAAATATCCCAACACAGATAGGAATCATTTCACAAAGTTCATAAAATGTGGCTTCCTCCTAAAAAGTCCATCAGCGTCTGATGATTGATTTCCCAACCCTGAATTTGGAACATACAAGCCCCGTTTCCCCTTCCTGTTCAACCTAAAGATGAAGTCCGCCTAGATTATTAATGAGACCATGCACTTCCCTCTGGCGCCAAACCTCAGAAAGACGTTGTGTCCTACCCTTTGTGTTCCACCATTTTTAATCCAGCGTATAAACATTTGCAGTGTGTAGGGGACACAAGCAGGACTTTCCCACTGGTTTTCCAGGTCACTTTTAGGTCACGGGGTGCCACATGAGTTCTATAAACAGTGCTACACCTGATGGCAAAGCTCCTTCCCACATATCCCTGAATTTCCTTTGTTTCCAAATTTCCACTCCTTATTTGTGTGTGTGGTGTTGGGGTGTGTTGTGTGTGTGTGTGAGAGAGTAGAGTAGAAAAGGTTTCTACACCCTGTTGTTTGGGAGGAGTCAGTGATGTTATCTTTCGTACAAAGACTGCGGCGAAAACACAAAACAACACACACAGACATGCATACGTGTGCAGAGACATGCCAGCACACACACTTGATCTCTCACACA
>NW_023339774.1:1878814-1892142 GCF_004916995.1 Morone saxatilis | reverse complement strand
ACACACACACACACAGTGAGGGAGGAACATATTACTGCAGTAACACTGGGCAGTCTGTTAGCATAGCTTAAACCACAGTTCCTAAACAAGCGTCTGTTAAAATCATACAAGTGGACACCTCAAACATAGTTTTGGTGATCAGCTTAACCACACGTCTAACTTAAGAACTTTAAGTATATTCAATCGCTGGTAACCTTAGCAACAGGACTGATGCTTTTGGCCTTTGTTAGAAAGAGTATTGGAGGAGGATTTATCCTCTCTGAGTCAGGTTTGGTGTGTGTGTGTGTGTGTGTGTGTCAGCTGACCCAGGTTGGATGATCATTCAAATTTAATTAGATGGATTCCAGCACATGTTAATGAGTCCCATCTGCTCATAGTGAGGTGTATTCAGAGATGTCAGAAAATGCAGCTAAAAATGCTAAATGTGACACAGCTGATTGAAGACCTGTGGACAAATTGTCACAACAGATACACTGCCAGTGCTGTAGTCAAGACTACTGAAGTCATGCCCAAAAAAAAGATCTTTTTGAGACCTATTGAGTCAAAACACTGAGAAGAGCAGTACGAGTCTGTGACAAGACACCCATGAGACCAGACAAGTTCTTAGCCAAAACAATGACAAGACAAAGAAAAGTCAGAGTCAAAACATCCTTGAGACCTGGACCAGCATGAATCAAAACAAGTCCAAGTCAAAATGTCCACAATACTTCTCTGTCTCTGTCTTCTGAGTGTTTAGACTCAAACTGGTCAAACAAGAACGGAACAAGTCTGTGACAAGTTACCCACGAGACAAGACAAGTCCAAGTCAAAACACCTACAAGACAAAGATAAGTCCGAGTCCAAAGACCCACAGAACAAAACCCTGACAAGACCCAGACGTATCCGAGTCAAAACACTGAAATGACAGAGACAAGTCTGAGTCAAAACACAGACGGGAAAAGTCATAGTCAAAAGTCCACCTGATTTTAACAAGTCCAAGTCAAAACACTCATGAGACCCGAACAATTCTTAGTCATGACAGTCAGAGGCAAAACATGCATGGGACAGAGACATGTGTGAGTCAAAATGGCCATAAAGAGACAAGTCTGAGCCAAAGCATCAGTGACACTGAAACAAGGCAAACAACCACGAGACCAAGGTGAGTCCGCACCCTCAACAATGTCAGAACACACACAAGACCGAGATAATGAGACTGGACTTGAGTACTACAGCCCTGGTATATACTGTCCCACGAGTGATGAGAGCAGAAGGAGACAGCAGTCGGCGGGCGCATCACTCTCTTCCTCTCCTGTGAATGAGTGGTTGTCAACTGACCTGCTGAACTGTGAACCGGTTGCAGGAAGAGCTGCGTTAATCTGCTAATCTGATAACACACCACACAACCACAACCACGGCCACAGCCCTCCCCCACAGGTGTGATCGATCAGTGTTACCTTGGACAAGCTGAGCGGGTCGTGTCGGAGTCTCTGTTTGTTCTTCTGCAGTTTTCCAGGCATCATCTTCCCCGTCCGGAAGTCGAAACATCCCAAATCCACTGTGTTTCCGAGGTAACGGGACAACTGAGGTTTACTCCTGAACTTCTTCCCTGAAGGACTGATGGAAGGGGAAAAAAAAGAAAGGAAGGAAGAACAGAAGCAGGACAGACAAAGAAAGTGTGATTAAAGATATATAATATCTTAATTTTGCACCAAAAAAAATCATTTTCAGATGTTTTATCAATTTATCAGGAATTTAAGTTGTCTTATCTCAATAAATCCACCATTTTCTCCACTCAATAAATGAGTAGAGAAACATAATGAATGCAGATTCTTCCATATAGGTCCACTGCTAGGTACAATTAAGCATTTACCATCCAATCGTGCTCTGTGGCATGTATAAAATGCTGAGCAGCAGTTGATTGTAATGCTGTCAGAGGGACATTATGGTAGAGTGGCAGTGCATAAACCCATCATTACAAAGATGAATGCACATTTGAGAGTTCGGTGGTGCAAAAAAAGAGGCATAAAGGAAAAAAGTGATACGGTCAGATGAGTCATCCTTCACCATATTATTGACAAGTGGGTAAGTGTATTAAGAGAATGGTAAGAGATGAATGCTAGACCCCTACAGTGGGTCCACGTGTCCCCCTAGAGGTAAAGGTCATTGCAAGTCAATACAAAGTTGTTCTGAGTGATCTCCTTTATCCTATGATGAAACATTCCTACCCCGATGGGAGTGGTCTCTTTAAGGATGAAAATGCACCCATCCATAGGGCACATGGGCTCCCTGAATGGTTTGATGAAAATGGTGTGAATCATATACTGTGGCCTCCGCAGGCACCAGATCTCAACTCAATTAAACACCTATGGGACGCGTTAAACAGCACTCTTCACCACCATCGTTAAAACACCAGAACACCAGAAGAATTGTGTTCATCCCCCCAGTAGAGCTCCAGAGACTTGAATCTATCTACTAGAATCCATGCCAATGTGGTGGCACATGGTAGCCCAACACCTTACTAAGACACTTTATGTTGATTTTTCCTTTAATTTGCCAGCCGTCGGTACGTTGGATTTGAGACAGAATATCAGTGGTGATATCTGGAATTCAAACTGAACTGTAGAAATCTTTAACTAAAGGCTCAGGACACCTGAAAGCCCAAAGTGGTTGTTTGAATCATCAGAATTGATGTTTAACTCTGTCATACAAAACTCAATAAACTCTCCATCCACTCAGATAATTACAATTTACACTCATTAGCAACACTGACAACTGCCGTCTTCACCGCCGTCTGATGGTGCAACCACAGAAACACCTCCTAGCCAAAGGACCTTAACGCAGCTCAAGACAGAAGGCCTTTCTCAATCTGGGTTCTTGTCTGTACTTGCGTTCACATTTTGTCAAGTACTATGCAAATGCCTAGAAGTGTTCTTGCTCCATCCGTTTTATCAAGGATGACGTGGACTAGAATTTTAGTTCTACTACTGTTGTGCCACTAAAGATATTTTTCAAACAAGAATTGAAACATTTATATTTTAATTATGCTGTCGATTGTCAAAATAATGCCTAGTCGATCATTTGTTCTGATGTTTCGGAGTTGTGAGGATCAACCAGTTCTGCAAGACCTGCTGGTCAGCATCCATCCAGTCTTATCTCAGCAAGCCCTTTGGAGATTTACTGATGGCTCTGTTGTCTCTGCAGCACTTGAGTAAATATTCATCTGGTACATGGAAAAGTGACTTAATACAAATACTGAAGGTCCTGGACCAAACCTATTAAATTGATCATCTTAAATTATTGAAACGATACATGAAAGTTTAACTGGGAGAATGCGACTCCTGAAACTGATGTGAAGCAGAGGAGAGTCTGTTGGAGTTGTTGAAACTACAAAAACACTACAACTGTACAGAGGTGTAGAGTGGAAGATCCTTCATCACAAATTATCTTTGGTCAAATAAATACTTGCCAAGAGCACACAAATCTGACAACAGGCAAGATTTATTTAGGCATGCTATCAAGTTACTTAGTTAAAAAATCATTAGCAAATCAAAGTTATTTTAACTGGTGAAAGTGACGGTCAGAACCGGCTAAAAATGAGAATCTGCAAGCTGACTGTTCTGTACATGGCTGCTCTTTGCCAGTGAGAGAGACAACATGCTCCCACTGTAGGCTGTTGTAGAGGAGAACGCTCCCTCTGCCTGTGTTGCTTTCACAGCCTCTCTGTGGTTTGTTTCCATAGCCGGTCTGCTCCGTGTGCAGCTGAGTAGAGCCACTGAAACTGCTGTTTTTATCATCCTCTGTGAATGAAGGATTTATTTCCACCAAGTTTGATGTGAAGTTTTATTTTGTTTCTGTCCCCTTGTTTGGGTCTGAGATGCTGGTGCTCTAGTGTGACATCCAGTGGCAACTGAAGTCAGTTTGCTTAGCTTACACAATTCCTCTAAAAGTCACTAATTAGAACGTTGTATCTCATAAATCTGTACAAAAACCCAAGTGCAAAAACAACAATTATGTGCCAGACAATTTCTTGGTTGTGAGCAGTTGCTAGGCAACCAGCAGAGACTACAGGAAGTTACTGTTCCACTTGCCAACTTTGAACTCCCGAGGATGCGAGTTCAAACTCACTTTGTACAGCCTAATCAATCCGTTATGACATCCCATCTGACACCAGCAGCAACTGTCAAACACTTCCTCATTCACTGCTCCGCACACACCAACGTTTGCGCTTCAGTACTTACATACAGTAATACATCCCCTAGCCCCTGACTTTACCCGAAGCTAACCTTAACACTAAAAAGCCTCAAACGGCTCTTTGAAGAAGTACGGACCAGACAAATGTCCTCACTTTCTAAAACGTCTTCAAGGTCTCTAAAGGTCTGAAAGTGTAATTGGTCCCCATGAAGATAGAATTACAAGAGCAGACACACAGTCACTCAGCTGTGTCTGACATGTAGGTCAGCAGCAACAAAGATCAGAGGCCGTGAGAGTGTGTGTGAGAGTGTGTGTGAGAGTGTGTCACATACACTGTGTTTCATTTTGCTCCAGCTCTTCATTGAAGCTATATGATGCTTACACTGAGCGAAATATTCAAACTGAGAATATCCATATATCGCGTCAATCAGAAGTGAAAATAAAACATGTGTTTGAATGAAGTTTGTAGAGCTGGAAGTGGTAGTACTGATGGAGCCAGCGGAGGCCCCAGCTGGGTGTTGCTGCTCGTCCAGTAAGTCGACTGCTGACTACTCTCCTTGCTGGAACTGATGAGTCACATTACAAAGTAAACTGAAAGTAAAGCTGAGTCTCTGCTCCGAGCCGCTGATTACCCTCGTGTTCAAGGTTCAGGATGTGACGGAGCTCAGATGTTTTGGAGCGGTCGATCTGATCAAGCCGCGCCTCCGCCGCTGATCAAACAGGAAGTGAACGCAGCCTCTGAAAACAGCAGACGGCTCTGCGGCGTCACAGCCTCACCACAGACCTGCACTGCGAGTGACACTGTTTCCTCTACGATCTAACGCAGTAGTTGTTGGTGAAGATACAGAACCGGCAGGAATGTAAAAGCTTCAGACTCAACTTTGATCTGCTTTAGAGAAGAGTTGAACAATATGCTGAATAGCTCTTGTTCCGATTGAATGTGAATTATTGTACGTTTAATTGGACAAAATAAAATGTAATGTACAGGAAAAGTGCACGAAGAACAAAACAGAACTGACCCAGCAACTTACCCATTACTAAATGTATTGATTGATTTATCAACTAAAGGAAGAATTGGAGCACTTGTGTGAGAGAAAAAAGGGTCAACAGAGGCCGAGATATCCTTCTGTTCAGTCAGTAGTCCTATTTTTAATGTGTTATCTTAATAAATGCTTACATTGCAAAATGCAAACGTACAATATTCATATAAGTATAAATAGTAAGTAAATTTAATTTATTAAAGCACATTTAAACACAAGTATAAACTGACCAAAGTGCTGTACAGTGGATGAGCTAAAAAGACAAATAATACAGAAAAACCACACATTGGACCATAGTTCAATAATTCTATAAAACATGAATAAAAATATAACTGTGCTTAAACAATGTATATAAATGGGGTGGACAAAATAATAGAAACACCTCTCTATATAATGCTAGTGACAGAATTCAAGAGCACTGCACACTAGCTGCTTGAAAATGATCACAAAGTGGAATCAACACCTCTCTAAAGCAGTGGTTCCTTTACAGTCACAACACCCTGAATAATCAGCCCCCCACCAACCTCCAACCCCCATGTGTAACACATGAAAGCTACCAAACTCACACAGGAAGACCATTGCTTTGCCCGCAGACAGAACAAGGACTAACTCGTGCCTTAAGTTTAATTAAAATGACGGCTCCTTCACAGCCAACAGCCAACATGTCTGCTTTAGGCCTACGAGCACAGTAATGGAGTAGAGCTGCACGTAGGGTAAAAACATCATATTGAGATTATTTTGACAGATATTGCGATTATCATTTTAGCAACAAACTATTAAGTTCATGATGATGTGACATTTGTTGGGGTCTGTACCAAACAAACATGAACTGAACTAGGCCTGTTAATATGTATAAAACAGAGAATACAGCCTTTAACACGTACTGTTTTTGAGTTCTTGCTCACTGTGTTGAATGTCATTAAAGGGATGATGGGGTCGCAACCCCCGGGTTGAGGACTGTATTGGTTTTAGCTCGGTGTGCCTAATAGTGCTGGGCAGTATGACCACACAGTCGTGGCGGTTTCATGGTATATTACGTTTTGTTTAGTTTTTTTCCTTTTTTGCATGACTGGGCCTGTAGTGGCTCATTCTACTGCCAGTAGCAGATACAATAAAACAATATTTTAATGTCATCATGTACATTAATCAGCCATAACATACTGAGCACTGACAGGTGAATGAATAACACTGATTATCTGGTTATCATGGCTCCTGTCAGTGGGTGGGATATATTAGGCAGCAAGTGAACATTTTGTCCTCAAAGTTGATGTGTTAGAAGCAGGAGAAATGGACAGCGTGAGGATTTTAGCGACTTGACAAGGCCTACATTGTGATAGTTGATGACTGGCTGCAGAGCATGCTCCAAACCTGCAGCTCATTTGTGGGGTTGTCTCCCCGTCTGGCCAGTGGTCAGTTACTATCAACAGTGGGTGCAAGGAAGGAAAAAACCAGAGAGACCCAAGGGCTCACTGATGCATGTGGGCCTTCTGATTCAACCAGATGCAGCTACTGTAAAGCTCAAATTGCTGAAAAAGGTTCTTCTGCTCAAAAGTTCTATTGCACACAAAGGAAACGATTTAAGAAAAAATATTCCAGGCATAAAACATTTGATCCTTCCCTAATATCCTGCCCCTTTAACTCAGTCAATCTTTCTCCCTTTCCTGACTAATCGTAACTTCATACGTTTAGCTACCTATGAGGCATTAGCATTTAGGGCTAACCATGTTAGCGTATCAAACCAAAACTTGCTTGCTAACAAGTATTGTAGATTTGCTAACCTAGAGTTAGCTAGCCTTTTTTAGAGCAAAACACTACTAACTAACAACCTGATGTATATTAGGCTTGTTAGGTTCGGCTTAACATCATTGCTAACTTAACTGATGCGACTATGTTAAATAGTGACACGTCATTTATCTTTAAATATCTTCCAATTTGGTGCAACGGTAGACGACCTAGCATTATGCATATCTTAGTCATCAACCTCCTGTGATGTCATGACAGCTTCTCCAAAAATACTTTTTCCCCAAAAGATGGTTTCTGTCCCTTTTTAGGTAGTTCTAATAATACTGATGTATATTACATTAACTCCTGTAATGCCGCAGAAATTGTTCTTGTAATGTTTGGTTTTAAATGATTATTTAAGAGCTATAAGAAGGGTCTTTGCCGTCATGGATTGAAGCTGGAGCCTTGCTTGTGTTTGCCGGGTTTTCATTGGAATTTTTCGACAGTGGAGGAAAGTGGAGAACACAACGTCCCTCTTTATATACTGGATGGTTCTCCCAGTGAAGAAAGGTGAAAGTTGCTGCCCCAGCTGTTTATTGGGATCAACAGAACAAAAAAGGCGGACTTAGGAAGACTTAATTGAGCGGTTTGGAATAAAACAGGACTTCTGAACTCAGGAGTTGGGATGGCACGGCCCTGGAGACCCCCAAGTGTCAGGACTTGAAACAGGCTGCTGACAGACACACACACAGCCACTGGTGAAGCTACAGTAACAGACTCTAATGTTTGTCAAATGATAACTATTAGAGTGATTACAGGGTTGTTAGCACTAATGTTTACACGACACCATACTGACCAGCAACGGAACGACTACAGAAGTCAACGTTACTCAAACCTTACATTCTTAACTTCTCTCACAGTAATACAACTGCAGCCACTTCACACTTGATCACAACTGCTACATGGATCAATAAATCACAGGCTGACTGATCGATCCCAGTTTCCCGTGGACCGGTCTAATCAGTGTGTATCCTGTAGTGTGATCTTATTTTATTCTTGATAATGATTCGTTCTATTTCAGATCCGGGACTTCCTGATTCACTTTCTTCTTTCTTCCAGCACGGCGAACAGAGCGGGACAGTCCGTCCTCTTTCTCTCCATCACTCGCACACCTTAATCGATCCCTGCGATTAGCTCCGATCAGTGACCGGAGCGATCGCTCAGTAAAACACCGGATGAGGACACCTCCTAGAACAGCGGTGGTTAAAGCAGCGGAGCAGAACGGCGACTGAGCGTCAACTGACGTTACGTTAACGCGGCTCTCCCTCCCTCCCTCCCTCCCTCCCTCGCCCGGCTGTTTACTGCTGCTTAATTTCGGGTTAAGTGAAATATAAGTGTCCCGCGTTCAGAAGCGAGCTGGGTGCCGGGTTTTAACTTGGTTCTGGTCCAGATTTAGGCTCAAGTTAGCCTCCGGGAGAGACCAACGTCCATATGATCTGAACTGAACTGGAACTAACGGCAGGCTGTTGAGTATCGATATCACACACACACACACACCCATGCACGCACGCACGCACACAGTCGCTCCCTCTCTTAGATCGTCTGTTGTGACAGAGTAATCACTCTGTGGTGGTCTTAAAAAAACGTACCCATTAGGTCCCAATTATACGGAAGCCGAGTGGTCGCGCCAGCATTTTTGATACCATTAAGTTAAGCAGGACTGTCTTGTAACCGAAACATCGAAGTGAATATGATGCACAGGCGCAGTTTGCGTTGGTTGAACCCCCTACTGGCCGTAATGCATGCAGGGATTCACGCAATTGTTTACTTGTTTACTTGTTTATATATTTAAAAAAAAAAAAGGTTTTAAGGATAATATAAATATACTCAAATGACAAAAGGAGTACATATTATAAAGTTAGGAAAAAAAACATCTTTAAAATAGAGCCATTCAGAAAACAAAAAAGTTTCACTTTCAGTTTCCAGCTGAGCTTTTCCATCAGAATTCAATTCAATTTTATTTGAATATCGCCAATACACAACAGAAGTTATCTCAGGACACTTTCACACTGCTCGATGGACAAAGCTTGCTCTTTAAAGTCCAGTTGAAATGAGAAATGTAATTGTAACCCTTTAAGATTGCACTCTTTCTCTCATTTCTTTGTATTTTAATATTAAAATCCAATCATTTTGTTTTCCTGTGAAACTGACCACACTGATTACTGTACAAAAACACAACTGGATCATAGCTGCTGTTAGCTCCCAGTGAACACAACCTCCACCTCTGACGCTGTGTAACATGTATGTAAACATGTAATCGTTTTGATAAATACCAGCAGGGTACAATTTTGTTCTTACATTGGGAATTCCTGACCTAAAAATGAAGTTTGTTGTGGCCCATGGCGCTGGAGGAGATGGGCCTCTGCATTTTTGCAGGGGCCACTGAGTATTGTACAAAAACTAAATTTTATCACTTGTACAAAAACACAACTTTATCAGTGATTTGGGTGAAACTGGATGATACATAACGGAGAAACATCCTCCAGTTTCTCTTCCTCAACTGCGCTAACTGCTAACGTAGCTGCCGTAAGCGTGTAACTGAACGGGGCTCAGGGGCTGATGGGTCATATTATGCAGTGCTAACTGCCTGTATTTACAGGAAATACCTAAATGTGTGGAAGCAAATAGCACTCTGATTTCCGTTTCAGTTGAGTCAACACAACCTTGTGTTGTATAATGATGAATACATTTCCTTGAATCCAGTTGATGTGTGTTGTAAAGAGTCTAGCTAAACCCTGGTGGCAATAAGTTAAAAAGGGGAAGTTTATGTCTGAATACAACAGATTGTGATCGTCTGATAAACTTTTATGCATTCATTGAAAAGAAGTTGAAACCACATCTAGGCTAAGACGTCTACTAAACTTTCACTTTTTTAATAGAATAACGCTAAACGAAACTAAAAGCCTACAGACAAATAGACATATTATAGATCAAAGAGAGAGGGCGGTAGAAACATCCTCTTGAAATTTCAGGGTTGGCCAGGAGAAACGCCCCTGTGCTGATCCACATTCAAAAAAGAAATCCAAACTGAGTAAGCAGGTGAGCAAAGAGGGGCTGGATAATTAAAGTGGTGTGGAGGGAGCAGAGGCCGGAGTCAGGCCAGGCAAAGATGTGAGGGGGAAACGAGAGCTGGGTGAGACACCTAGCAGGTTAAATAACTAGTATTTTTTTGAAACACAAGCCAACCTGCACAGTCATTTGAAAATAAAAGCGACCTTCCAGCGAACGTGATTTCACATTAATTCAGTCAAAATGTTTTATAATTCAACAAATGACTTTTATTAGGAACAAATAATCATTAAGACAATCAAATTAAATTGAATCAATTAAATGTTATATTAACTGAGATCAAACTAAGTATACAGATCATTTATGTATGGCGCGGCTGCTCTGATTGGATGACTTTCTGGTGCCTGCATTTTGAGGCAGAGTGATCACTCACTCCTTCCCCCCCCTTACACCTTCCTATGCCACTATTGAGTCACAGGCTCTGGGTTAAAGGGGCCTGACCATGAGCACTGGGAGAGGGGGCAGTGGATAGTGGAAGTGGTCATTGTTGTGGAAGGTTTGAATCGCTGTGTGGAGATTGTTATTTTTGTTATGTACTATGGATTCCTTGACATTGTCATTAATTAGTTATATGATTGTGGGAACATTGGGTAGGTATATCGACCAACGATATTCTTACACTGTTCCTCGCAATAACAAGGGTAGCATATATGTTCCCAGGATCCCATGTTCCAAGGGTCCTAAGTTCCCTAACCCTAGAACTGGGGAAAATAAGGCCCTGGGAACAGGAATGACCCCCTTATGAACTCTGATAGGATTGCAGGAAGGGGAATTGATGTTAAAGCTGCAGTAGTTATTTTCAGAAAAATAACTTTTTGTCATATCAGGTCCTCAAATACTGTTGACAGTGACAGTGGTGACGTCAGGCACTGTCATGTCATTTTAGACTCCCCGGACGCCTTCATGGTTGGCCAACATTATTCTCAGTTGAATTGAATGGCAGTTTGCAGTGTCTTTTCAGTCACTCATGCACACAGAAAACACTGCAGTCCTCACGCAGCTTCAGGTCTGTACGGATGTGATCCGGACACTTGCAGGGGTCGCTTACCCACCAGACCCCCCTTAACGAAGTGGCAGGCTAGAGTTTGCGTTGCGTTTTGAGAAAGTTAGTTACAACTAGTACTACAACCAAATCTATAAGTGTCCTGTTCTGGAAGAGTGTATCGTTTAATACGGCATGAATCGCATAGAACAAATATAACGTTGGCGTATTTTAATGTCATTTTAACCTCGTTTTCGGTTCCCCTCATATGATGTGCCTTGGAGCGACAGCCCCGGGCGGTAAACATTCCCTTAATTCCTGAAGGTCTTAGAAGTCCGTAAATTGTCCTAAGGTTCACTATGTCAGCCATGTCCGTCTCCGCTAATAACAATGAACTGATTTTATTGCCAGATTTTTTTAATGGAGCAACGACTCTGGCGGAGCCCCTCTGGGCTAAACTGATTCCAGACCAGCTAACAGTGTTGGTTAGTTTTACCCGGGAGCCTTGAATTGTGTGTTTTGGACGACGCTGTAGGCAGAGGGCTGGGAACCACGGAACCACGGAACCACGGAGAACGAGAGCCTGTGGACTCCAAGAGTAAGTGTGTTACTGTAGTTTGATGCAGACTAGCAGCTTGGATTACAATGCCTGCTTTTAGCACGGTGACGTTAGTGATGAGTTTAACTAACTTTAACTTTAGAGATGTTGCCTGTATGTTGTATGTATGTATGCTGTTAAGTCGACACGGCGGTAAAAGCTCATATAAACATTATATAACGTTAGAGACCAAACCACCGTGACGTAGAACACCGTTATCGACGTTAATGACGCTGTCAGTTAGCTACAGCATTGTTTGCTTTGTGTTTTGGTTGTTGTTTAGCTAGCACGCTAGCTAGCTATTGGCTAGGCTAAAGCCAAATAAACTTTAACTTTAAGAGAACTCGATATTGACAGGCTTGTTTTAAAAAGCACGACAAGCAAACGGGCCAAACTCCTGTATTGTGAGCTAGGATAACATCAGTGTGTGTCTGAATGTCAACCCTAACGTTCAAATCAGTGATGGGAAATGAGACAGATTCTTTCCACTGGTATGTTAGCTCTGCGGCTACTGTCAGCCTCTTTAGCCACATTTCACATTTTACACTTCCTCTCCACCATCACACATCTGTAGCCTCAGAATGTGCTCATTGTTGTTGTTGTTGTTGTTGTTTTCAGCAGCATGGCGTCCAGCGGCTTGGTGGGTGACTGTCTGTCTCCAGAGTCGACGGTGACCTCCCTGCTGTTCAGCTCGGGGCACCTGAGGAGCAGCCTGCTGGCCCCTGAACACAACACCACCTTCAGATACAGAAACAAGGTTCACTCTGCTTTTGCTCGTTTCTGTTGTCTACAGCAGTGATGGGGCGTTTTCCGTCCGTGTAGCCGAGCTAACAAACAAAGATGACGCCTTTATGTAGACCAACATGGTAGTTAGCTCCTCAGAAAGTCTTTTTTTTTGGCCTTTTATTGCCTTTAATGGATAGTGACAGCTGAAGACAGGAAAGGGGGGCGGAGAGAGAGGGGACGACACGCAGCAAAGGGCCGCAGGTCGGTTTTGAACCCGGGCACCCAGCTCCTCAGAATTTAAACTCAGATTTTAGATGGAAGTTTTGCATTGGGTTTTTGAGGAAGAAAATGAGATCAAAGGGGTTGCCACTTAACTTCTTTCATTTCCATACTCAAAATACATCACCCCTACTTATTTATGAATGAATTGATTGATTGCAGAACTATGGCTCAGCCTCGGCGGCGCTGGATGCCTACATTGCAGACTTTGAGAGGAGTCCTCGGAACAGCAAATCGTTGACAGGAACACTAGTTCTGCCGTGCAGTCCGCCCACCACACCAAGCAGGCCCAGAACGAGCACGCTCAGAAACAAAGATGGTAGGTCCCCAGATGGAGGTGCTGTTACTGAAAAGCAATATGTATTCAGTCATATCTATATGGTAGGATCTGGTATTACTGCAGATCTGAGGGCCTTCAATAAAAAAGTATGACTAAACCACTGTTTTGTTTTTTGTTTTTCTGTTGCTACCCTAGTTCTCAGGGAGCGTTTGACCGACAGGGAGCTGGACTTCCTGAACCTCCCTGTCAGCTCCCTCCATCACATTGGCAACCGAGACAGACTCTCCATGACAACAGATGAGCTGCTGTCTATCCCTTACGATGGCTCAATGCCAGTCACCCACACCTCAGCCTTCATGCAAGGTCTTTAAACGCATCACTCCCACCTCCACCTTCATCCCA
>NW_023339774.1:1871171-1878612 GCF_004916995.1 Morone saxatilis | reverse complement strand
ATCCCAGGTCTTTAAACACATCCCTTTGAGATGATGTATTTCAAAAATGTGTGTTTGGTTAAATGATGAATGGACTGATAAAATAAATCATTGATAGATTAATCAATAATAACAGCATTGATTAGTTGCAGTCTTGGTGCCTGTCTGTGTGTCTCAGTTCTTCTGACTCGGGTCTTCTGCCGATCCAGGGCTCTTGTCCCAGTCTGGAGCCTCCCAACATTGCCCCTCCTCCTCCAGACCAGCACACAGAACCTGGGACAGACTCAGCAGCAGCTACCCTGCCCCCCAACTCAGCCACCAGAACCACCCTCATCCGGCCAGGACGCCCAGGAGCTCCAGGTTCATGCTGCTTGCACTTTGCGATGTTTCTGGAAGTTTTCTGTTCTGTTAAAGAACATTCTACATGTCATTACCTTCTCCTCCTCTCCAGGTGCAGAGGACGACCAGGGGCAGCCATGTTGAAACCAGATGTTGCCAGCTGCTACAGGGTGACTATCATTCATATTTTGTCTTTAAGGTCTGAGACACTGTTTTTGCATGTGGTTTCTGCACTTTGGCTGTGTAGTGACTGCATTCTGGCTATGTACTGCTGCTGCTATAGAAATGCAGCTAAACAGGCAGCCAAGTAAAAGCTAGCTTGTGAAAAATCCATAGCTGTAACTACAACTACAGCTTTCAGTTTAGTTAATATTTTTCCCCTAGTAGTTATCTGTAAATGAAGGAATCTTTATGAACTGTCATCAGTTAAGTAGTGTCTTGCTAAATGTATGCATTTTATAAAGCATATCTTTAAAAGCTGTTTTTCAAAATGAGTGTTCTCTCTCACTCGCCTGAAATCTCCACTTCAGCAGCGCCTAAGTTTTATTCCTGTCCATATTGTGAAGGTTTTTACAGAGGTCTTTGATCATATATCATTCATTGCCTGATGTATTGTTTTATGGCTGTTGACAGTAATTTCAGGTTTATGGAGGATCCCCAATTCCCTCTGTAGAAACCTTTGATTATAATGTCAGCAAAATAAAATCATTTTGAGCTTGGCTTTATCCAATTCTGTAATGGAAATGTATGCAAATTTGCGCATTTTTATAAGAAAATTACTCTTTATATATTTACACAAAACATTTCCAGAAACTTAAAACAAACAATAGTTGTCTTAATGTAAGTAATCAACACATGTTCAGGTTACCACGCTTCTGGGAAATTTAGAGACCAGTGTTCCAGTCATGGAAATGCCTGGAAATTGATGGAAATGACCAAATATCCTGGAAATAATCTTTGTAGTCCTGGAAAATGTATATTGTATTTTAGCCTGTGCTGTGGCCAAATTAATGTTTCAATTCTGAAAGTGGAAAAATGAAGAACTCCTGGAAAATGTCCTGGAAAGCATTTTTTTGGTACTGCGTGGGGTTATGGCAATGCTTTTTATGGAAAAAATAATCAGCCAATCCAGCCTGAAAACGTCCTTTTTTCCTTCACTGCTGCTGTAGTGAACCTCCTCCTCTCTCTCTGTCTCCAGCAGTCTGCACACCGAGCAGCGAGGTCAGAGTGCGAGGAGCCGTCTTCGTCGCTCCACCTCCCTCACTGGTTCACCAGCAACAAGACTGACATGGACTGTTCTGGAATCACCAGTGTGCCGGACATAAAGTACCCAGCCTGGATCCAGCGCTGTGACCTCAGCGAGCCGCCACCACCCGCAGAGTCAGAGCTGTGGGATGACCACGGTACAACATGGCATCATAACACATATTGCATATCGTTCCATGTTACCGAACCCACATGAACCTACAGAATCACTGCTTCATGTATTTGGCAGTTTCAAAACAAAAAATGGTGCAGATGTTTCAGAATAGAGTCACTGACTCACTGAGAAAGTCATTTGGGCTTAAATGTAATGTTTTTATTGCCAAACAAATATTGTTGACTGCATCAGAGTTTCATTGTCACTGTAGAAAAGCCTCTGAAAGTATGAAGACTATCATGAATCCCTAAAACTGTATTTAAATCCAGACTAATGCATTAACAGCATTAGCAGATGTTTTCTTCCAACTGACCGTTAACCCCACCCCTCCCCCGTACTGTGATTGTCCATAGCTTAGCAACCGTTACCAGGCACAGCCGGCCTGACAAGATCTGGATTTCTCCACAAGTTGAACTGGTGTGCATGGGACTGACGTGTCTGTTCATTCTTTCATAAAATGTTGGGTTTTGGAAAGACAAAGTGTGTTTATCTGCTTTAACATAAGTTTGCAGGTTACAGGTCACATTAAAAAGCCCTGTGGTATTTCCCCACTGTATGAACCAGGTTAATCCAGATCAGAATGTTTGACACTTTGACATAAGCCTGGAGTTTTTGGTTCTTCAAAGCTGTTTTGAAATTCATTTGGAACTAGCGATACATGATATGGAACTTTTTTCAGCCGATATGATAATTACCTGCTTCTCATGGCTGACACCGATAAGATAATGATCATTTAGTCTGAGATGATCTTAATATTCCATAGCTCTGATCTAACCCAGTCTAACTGACATCACTATTGTTAACAACAACAACAACAACAACAACAACTACAGTTCTGACTCTTCAGATGTTCTTTTATTCATTTATTTAAGTACTTTGGCTTTCATAGAACATAAGGTCTACCAATCGTTTTGCATAAAAAAATCAAAATGAATTATTATTATTATTATTATTATGGACTAATAATTTAATTATCGTGGTAATTCACAACAATACATTTCCCCTTATCTGCCGATAGTTTACCAGCCTAATACCTACCGTGCATTCCTATTTGGAACTGTTGTCAGAGCAACAAGAAAACCTGCAGAAGTACAGCTTATTGACCGTTAGCTGGATCAAATGGCTCCTGCACTGTTTAGGCCTACAGTCTTATGGTTAATAAATCTGCAGTGTTGTGTTTTCCTAACAAACCATAATAATAATTGTACAGTAATAACTGTACAGAGTCTAATAAGCATTGTGTTTTTTAGTGAGGTAATACGTTGCTCTTCTAGGTGTTCTTCCACCTGCAGCTCCCAGACCCGGAGCTCCGTCCTGGGTAGCAGAGCTGGAAGATGATGATGGCGACCAGATGCCTGCACAGGTGAGAGAATCAGACTTCTTTGCAATTTTCAGTTTGATCAGTCAAATACTCTGAAAAAGGTAGGAAGAGGAGCTTCTTTGATTAGAGATTATTTTGTCACACCCAAATGTCCCAAAGTCAAGAATGAACGTCTATGCCCAATTATTTCAGTGATTGTTTGTGTGTGTGTGTGTGTGTGTGTCTGTCTTATCAGGTTGACAGCCAGCAGACTCTCAGAGAGCTGCGGCTCCAGTTCGCTGAACAGATTTCTCTACTCGCTGCAGAGAAAAAAAGCTCAGACATCATGGAAACTCTCTTCAGAGGTAAAAAAACACAAACTGTTGATGTAAAAACTACATCATATGCGTGTTATTGAGCCCTAAATATGTTTTCCTCCTGTCAGACAACAGGCTCGAGTCTCTAATCCAAAAGGCAGATCAGGTGTTGAACTCTCTGTCTCAGAGTTCTGGAGGAGCAGGAAGTCTGGCAGATTCAGGTGAGCCCACCCCAGCCCAGTTAGCTTCAAACGACCACAAACTCAGCTCAGATAATGGCAGATACAGTTGCTTGACACAATTAAAGTTTTATTATTAACAAATATCATTAATAATGTCCTGAGGTTTATTATCTCTTGTGTAACTGTTGTTGTTGTAGTCAGTCCTCCTGAAGCTGAGAACACCGAGGAGCTGCTGCTCCGCTCTTCCTCACACTGTCATCCAGTCACTCTGTAAGACTTATTTACGCTCCCTTTATCGTAAGCTCTGATGCACTGTGACTAAACACACTGAATGATATGTGATGTATGCTGAACCTGCAGGGAGTCAGCAGCAGCAGCGGGGGGCGTCACAGAGGCTCTGACTGACAGAGGAGCTCAGGTAGGCTTAGTCTTGTTTAACCCCTTACCTTTCACTGATTCACTGCAGTACCTTCACTGTTAATTTAGGGGCTGTCGACACGACAGTCAGTCCGCGCCGTACTGTCAAACCAGCCCTATGGCACACTGAAACCTACACGATCCTCTGACAGATCCAGGATCACAGCGCTCCTTTTTGTCTGCTGTCTATCCAAGGCTCTAGGGTGCTGTCTTCACGGAAACAGCATATTCAAGCAGCCTGGTCCAGTGGAGGCTCTGAAGCAGATGTTGTTCAGACTGCAGGCAGTGGAAGCAGAGCTTCAGCGACAACAACAACAGGCATCAGTCGCTCCTATGCTCACTGACAGGACACAGGCAGAGGAGACTCCAGTGAAGCCGGTACAAACACTCTCACTGCAGGTTGCCAGCCTCAACAGGAAGCATGTTTCTCTGTTAATGGGAAAAAATATAGAATATATGTTTGAGATTAAAGAAACACTGAATCGGATTGATTTCATCTATGCATCATTCATATAGCGCTCCTGGATACACCACAGGACGCTGTATTCACCCTTCCTAAGTCCCGCCCCCTTTTGCTCTGTGCTCCAGTAACAGTTGAGCAAGCCTCAGTCAGAACCTCAGTCAACTTCCTCCTTTCCTGTACTTGCTATGTGATAGGCTAATCTATATTGAAAAGACAACCACATTTTGGATATGGCGTTACCTAGCTAATGTTAGTCAAATGCTAGCTAACAAGCAAGCTAAGCTACATCAATTATTAGCTAGTTAGTTAGAAAACTGGCATTTTGATACCGAGCAAAACACTAGCTGACTGGCTAGCTCATCTGCATTAATTGATAGCAAAACACTAGCTAACTAGTCGCTGACATTAATATAAGATGTGACTATATATATATGGTCTTTTTAACATAGATTAGCCTAGCACATAGCATTATCTAAGTACAGGAAAGAAGGAAGTTGACCGAGGTTTGCTTAACTGTTATTGGAACACAGAGCAAAAAGGGGCGAGACTTTGCTAGGGTCAGTTGTTACATGTTTTGTACGTATTGAATCAGGTTATAAGGACTTGTGTTTGTGTTGCAGAGCCCTGAAGGTGAAGCAGAGCTGGAAAGTTTTCCTGGTGGACCATCACTACAGAGGTAACCACACAGCGGACTTCTCACAGCAGGATTAACATCAGAGTGACTGTAGAGTGAAATGGCACTGTAGAAACCTGATGATCCCTGCGTACCAGGATGATATTACCAGAATCTGGTCACAAATCCTTTTCTGAGACATTGCAATGCTAGCAGCGTTGGTCCACCACTTTGGTCCGGACTGAAATATCTCAACAACTATTGGATGAAGAGAGTTAGTGCTCCTCTTCATTTAGTCAGTAAGATTCCATTCCATTTAGGAACAGAACCTTATTTAGTATCATTGGTAACACCTGCTATTTCATGTTAAAATGGCTGCTGTGCGAAAGGTTTATTAATAAGTTTTTCTGTTTAGAAACTCCTTTGAAAAGGTTGCATTGTTTAATTTAAAAGGACACCCCATTTAATTAAAAAATGCTCAAAACAACCTTGTAAAGAGAAATACTTTTGATGAATATTTCTATCCTCAGAGCTCTGCATCATCTGAGCCGTCTGAAGGTGCTGGTGGAAGAACCCAGAGAGAAACACAAAGAGGAGAAGGACGAAGATGAAGGACGCTACTCCTCCTCATCTGCTGACGGACTCATTTGCACTCAGCAGAAACCCTCCTGAGGCTACAGGCCCCCGAGGGACTTCAATGAAAAAGATGGAGTTGCCTTGAAGGTGGATTTTTGACTGAGCTAGGCTAGCAGTTTCCCCTGAATTTATCTTAATGTCTACGTTGCCCTTTAAATTCCAGATGAGAATGAAGCTCTGTAGTGTCACAGCAATGTTAGGGACAATCAGACTCAAACTGAGAAAAGTATCAACATCTTACAACACACTCCAAGCATCTGTTCAACTGTTGAGATGTGGCAATTAGAATGGGGACCAATATTGTCAAATTGATATGTGAATGTGCCAATATGAATGAAGTGATATGTCTAGTTGTTCGTTACTGCACTGAAAATGATCTTTTTCATGATACATATTTCTGTTTGTAGCCAGGCTGGCAGCAAGACCCTGGAGATGACAGTGTTACAATGGTAGCTTTACGCATTAAATAATGGATGTAAACATGCTAACTTGACCATTTTAAATATGAATGTTAACATGTCAACTATAAATGTTACATGTTAGCTTGTTCCCATGCTAAAAGGTGAATGTTACATGCTAAACCTTAGCATGTTAGCATCCAACTGTTGTCAGTATGGATGTTAACATGCTAACTGTAGCCACATTGATTTTCTAACATTAGCATTTTAACATGCCAATTTCCTTATTATAATGCATATTCCAGTGCCAAAGTCTTACATGTTAAATGTCACATGCTAAACCTCAACAAGAAGGTTGTTTTCTAACTTTTGTAACTATGCACTGTAATGTAGTTAGACACCACTATTTATACTAATTACTGAACACATTTTATTGAATGAAAAAAAAAAATATATATATTTTTATTTGCGAAACTAAGGTATAGAAAGTTTTGGTATTTGTACAGAAACACAAAGGCATTGTACTGGCATGCTAACGTGGTACAATTAGCAAATTACCACTTAGCATTAAGCTCAAAGCACAGCTCTAACTCTGAGGCTGACAAAGTTCTGAGACTGAGATGTCCTAAAATGTCTTTAAATATGTCTAACTTAGAGTGTAATAATACAGAAGTGCCTGAAAAAACGAACATGGATGCCTCATGTCAGCTAAAGGCGTTCGTTCAAGGTCATTAACCTTAAATCTAATGGATACAGTGCTGTAGCAACGTGCACAGTGTTTGTTACCCTCATTGTTTTACTGTCTTAAGTTAAAAAAGTTCCCTCTTTATGAACTTTACTCAGTATGATTTGGACAGGAAATCAGATTATTGATGCATTGGTGTTCTTTGTCTCTCAGCTGATGAAGACAGACTGTCAGTGTTTTCTCTCCGGCTTTACATTTGGAACCATTAAAGAGTCAAATCAGCGGTCAGGCAGACAGGTGACAGCTAAATATGAAAAGATATTTGTTTTGTTACAGATTGATTTTTAATGTTTAACATGAAGTGTTTTTTATTTCCTTGTAACAGGCTCATCCCCAGCTGCTCTGAGCTGGCATGTATTAAAACAAAATTAGTTTACAACCGGCATGGTGTCAGCTTATTTTTTTAATTCTATAAAGGATAAGCTGGACATTAATGGGAGTTGAACCTCTTTAACAACTTCCCTTAAAGCTCCCCTCCAGTCAAAAATCAGTGTTTCTTCTTGTTCCTGTATGTGCAGAGTTTGACTCTAGAAGGATGTTCTCACATTCATCTGCTGAAAGTGGAAAGTTTCTCTGTGCTCATTGAAAAGCTGATTTTAAGGGGCGGGGCCTACCAGCGTGATTTGTGACAT
>NW_023339774.1:1862900-1871071 GCF_004916995.1 Morone saxatilis | reverse complement strand
AGGATTTGTGACATCATAAATAGTTTGGAAGTCAGTCCTGGTCCAGTATGAAACTTGTAGAGTGTGATGTAGAAACCGAAGTTCCTTATTTAAATTATGATGACAATTATAGACTTTACATTTAGTTCCTTGGGATGTTAAACATAAATGAATCGTTAACCTTATTTAGATTTTTTTTTTAGAAAACGTTTTTATTAAGCTATCAGAAAAAATATATTTTTGCATTACCACAAGAAAACAAAATATTCAAAATCATGTTGACCACAGGACAATCTGATCGTCATCTCAAACACCATCAGCTGGTTTCACATCTGTTTTTCATCCACATTACTTCAGGCCCAGACGTTAATCACTCCATCACTCCCTCCTGAGACCACAGTCTCCCCCTCGTGGTCGAATGTCACACTCTGCACGCCATCGCTGTGTCCCAACAGGCTGCTCACCACGCCGGAATCCACCTCCACCACTCTAACCAGACCGTCGCTGCTGGCAACAGCTAGCATCTTCCCCGATGGGCTGAACGCTACCTGGTTGGCAGCCAGTGGCCCGGCATCTACCGTGGCCATTGCCAACGCAGGCTTTCTGACATCCCACAGGTTGATGACACCACGGGAGTCACATGAGGCCACGACATCGCTGGCCAGGCTGGAAGTGGCGTGGTTGCAGGGGTGCTGGTGTCCATGGAAGGTTGCGGTGCAGACTCCCAGCCTGGCGTCCCACATGGCGAGGGTTTTGTCAGCCGAGCAGGTGAGGAGGAGGTTGGAGAAGGGCAGGAAGCGGACACTGTTGACAGAGGCAGTGTGGCGACGGAGTGTGAGGCGGCAGCGCTGACTGTTCAGGTCCCACAGCTTGGCGGTTCTGTCGGCAGAGCAGGAAGCCAGAAAGTGGCCACACCAGTGGAAGGCGCAGCCCCAGGTGGGTTGGCTATGACCGGACAGCGTCAACACGCAGCAGCCGCGAGAGAAATCCCAGAGCCGCACCTGCACAAAGAGCGACCCTAGAGTTAACCACAGGTCAAGAAGATCAGGAGAACAGGGGAGCAGAAACCTCACTATGTTGGCTTTTACTTTAAAGGACCAGTGTGTAGGATTTAGTGGCATCTAGTGGTGAAGTTGCAGACTGCAATACAGCTCAGCCTTCTAAGTGAGTAGTGGCCTGTGGTGGCCACGAAACTCATGAAAAACATGAAAGACTCTTTCTACAGTCAGTGTTTGGTTTGTCCGTTCTGTGCTACTGTAGAAACATGGGGCTTCATCATGGCGGACTCCGCCAGTAGAGGACCCGCTCCCTCTCTAGATAAAAAGGTCTGATTCTAATGTAACAAAAACACAATGACTGTTATATTAGGGTGATTATACACCTGTGAAACCATACCATATATGAATATTATATCCTTTTCTGACAATAGATCCTCCTCAATGTTACACACTGTTCCTTTAATGAAGATGGACTCACCATGGTGTCTCCGCTGGTTGTTGCCAGTTTTGCTCCATTGGGGTGAAAACTGCAGCCAGACACCCAATCAGAGTGACCCTCACCTGTCAGCACCAGCTCACCAACCTGGCAACACACATTAAATGATGTCAGCTGTACAGTGTCATCCTGCATTATCAGTTATCTTAGTCTCATCTCATCTCACGCTGAGATGTGTCATTCTGTATCATCTCATAACTCGTCTTATTCTCATCTTCTCTCATCTTATCTCATTTCATATAATGGTGAATCTATTCCCTCGCCCTTTATTGGATATTATTTATCTCCCTGTGTCTTTCATTTATATCTTAACGTTACTATCTCATCTCATTTGCCTCATCTGCTAACTGGTCTCATAGTCTCTCAGTTGATTTAATCTCATCACATTTTATTATTTTGTATTCTTGTCTGTAATGTGATAGCATCATGTCTAATCTCTCTTCACTGGACATTTTGTCTGATCTTATATCTCGTTTCATATGTCTCAACTTCTCAGTTTACTTTATCTCATCTTATAAGCAATACTAAAACCCATGTCAGATTTCACCTCACTCCATATGTGATCCTATCTCATGTCAGGGAATCTCATCATGTTTCTCATGGATTTGAACACACAAACATCTTTCTCTTACCTTCTCTCCGCCGGCCGGCAGCGCCCACAGCTTCCAGCTGCGGTCGTCGCTGGCGGAGGCCAGGATCCGTTTCCGTGGATGGAGGTCGATGCAGCTGATGGGAAGCTCGTGGGCCCTGATGGAGCAGGACAAGCTGAAGGAACTGGGGCTTTTCCATCTCTCAGAATTCACCTGATCCAGGAGAGGATTGAGCAGCCGGCTGCAGAGGGGAAACTCTGTGTCCTTCTCCCTCCTGGTGGAGGTGCTGGTTGCTGGTGGGTTCTCAGCGCTGTGGATCCGGTTGATGCTTCTCTCTTTCTTCATTGGGGGTTTTTCCTGATTCAGTCTTGCGTCCGCAGTGTTCTGAAGCCGGTCCTTTTTTAGACTGATGAGCATTTTCTGCCTCAGAGCTGCTTGATACTTGTCGTCCAGCTGCCTCAGCACCGGCTCGTAGGACTCCAGGTGTTTCTTCAGCTGTTGGAAGTCTGCGATCAGCCTGTGTTTGTCCTCCGCGACTCGTCGGTACTGCAGCCGGTGGAAATCCCTCTCCCTCTGCATCCTCACCAGGCTCTCCCCTGCCACCAGCACCTCCTGTCTGAGCCGGTCCGTCTCTCTGCGGACCGTCTCCAGCTCACTCTGGAGGAGCTGTCTGTGTGTGAGGGCGTCAGGGATGAAGAAGATGCCCGTCGTTGGCATCATCAGAGTTTCTGAGAGGAGTTTCTGAGCTGAGCCGTACCACTCCGCCTCAAAGCTGTTCAGAGTCCGGCTCAGGCCGGCTCTCCGGAGGGAGTTTCTCAGGAAGTCGTCCACTGCCTCCGGGATATTGGGGGGGGGGTTTGGTTCGGATAGTGCAGGTTTTTTCCTGGAAGCGGTGGAGAAGGCAGCCTCCCTCATCGCCTCCTCAAAGTCCTCCTCCTCCTCAACACTCCTCCTCTCCTCCTCTGAGAGAACCTCCTGGTTCTCCTCCTCTGCTCTTCCTTTTCTCCTCGCTGACATTTTCTCTTCTGCCTCTAAGCTCCTTGTTTACCTGTTGCCAAGGTAACCGTACTCTGAGCAGCTGGGCTCTACCAGCACTGTTGTTTACCGTTACCATAGCAACCATATGACACCTCTGCTTTGTTTCATATTTTCTGATCTGGAATATGTTTTGTAAATGATTATTGTATATTGATAAAGATACCACATGTTTATATTTAGTTTAGTCGTTGTGTTCTGTGAATACTTCTGTCATAGTTTTTCTCTGAGTTTAATTTCTTTCTGCTTTAGGTTTTAAATCAGCTATAAAGCACTTTGTATTTGTAAAAGTTTTGTGAAGCACCATATGTTGGACTGTTTACACTGTTTGTAGTTTAATTCATATATGTATTATTTAACATATTCACATTTACTTTTTTTAAATGTTATATTTAACAACACTACGGTCAAAAAGTCAAAGATCAGGACATAGGAATCTAGATCTAGAGAAATATTGGCCATGGAGACTTTAAGGAACATCTGCTGATTTAATCACAAACAATCATATATATCAATATTTGTTTGAAAAAGCCCCCAAATGAAGGTATATCTTTGAGTTCAAAGACATTACTGTGGCACATTACCAATACCATCCCTCTAGATTTACAGGAGTTGTTACATTCACATATTTATCCTCTCAACACAGTTACATTAGGCACAGAAACAACAGTCCCCTGCACAGAGGGCTTTTTTGTAAGCAAAACAAACAGAAAAATAAATAAACATATTTGCCATACAGTGTAAGTATGTGTAAATATAGCAGAAAATAGAAGAAATGCAAAAATAAATACAACAAAATCAGGTTGTTGTGTTATTAAATGGGAAATTATAACATTTCATCGATCCTTTTTGTTTGTGCGTTTAATTTGAAAGATTTAATATATAAAAAGAGTAAACATATATTTTATTGTGTGTCTCAAAATAATGAGTTTCTTAATATTTTGACTTAGTATCCAAAAATGATCACTTTGTCATACTAAGTCATTATTTTGAGAAGGTTTCTCCTTATAATGACTTGCACAATAATGTTTTACCTTACATTGGCGGGAATGGGCTTCCACGGTGTTCTGCAAGAACGACATTTGTGAATAAAACATTTCCCAAATAAAATCATAACGTTTGCAATAAGCTGAATTTTGGGTTCTTCGCATTCAATATGCAGAATAACCTGTTGGCCGCCAGAGGGCGCTCCGGGTTGACCGCTAGCTGTTTACGTCACATAAAGTCGTCACATGACTGTCGGTGGGCAAACACAACAGGAAGAGAGTTTCCTCTTTGTTGCTGTAAGTATTTTAATATTCCATGTTTTTACAGCCAGAAGGTGTCAGGTGAGCAGCTCGGTGCTCCAGCTCTTAGCTTGGATTAAAGAACGTTGCTCGGTTTTCGCCGGTTGCAGGTTTTGTTTACCGGCGGTACGTGTTGTTGTTTTGCGCGAAGAAACCGAACTACAATAACAATTCCGCCAATTGAAGATAATCCTGCATATCAGCCGAGGTACGTAAATATTAAGCAACGACTAAAGGCATTTTTTGTATAAAGGCGACCCGCATGTTAACTCGGCGCATATGTCTAACACTAACAGTATTGTTTAAAGTCGTCAGAAGATAAAAACTATGACCCAGTCGTTGGTTGTGGCGAGAAGCAACTAACTGGAGCTTCTGAGACACTTAATATGTAACACTAGTCTCTGGACTTTATCTAATGTAGCTCCCTTACCAGTGTTTGCTGTTTGCTGAGGTGTACAGTGAGTGCTGTAACACAGTAACTATGTGTCCAGTTTTATGAGATTTCTGAATGGAGTCTGGCTCAAAGGGTTTTTAGCAACTGAAAGCGGAAGGAATCAAAACTAGTCACTACAGAAACCGTTAGATTGAGACAGACATTTAGCTTTAGGCTTTTAATAAAGTTAGAGCAGTTTACATAGTTAATGCTCTATACAACGTTTAACTGCAGAACCCGACGCGTGTTGGGCTCATACACTGCAGAGATACTAAACTGCAGTATTTAAAGCTGCAGCAGGTCACTTTTATAAAAATAACTTTGTCATATTCGCTGAAACTTTCACTATATCCTGACAGTAGAACATGAGACAGAAAATCTGTGAAACAAATGGTTCCTCTGGCTTGTTCTAGCAAGAATCCACCGGGCCTGAAGGAAAACAACCAATCAGAGCTGAGAAATATATAAAGAGGCTTTGGCTTGGAGGTTTGAAGATAGTTGATTCCCAGCATTGGTATTTGACGCCCTGGGAATGAGACTCAATCAGCTTTCTTTCTTGGCTCTGATTGGTTGCTTTCGTTCAGGTTTCAGCAAATATGACCAAAAGTAATTTTATTAAAATGAGCTGCTGCAGCTTTAAGCCGTTATGTTATTGATCGATTAGTTAGGACTGTAGCTGAAGATTCCTAATGTTGGTAAGGTAAAATAAGATGAACTGGCCTGGTATTGTGATGTTAGTAGCCCAATATAAACAATGTGATGAGGTTTGGGTGCTTTATTATTTTTTTCTAAGAGAAACGTCCAAATTCTCTGATTTCAGTTTCTCCAATGTGAATATGTTCTGTTTTCTTTAGTCCTCTACCTGTTTTCATTACCAATTAATCTGTTGATCATTTTCTTTCTTTCATCGATTAGTTGTTTGGTCTATAAAATGGTGAAAAATGTTTCCCAAAGCCCAAGCTGAGAATTGGGACATTTTTTCAAAACAATCATTTGATTATGAAAATAGTTGTGGTAACTTTTCCACAGTGGTTAAGGTTGGTTAGGGTATGTTCATGAATATGTTCATGAATATATTCTATAGAGAATCTTCAACATCTACAGTTGAAATATTTTACAAACTGTCTGTAGGCGGACTATCAAAATAAAGTAGAACCATTGATTAACTGTCTGATCATTGCAGCTCGAGACTTCATAGTCAGATTCTTCTGAAATGTATCTTTGCTCACGGACCAAGTTTCATAGAAAAGCTCCTAAAGAATAAATAGGAACATTCAAATACAGTAAAACATCACAGACATGTATAGGTTTAACTGGATGATGCAAACAGGTCTGTTCTTTCTGATTGGCTGTCAATGAATATTGATAACTGTATTATACAGGGTCAGAGGTCACCATGGGGTCAGCAGTGGAGAGGACAGACGAACACGTGAGAGAGTATCTGGTCTACCGCGGCTTCACCAGCACTCTCAAACACCTGGACAGCGAGGTTAAAGCCGACAAGGAGAAAGGCTTCAGGGTACGGCGTTTTAGACACACGTTCTTTTAAAAAGGGATTATTGTCTTTAAGTTTGTCTTTAATCGAAAATATCTTCGGTGTGCAGGTGGATAAGATCATCGATCAGCTGCAGCAGTTTGTCCAGAGCTTCGACCTGTTTGGTCTGAAGGAGTACTGGCTTTACCTGGACAGACGTCTGTTCTGCAGACTGGAGGACGTTTACAGATCCACGGTCAACAAGCTGAGAACCAGCCTGTACAGATACTACATCATCAACACCATCCAGGTAACACCCCGGAGAGAAATCCAACACACCAGGCCGCATGTTTCTGGACCAGAGCAACAGTTAAAAACAACCCTGCTTTCGTCCTTCTAGAAAGGGAACCTGGAGAAGACTCAGGAGTTTTTCCAGAAGCAGGCGTTGGAGCTGCAGGGCCAGGCCGAGTGGCGCGATTGGTTCATACTGCCTTTCATCCCCGCTCCCGAGCAGAACCCCGCCTTCTCTCCATACTTCTCCCGCCAGTGGGCCGACACCTTCCTGGTTTCACTGCACAACTTCCTGTCTGTCCTCTTCCAGTGTATGCATATCCTTCAGCTCAGTCCACTGCTGTGATGTTAACGGGGTTACAGTTCAGGGTTGCCACGGGTCTGGAAAGTGCTTGAAAGTGCTTGGATTTAGCCTTTTTTGATTTCTTTTCTATTTTCATTTTAGGAGGCATTTTATGCAAAAACATGCTCAAAAATTGTGTTTTTCAACACATGACATGTTTTTTCCAAGTTCAAAACAATATTTAGACAAATCCTCTGACCAGTAACAGATATTTAGTTATTGATCACAATAAGTCAAGAAATAGGTTCTTACTGTATTTGTTGGGCCTAAAAATGATTTATCTGATATGCAGATTTGTGCATTTTTAAGATAGATGTTGCAGAATTTGCTTACTTTAATGATTAAAAAATAAAAAGTCTATATCAATCTGGCAAAGTTTCATCCTGACGAAATAAAAAAGTTTTTCCCTATTTTCCGGGTGGTGCTAGCCTAACGTTCTACTGCCTTCTAATTAATAAAAATTCATGTCTTTGTACAGTACTGTGCTGGGTTAGACTGATTGTTGTAATGTACCTCTGAAACTGTAGAGGGCGCCACACTGATCTGCTCATTTAAACTCTGGATTTGCTACTTTGTAGTCCTTAACTGGTTTTCACCCCAGCCGGTCCTGCTGAGTTTTGATGCTGAAGTTCAGAAGACAACCAGCGTGACAGAAGAGAATGAACAGCTCCGCCAGCTGGTAAGAAGAAAACATAATGTTAAAACATTCAACATGCAATATTTTTATATTCTTATAAATGCAGACTTTTAAGTTTTGTGTTTAAGCAGTTCCTTTTAATTATCCAACAGGTTCCATTCAACTTTAAAAAAAAGTCAGTTGAAGATTTAAATAGTTCTATTGCTTATTTCTATATTTTATATACATGGCCATGACAATGACATATTCCCAAGATTAGCTTTAAAAGTGACTTTAAAAAGAGCCATATTCCATCCGTCCATTTTCTGTTGCCTATCCGGGCCCAGCTCGCAGTGGCAGCAGATTAAGCAGGGGGGTCCAGACGTCCCTCTCCCCAGCTCCTCCAGGTGTATCCTGATCAGAGATTGAACCACCACTGAGCAACTCTCACAGAAATGAATGGAGCCCCGCCTCCCAGGTCTTAATACGTCTATGGTTAGAAACCAATACGGGGGGAAAAGGCCACCAATGATCCCGTTATTTGGTTTAAATAGTCTCAATTTAAGACCCATTAAATTTTTTTTTTTAAGTTTGTTGGCTTTATTTTATAGAGACAGCTGTAGAGAGACA
>NW_023339774.1:1860738-1862784 GCF_004916995.1 Morone saxatilis | reverse complement strand
CGGGCGCCCCAACACCCATTAAATTTTTTAAGATTAAAATTTGGTTCGATCATTTGTTTTAAAATGCTCGACGATTTAGTGAGAAGATCCTTTATCTTTTAAAAGTGTCATGGTTTCTCACTTTTTATCATTAGACTCAAAAAGAACTATTTAATTTAAAAGAACCATTTTGCATTTTTTTTTAAATGTCCCAACAGTCCTGAAGTGAAATTATTTTCAAGAGTCCTAAGCTGAGGTTTGGTTCGATGGTATTGGGGTATAATTTTTCTTGCTGTTGTATCTGACCTGTCTGTCTCGTCTTATCCCATCCAGCTGTTTGCCCTGCAGACAGAGAGTCGGGACCAGAGAGAAGGAGACGAGATGGTCCACCACAAGCTGCCGGTGTACGTCCAGAACATGGACCGACTTGGAGACACTGAGCTGTGAGACACTAACATCACTGTCTTTACTGATGACTGACTGCAACTAAGATGGCTGCCATTCTGTTGCTTTTTTAAATGTTAAATGTGTTGACTTGATTTAAAAGACAACATAATGGTTTTAACCAAAGTTTTTACTAGACCAAGAGTTGATACTTTTCTGATCTGATCTCACTGAGCTCGGGGGGTTTGGCACTTCTTTGATGTACCCAAGATGGTTGCCATGCTTTGAATGAAATGAAAGTATTGTGCTTCCGATGTATTAGAATCTCTGGATATAAACCGCTACAACAGAGATACATTAGCCGGTATAAACAAAGGTCTGGTTTTATATCAGATTACGCACTTATCTGTATTATGTGTTATTACAGATGACAGCCATCTTAAATCTTCTCTCTTAAAGGTCTTTCAAAATGTTAATCAGAGCATCCATCCATTGCAATATTGTCACTTTCATCCTGAAGGTTTTTTTTTCTTACCACCAAACACAGGACAGATGCATCAATTGTTTCTGATTTTAGCACTTTAGCATGCTAGCTTGTTGTTCAGTTTTACCTCACTGCATTGACTGACTGCATTTGTTTTACTGGTATTTTATTTTAAAGGTTTCACTATGAAGTCTAATATGCCAATTGTATGGAGTAGAATTCTTTGTTTGGTGAATGTTAGGACATAACATGGCCAACCTCCGGCTAAATGAAGGGTGCCAAAGTTCAGTACATTTCCATTTTGCAACAGTTGAGCAAGCCTTGGTCAACTTTCTCCTTTCCTGTACATAGATGTGCTATCTACGCACATTTTGAAGATGGTTAAAAGATAAAAGTGACATAGTCACATCTTAAGTTAGCTAATGTTATGAAAATGCTAGCTAACTAATGATTGTTATAAATTAGCTAGTTAGCTAGCATTTTACTTACATTAGCTATTAAATGTAACTAACTATTTAAATTTGCTAGCTAGTTAGCTAACGCTTTGCTAACATTAGCTAACTTAAAGATGTGACTACTTACTATTACTACTGTTATTGGATTACATAGCATTGATTCGTTGTGGTGTTAATGGTCTTTTGTAGAAACAGCTGTATCATGAGAAGAAAACATAATGAGGAGGAAGAAATGTGAGGAAGTTTTAGTAGGAAGTGAAGTTGTATAGCTTCAGGCTGTCATTCAGAGACCTCATATATCTTCATCGCAGAATCACTTTTAATAGAATTTTTAGGTACTTTAAGCCGACAAAACTGCTGAGTTATTTTATGTGTTAATTCATATAAAAGATATATTTAAAAAGCTTTTCACTAACTTATTGTTAATGATACAGTATTTATGATATTTTTACACTGTGTGCTGTGATGCAGTTGATGTTGCCAAATAAACAATTCACCTTATGAATTGTAGTTTCGTGTCAGTACGATCCATTTTTAAAAAAAAATTTAGTCAGTTTTCACATGCTGACGGAGGACTGACTGCGGCGACAAATACAGTCTGCTCTAAAATTAATATGACTAGTCGGAAACTTAATTACACAGTAAAAAATAATTAGATTTCGAGCATAGAATTTCATTTTAAATTATTGGTAGGCCAGTAGGTAAAAATGTATATTAAACGTCCAGAGTGTAACATTTAGGAGG
>NW_023339774.1:1854339-1860598 GCF_004916995.1 Morone saxatilis | reverse complement strand
CTAGAATAGACAAACCAAACACTGTATCTGTAGATAGATGGTGCCTTTTACATTTTTGAATTTTGAATTTTGCAGCCACTGTAACTTCTACAACACTTTAAATTGCAACTTCACCACTACATGCCCCTAAATCCTAACATAGTTTATCTTTTAAGTTGAAATGATTTAAAGAACATTGTGAATCCGGAGATCACGAAATCTAGCCACAGGAAAAACGCCCTGGTTCTGTCTGAGGACCTCAGGCTGTTGAGGGTGGGAAGCAAACTCCTGGATAATCTTGAAGCTGTAACATCTCAATCCAATTGCTGAAAAAAATTGACGTAAACCTATGTGTTAGTGATGCTAAAAAGCAATATGTTTCTTCTTTTGCTTAGTTAAAGTCTAAGGCGCTGTACATAAAGTCCAGTGCAATTAATCTGAGGAAACAAAAATTTCTAAATCTTAAAACAAATTGTTGGGAAATAATTCTTGTAGATGTACAAACCCCTGGACTGTGCTAATGCAAATCAGATATTACGGGCAAAGTGCTTTAATCTTGAAAATCATAAAAAACAGCTTCATACCCATAGTCACAAATTTGGTCCCAACAGCAAGGTTCCTTCAGCAGCTGCACGGATCATACAGTAGCAGTACACAGATACTCTGCCAGGAATGGAAACCAAAATTTCGTTCATCTTGACCTCAAATATCAAAACGTAGGATTCAGGTTCTTGGATTTACGGCGGGAAAGTTATGGCGGTCAAATTTTACTGTGACAGAAATGATGGAGGAGTTAATTTTGTGCTCTAATGAATTCCAGATCAAGTTATTTTATTCTCTGGATCCGACCAAGGACTCAGTTAAATTCTCAGACCAGGACAGAATACATCAGATTGGAAAATTGTTGACATTTCAATATCCCCAAGGCATTTATTCTCGCATTCTGCCTGTACCAAATGCGAAACTCTTAATTTTGGTCAGCACTCTGTCTCTGAGGTAATGCGATTTGATTGGTAGACAAAAAGGAAACACTAGATCAAAAAACTTAAATACAGAGTTTGGGTCATCGCATAGTATAAATACTGTGCTTGCAAATAATAATAATAATAATAATAAAAAACATTACGGTATGTTCTTCAAGAAGCCTTCAAAAGCCTAAAAAAGCATATCAAAATGGCTCTGAAATTTCGTTTAACATGGAATATGTAAAAAAACATATGTTAAAACTAATAACATACAAAAGGAAATAAAGAAAATTAGGATGCCGGATATGAGCTAATAACAAGAATTCCTGCTTCTTATGGCGATCATAATATAATTCACCTTTAATTTAAAAATAGTCATAACCTTGTAGTTTATAGCACTCCTGAGGGTAAGAAAGGCAAGATGTAGTGACAAAGATGAAGATTAAATTCTGTTTTAACCAAATCTAACTTGACATCATTATTGTTAAACACAACAACAGATTTGACTATTCTTATTTTTTGTTACATCAAGTACATTTAAAAACTTCACAATCATATTTGCCTTTATAGACTTAAAAACAGAAACATTAAATTAAAAGCAGATTTTGATTATATCATTATATTTATATTATTTATTATATCATCGGACTAATAATTTCCTCCCTGATAAGTATTGTGCACTCCCTACATAAAACCAACTGACAGCTTAAGAATGTAACAGCATAATAAGTTGTGGACGGGACAAAAAATAAAACTCACCAAAACGCTTTGTTAGCCTTCTACTTTTCCAAACAACACCAAACTCCTGTTTTATGGAATAAACCTTAATTCACCAACGGTAGAGAAGAAAAACAGCAGTTCAGTTGCTCTACCAGTTGAAAGCACAGAAGAACTCTCATGCACGAACAAGCACGCCAAGACTGAACAGTCTGTAAACAAACACAGAGAGCTGCGATAGCAAACACAGGCAGAGGGAGGTGTGCCTGTCATTCTTTGCTCAGGACAGCATGCTCCACTATATCTTTAGCATAGCAAATAGCTTTTTGCATATATTGTTTTAAATATCATAATAACCTTAGAAACCAACCCACTGGGCACCCGGTTAGTCAGCTCGGTAAGCTGGGCGACCCATATACGCAGCGGGACCCGGGTCGATCCGACTGCGGCCTTTGTCGTCCCCTCTCTCTCTGCCCCCCTTTCCTGTCTCTCTCCAGCTATCTCTGTCAAATAAAGGCATAAAAGCCCAAAAAAATAATACTTTAAGAAACCACCCCACCACTTGTTTATGCCAACGTTAAACGTCCAACACATCACTGAGGTAAGTGAAGTCCTTTTGTATGAAAAACCACCTGTGCCATGCTGTATCACAGGCTCTGACAATAGCTGCACGGTGAGCTACAGCAGAGACTGTAAAATAATTAGCATACAAGGTGCACGTTATGTAAAATCCTTTTTAAAAACTACTGCTACTTACAGTGCCGAACACATTCCAGACTCTCACATTCTGTCCTTTCACTGCAGTACGGGAAAGAAAACCATCACAGTATTTCTGTAGCATTTGTACAACTTTTATTAGAGCCAGCAGGAATGAGATAACAGAAATTGATGGGAACGAGAGATGAGGAACAACATGTAACAAAGGTCCGAGGCCAGACTTGAAGCAATGGTATTGCAGTTCATGTTCAGCACCATCCACTTTTAAGGCAACCAGGGCGCCTCATGTTACATTGTCTTCAGTGTTGTTTGGCAGCATCTTTGTCTGTTACCTTAATGGCATGATTGCTGTTGTCTTCTAGTCCATCCGACATGTTGGTCTTTGATGTTGTCCTCCCTCATTTCTTTTAAATGTAAAGTCATAGATTTCCTCTACAAGAAAACATTAAAGACTCAATTTAAAACAGCAAATAGTGAATAAGCACTAGAACTTTGATGCACAAATATGAACTGTTGACCAATAGCAATCCTTGAAAGTGCTGACCTGTAAAGTGCTAACTTGAATAGCCACTATGACTGACTAGTGGCTAGCATGTTAGCAGTTAGCCTGCAAGCTACAGATAGTTACTAACTTGCTTTACCACCACCTATTTCACAAGGACACACTGGTGGAATTATGCGCATCTTCAATTAAATAATTTGCATAAAACCAGGTGGATGGAATCACCAGAAATTTAAAAAAAAAAGGAAAACTGTTAAATATTTTATTGCAGAAAAGTTTTTACGCTTGGAAAAGTGGTGTATGGGTAAAATACACTCATAGAAAGTGCAATGGAAACAAACTTTCAAAACAAATTATGACTCACATGCAGCATGTGACTTAAATAAAATTCCTTCAGTCACTTTATCTGCAATGGTTTAATGGCACCCAACTGGAGAATTAGTGCACAACTCCTAATATTCCCATAGCGGGATTGGATGGAATCTGGATGGGAATTGATTTGCATTTTCTTTTGTCTACAATTTCTATTTTCTGACGAGGCAAATGTGCAGGAGCTAATCTTTTGCCTAAAAATTGGGCAAATGTACAATACAAATACTTCATCACTGACACAAATGGAACCTTATATTTTATGAGGTTCAAGTCTGCTCAGGATACTCACAAAAGCATTGCAGTTTACCAATTGTATAGTGCAAAGGGAACGTCCCTCCACACCTTTTATGTTGGTCTGTATTTCTGTTCTGCTATATGAATATCCTGTTCTATAGTGAAGTTATTCTCCTACTTATTAAGCTTGTAGCAGCTTTGGGGGGATGCTAAAATGTGATAACCTGACTGTGTCAGATGTTATCTTGGAAGTCTGTCTGAATCTGAAGCCGGTCGGAGAATCAGAAATAACTAGCAGCTAGCAGCATAATCATGATTTTGTGATCTCGTGAGTCTAGCTGCCTCGCAAGGTTAACAAACGGAGGGGCATCCTCCAAAAGTGTGACTTTATTACAGCTCAGATTAATTTTGTACTCAGTCAGTGCTTTGTTGTTATACTTCCTCACTTTCTGGTCTTTCCACCTTCCTAGGGACTTGGTGTCGAGCCAGCGCGCTGTCAGCACCGCCACCACTCCTTCCAGAAACTTCTTCTCTACATTCCTACCACAGGGCAGACGCACTCCAGGGAAACCACCTCAGTTCACCACCGGGTCCTCACCAAGCCAGGTAGCAGTGGGCAGGAAGGATCCAGCGACCAATCTGGTGAGAGCAGGTCTAGTGTTTAAAAGTTCAGTGGGATTGAAAACAGGAAATTGAATATCTTTGAGGTCACGACAGCCGCTAAATTCCAAAGTCTCTACCACAACTGGTGGAATGTTTGAAAGAATTGTTTTCATGTGTGACCAATCAGCAGCAACAGAGCTGGCACATGTTCAGCTGCAGTTCCTCTAATGTCCTCTAGTTGCCTCTCCAAGAAAATGTTGACCGTATTGACTGTAAGTTAAAGGGAATGAAACTCCAAACCCTGAATCTGGGTGAAGCCTGCTAAAAAGCAAGTACTGAACTGACCATCTCCCATTGGCTGGTTTGATTGGGTATGCTTTGATTGACAGGTGTCAATGCCACACTCCTTTGGGCATGACCTTTTCAGGCTTTAAAACGTCCCTTGAGAAACCTGTGGAAGGCAACACAGATGTTCCAATTGTGCTTTTCTACAAGTTATGGCTGTAATCTTTCATTGGCAGCCATAATGGAGGTTCTCAATATTGTGAGTGGCTGACAGAGTTCTGACCTGTGATCATCTTCTGTATCTCTGTCTTTTTAGCCTGCAAAGTCAAAAGAGGCAGTCCAACCTAAGGAAGTGAAGCCAGTTTACAGCCAGGCATCAACTAGTGAACCTGTGAGCTCCCAGTCCCAACAGTCAACAAACCAGTCAACACATCCCAGACACAAGAGAATCCAGGATCATGAGAAAGAGAGAAAGGAGCTTTTCTCCAAACCGCTATCACAGGTACCTGAAGGGGGGGAAGTTGAGTATTGAAGCTGTGGTCACACATTTTACATTTTAGTAAATAAGCATATTTGCTTTATTGCGGAGTGTAAGACAATACCGCTCTCATGTACGTAGAGCCGGGAGGTGATTAGCTTAGCTTAGCTTAGCTTAGCATAAAGACTGGAAGCAGGAGGAAACCGCTAGCCTAGGTCTCTCCAAAGTTAAAAAATACATCTGCCAACACCTTTAAACCTCAACATAAACTAAATGTAAAAATGAGTTGTGGTTTGTGGAGCGTGGTAGTTGGTTGAACAACAGCTGGGTGTAGTGACTTACATGCTATAAATACATCCCCTTGAATAACCTGTTTTAATTATTGCCTATAATAATTGCTTTATTATTGTGACTGTACTAGCAGGCTTGCTTTAGCCAACTGGCAGCAAGCCAGCTAGTTTAGTGTGCACTGACAACATCCTTCCATGTGTTATCTTCAGACACCAGAGAAGAAGGGGGAGGCAGGCGAGGTAGAGCCTCTTGCCGAGACCTCCAGTGAACCTCCTGAGGGGAGGGAGGAGGGAGGAGGTCTGTCAGCAGAACAGCCTTTCATCAAACTGAGCCAGGAGGAATATGGAGAACACCACTCTTCCATCATGCACTGCAGGTCTGCCTCCAACATACCCCCATTTTAGTTTTAACTGGTCAAACTAGGGTGATGGACCCTAGTCCTTCCTTCTCATAATATGTAACATGTCTATGAGTCTGCTTGGTTTCTGAACACCATCTTCTCGTCATCCATCTGTCCTTCTGTTTTCCAGGGTTGACTGTTCTGGTCGGCGGGTTGCCAGTTTGGATGTAGACGGAGTCATCAAGGTGAATCTGCGTCATTTATCTTTAGGGCATTGTGTTAACATAGACAATAAAAAAAACATCCATATTGTTACTACTGTTTATAACTAACTGAAACACCTAGTTAATCCTTCTTCCTCCACCTCCTCCTCCTCCTTTTCCACAGGTGTGGTCGTTCAACCCCATCATGCAGACCAAAGCCACCATCATGTCTAAGTCTCCTCTGCTGTCTCTAGAGTGGGCCACCAAACCCGACAGACTGGTATGTACTGAGTACAGAGATACTGACAGCATTAATAAGGTTTCTATTAATGCATTAACTTTATAAAGTAAAGAGCATTTACACAATCAGTCATCAATAAACTGCTGTGCTCAGGAAATAACCTCATTGCTAAAATGACACAGTAATCCTGTGAGAAATTCTACAATTTCTCTACAAAAAAAATTCCATGGTTATATTCTTAAATGTTATACACCGATCAGCCATAACATTTTGAGCACTGACAGGTGAAGGGAATAACACTGATTATCTGGTTATCATGGCACCTGTCAGTG
>NW_023339774.1:1843483-1854239 GCF_004916995.1 Morone saxatilis | reverse complement strand
CAGCCTGCCCTGCACTCCCTGGTCCCTTTTAAAATGAGTGGGAACCCTGTACTGAGTGGACTCAGCACTTCATCAGTCAGTCTATTACCAGGGCAGAACAAAAGCACTTGCTTATTCACTGGCCTTTGTTTTGAATGGGAAGGGTACAAGAATCTAATGAGGACAGAACAATGGGGGTTAGAATAGGTCAACCTGCTGGATATGCAGGGGCGGTGACTAAAGGCTAATGTCAAGTCAGGCAGTCTACTTGCATCTATATGAGGACTCTTTCTATCCTATAGTAAGAGAGATGAATGTTCCAGGAGTATATATTCTTTATTTCCTCTCAATATTCTTACTATGGACCTTGTTTTAGATTAAATAGAGTGGATTTAGCATGTTCGAGTGCAGTGCATGCAAGAATTATAGTTTTAAGTGAAATACTTTTGATATATTCATCAAAAGGTTTATTTATTTATTAATTATTAATGATATGCAAGTTCTAGTATACACATGTACTGACAAAACAAGAAGTTATATAAATGGATGAATAAAAAAAATAAAAAAATTCTTACCTTTCAGCAGAATAATGTGCTCTGGATAGCCTGGATTCACTCTGAAATATCAGTATCACTGCTTCTGCTCCCCGACACTGACGACACATATCAAGGCGTTGGTTGCAGAAGACGATTAAATGCAGGATTTGCATTTTAATTGGATATGAATTGTATCAGAGGGCTATTTGGCAAATTGAAATGTCTTGAATTAACACGGGTGTTTGTATGATGATTACATTGGCTGCTCCTCTGCAGTTAGTTTCACACGTGGCCAAGAATATTTCGCTTGTACTAATGTTAAGGAAATGTTTCAGGTTTACTTTTGAAGGATTTAAGGATTAACCGGGACATCTTGTCCTCTCTGGTTGAACCTTGACTGCTGTATATTCTTGTAACACCTCGGTCTATGTGGAAGCAGTCGGACTGCTTCCACCAGCAATCAGCTGCACGATATCCAGAGGAAGTGTTTGTATCCATGGAGATGCTGGTGATAACTGCAAGTGAATGATAAAAGGAGAGACAAACTGCAAGGTAGAAGAGGTCACCACTTTGGTGCATGAGCTGTTTGATCCACCCAGAGACTGCTCTCACTTTATTTCACAGGGGTGGAAGCTGTTGTATTATGCAGACTCGGCCCGCTAATTGATTTCACGGCTGGTGATGTGCCGCCCAAAAGAATCTGGCACTGAGGACAGGAAATAGATGGGGGGAAAAAACAGCAAGTCCATTGAAGCACAGGGTGACATAAGACATCCTGTGTTCTCAGTATAAAGTATTACATTCATGTTTCATAATAACCACTTACATTTATTGCTCAAACTTCAGCTGTCACGTTGTGGATGGCAGGGTGAAGTCACAGGTAGAGCTTTATGATAAATTCAGCATTGTGTTCCAGTGTTTTGCAACAATAATGTGCTCTGACTGTGCCAGTACTAGTGTAGTGTTTTAGTGCAGATGTGATTTCTGTGCAACAAAGCTGATACATTTATAATACTCGCATGTTATTGTAACATCGTAACTTCATTCAGAAGTTCAGAAGGACAGAAACAAAATAAAACTTACTTTGTTAGTCTTTCCACTGTTTCAACATTACCAACTTGAAATAAATCCTTAATTCACCGACGTAGTTGATAAAAACAGCAGTTTCAGTGGCTCTACTGAGCTGCACACGGAGCAGACCGGCTATAGAAACGAACCACAGAGAGGCTGTGATAGCAACAAAAGCACAGGGAGAGTGACACCATTACTATATAATTATTAATTTATATTATTAATAATAGTTTTAAATCTCATATTTATAACCCTAAAACTTTTTTTTTACATAAAACACGTACAAATACAATACACAAAACCGTAAAGAAGGAAAACCAAGACAAACATACAGATAAAGCAAGTTAAAACACTACATTTTAGGGTTAAGACTTGGGTTTTAGCTAAGGTTATGTTAGGTTTGCCTATGTTAGGCATGTAGCAATTAGGTTTAAGTCTACAGGTAATTAATGTAAGATAAGATAAGAAAAACAAGTTTCTTTGTGTGTCAGTTATTACTAGGCAGCGGTGTTGGCACGGTGCGGCTGTATGATACGGATGCCAAGAAGAATCTCTATGAGATGAATATCGACGAAACTCATCCACGGTAAGCCTGTGTGACTATCTGGTGTACAGTAGTGAACTGCACTGAGTGCAGAATTGTGAAATTATGTAATGTTGGAGGACCCCCACTGATGATACAAGTAGAAAAACACTTTATAGTATACATACTCCAGAGACGTGTGAACACTATGCTTGAGATTTGCATTTTATCGCGTGGCAATAAATAATATCCGTTGTTAAAGTACAAACTCTGATAATAATAATAATATCCCCCCCGTGTCTCTCAGTATCTTGTCTTTAGCCTGCAGTCCCAGCGGTTCGTCGTTTGTCTGTTCAGCTGCAGCTCTCAGTCGATCTGGGAGCTCCGATTCTGTCCCTCGACTTCCTATCCCGGTCTCAGGACAGCTGCTGCTCTGGGACACCAAGACTGTCAAACAACAGGTAATTATCCAGCCAGTTCAGTAGCAGTTATTAAGCTATTAGGTAGTAAGTAGCAGTAAAGAGTACCCTACTGATTTTGCACTAACTGGCTATAAAGGATCCATGCAGCAGAACCAGAGATATTGCCTGTTTTATTTCACACATTCGTCTTGCCTGTCAAAATCTGGTGCCTGATATTACCCACAATGCAAGTGTTCTAGTTTCTGTTTGCAGTCCGAGTAGTATGGACCAATCACGGTTGAGCGGGCTTAGTTTGCGTGCAGGTTAACTGTTCTTGTGGAGATCAAAAGGGGCGGAACGCATTGGCCAAAATTAGATTAGATCAGTGTTAGCATTAGCATGAGTTAGCATTAGCTTTAGTGTATAGATTTCCTGTGGCTGTGGTATCATAAGTGTCCTCTCTGTCCCTCAGCTCCAGTTCTCTTTAGAACCTGAACCCGTAGCCATTAACTGCACAGCCTTCAACCACAATGGAAACCTGCTGGTGACCGGAGCTGCTGACGGAGTCATCAGACTGTTTGGTCAGTGTTTATCCGGGACACATTGTTTTCATTGTAGATTCATCTCTTACACTGTAGAATCTCAGAAATGATGACAGATGACCTTAATTGACCCTTTCTAAGTCCCTCCCCTTTTTGCTCTGTGCTCAACAGTTGATCAAGCCTCAGTCTGAACCTTGATCAACTTTTTCCTTTCCTGAACTTAGATGTGCTATGTGCTAGGCTAATCTATGTTGAAAAAACATATAGTTGCATCTTAAAGGTCCAGTGTGTAACATTGAGGAGGATCTATTGTCAGAAATTGAATATATTATTCATAGGTATGATTTAATTAGTGTATAATCAGAATGAGCCGTTTTTCATCTATAGACACTGCGGTTCGCCTTCCATGGAGTCCGCCATGTTGAACCTCCACGTTTCTACAGTATTCCGATCTCATTCCCAGGTCGTCAAATATACAGACACGAACCATGTTCAGTTAGTCGCAATCTGCAACTTCACTGCTAGATGCCACTAAATCCTACACACCGGTTCTTTAAGTTAGCTTGGTAATGATAGCAAAATGATTGCTAACTGGCTAGCTATCAGTTGTTAGTTATCTAGCTTTTATCTTTTAACCATTTTCCACAACATAATACACTGTACTCTGAATTCTCTGCTGTAGATATGCAGCGGTATGAGAGCGCTATGAGCTGGCGAGCTCACGATGGTGAAGTTTACAGCGTGGAGTTTAGCTACGATGAAAACACCGTCTTCAGCATCGGAGAAGATGGCAAGGTGTGTGTGTTTATTTTGTGGAAAATCCATGATGGTGACAGAATGACTACAATCCTAAAAATGTCTTAAGTCTTTTTGAAATCGTTTTTTAATGTTGCAGGGCATGTTACATTTGGAAAGAAACCAGCGTAGCAGTTTTGAGTTAAGTGATTAAATGTGTGTGTTTGTGTGTTCAGTTCATCCAGTGGAACATCCATCGGTGTGGGGTGAAGCAGTCGGAGCAGGTCTTACCTCAGGACGCCACAGGGCCCTTCGTCCTGTCAGGGTATAGTGGATACAAACAGGTAAGCAGTGTAGGTTTACCTCAAAGACTACTGTAACTTTATATTTGATGGATTGCTGATGGAACACTGGGTAAAAGTTGAAATTGATTAAATAAAATAAGTGTAATGACTGAATTTGTGAATGAACTCTTGTTCAGGTTCAGGTTCCTCGAGGTCGGCTCTTTGCTTTCGACTCTGAAGGACAACACGTCCTGACCTGTTCCAGCACCGGAGGACTTATATACAGAGTAAATTCACCTTCATCCTCACATAAGCACTCTCATCCACACTGAACTGCTCTGACTTTAAATTCAGATTCAGATCAATCAAAAGAATATTTTCATTTACAATATATTTTATATTTTAATTTGCCACCTCTCAACTCCCCTCTTCCAGCTCACCAATGGGGAGCCGGCTCTGGAGAACGTGCTGTCACTGGGCGGGCACAAAGCACCAGTGGTGACAGTTGATTGGTGCTCTGCTGTGGACTGCGGCACCTGCCTGACCGCCTCCATGGATGGGAAGATCAAACTGAGCACGCTCCTGGCACAGAAGTCCTAAACGAACACCTGCAAATGTCATCAGAGTTTATAATAAACTGATTCACTGATAGAGATTATTCCAGAATGTAGTACAGTTTGTTGTATTGATCATGAGCTGATACAAACTCACCAACCTGTTATAAATTCATATTAACATTAAAATCTCACTGAAGTTTCAGTGTAAAAGCATGTTTCTTTCTTAAAGCTGCTTTCATTGATTTTCCTATGCCTCTAGGGGGCAGAGGAAATCCAAAACAGTCCAACAGACTGACAAACCTGACATATTATTGCCTTATAGAGTTGTTGTGGCTAACGCATTAGCCGGCAGCAGCCAAATTCCACATCCAGCAGAGCAATGTTATCATCGCATTGGAGTTGTTTCTCCAACACTGGCTCTCCTTTTATCTCTGTGTTGGGTCTTTATCCTGACGAGCCCCCATTTGTCACAACCTGGCTCAAAGAAGGAGAGAACATAATAACTAATTATAACTAAACATATGTTGTTTTTTTATTTTACATTACTAAAAGAGAAATTATGCTAAAGACAAACTAAATTCAACCAAACCAAGCCAACGGAGAGTGCGACCCCATTGGCTTGCCTCCAGCTTATATAGTCTTGCCACCAGACCAGGTGAAGTGAACATTGTCGATGACCCGACTCCACCCACCAGGCTCTTGGGAGAGACCTGCTTAAAAAGGTAGTCACAAGTTAACAGCGAGGGCGATAACTTATAAAACATGCATCTGGTCATGCAGCAAGTGTAACAGTGAGCCAGCATGCACGATAACAGGCCCCTGAAACTGAAGCAGCTAAATGAAAATTCAGCCATCATTTATTAAGTATTTTCATCTGTGCTGTTCCTGCTGTCACGTGTCAAAATGTGCTCTGTGAAAAGCCCTACAAGTGCTTTGTAGACCTTTTTCACAGCAGTGATTTTGACATGAAATATTAGGGTAAATACAGGTGTTACCTATGATGCTAAAAGGTTCTGTTCCATTCAGGTCAAACAGAGTCAGGGTGCTGCTACTGTACATGCTGGCTCGCTGTAAAGGTTCTGCTACACTAAATGGAACAGAACCTTAATTAGGTCATTGGTAATTACTGTGTTGGCGGTTTTGCCTACAGGTTAGTTAATTCTTTTATATAGTGACATTGTCTTTAACAGTGCTTCCTTTTTCATGGATTTCATATTGTATATTTAATTTCAGCTGCGTACTTTATTTTAGTCTAATTTTAATTTGATGTAGTTTAATATTTTTCAGTGTCATTATTTTTATTTTACATTCTTACCACCACTAAAGGACCAGTGTGTAAACATTAGCGGCGTCTAGCAGTGAGATTGAAGATTGCAACCAACTGAATACTCTTCGCCTTCCAAGTATGTAGGAGAAACTAAGGTGGCTTTGAAAAACACTGTAGATAAAAACAGCTCACTCCATTCCATCTCTGACAATAGATCCTCCTGAATGTTACACACTGGACCTGTAATGACAGCTCTGAGCAGTAGCTGCTCTCCGCCGCAGGGGGCGCTCTAACGCACCAAGCTGTAATTCCGTCCAGCGAAGAAGACGCGGGAGCAACAACAATAACACAGAGCTAGCTACACTGAGGAGAACAGCTGCAAACTGTCCTTTTTGTAGCCTGTTTATCCTGCTTTAACACATACAGGCAGAACGTTTCCATGAACAGAGTCCAAAATATATCTTGACGGAGGTGAATTCAGGCGCCATATTGTCTTTCTAACACAGAAATAACATGCTGTCGCTGCTGTGACGCGCAGACGATAGGAGCTAACTAGCCGCACCGTTAGCTTGTTTCCAGTCAGTCCGGTTCTCTCTCGTCGGGTTTCTGTTTAATGTCACTGGGCTCCGGTACCGCGTGCAGACATGGAGAGCTTGTACAAGCGGAAAATGTTCGCGTCGATGCGGAAAACCAAGGTGGACGCATCGAAGAAGCGCCAGATCGGCCTACCCGCCTCCATCCTGGACGACAGTGACGAAGGCTCCTTCTCCTCCTCCTCCTCTTCCTCCGGATCCCAATCCGACTTCCAGAGCTCCCCAGAGGAGGACAGCGAGCAGGAGGGTCGGGAGCGGAGCGATTCCGGGGCGACTTCGAGCGACGACAGCCGCTCAGTGACCCGCAGGAAGCGCTCATTCCTAGGAGGCGACGACAGCTCCTCATCCTCCAGCTCCGGGGAGGAGGAGGAGGATAAACAGAAGGACAGGAGCCAGCCGAAGAGGATGGTGCAGCTCAAGAAGCGGAACAGGCTGCAGCGGCAGGACGAATCGGACTCAGACCATGCGGAGGAGAAACGGAGAGAGGAGGCGGAGAAGGCGAAGAGGAGGCAGAGACACAACAAGCTGCTGGCACTGTCCCGGAGGATGAAGGCCCGGGTCCCGAGCAGGAGGAGGAGCCGCCTGAAGCAGGTACACCTTTTGACCCCCATCTCACACACACAGTCATTTAAATCATCAACTTTTTCCGTCATGAGTTTAGTGTTAAAGTTTAGTCAGTAGGACTTTTATTTTGAAAATCACTGCAGCAGTTTCAGCACTATCAAACCAAAGTCTGAAATCTGTTTGCGTTTTCAGGGTGCAAGTGACGAGGAAGAGTCCAAAGAAGCTGAGGATGAAGATGGAGGCAGAGGAGAAAACGGCAGCAAGAAAGAGGCATCGGAAGGTGACGATGGAGGCAGAAAGAAGGAGAAAGACAAGGAAGAGGAGAGCGAGGAGGAGGAGGATGATGATGAGGATGAGGAGGAGGAGGAGAAGGGGAAGGGGAAGAAGTAGATCCACACCGTGATAGGGGACAGAGAAGGAGTTTGGATGTGAAGAACTTAAACCGTCTGAAAGTGTCTCCCTACTTTTAGCTTGTACAGTTTTTTTTCCTCCTGCAGCATTTAGAGTGGAAAACAAAAACACTAAAATATGGAGTTTCGTGGTCATATCTGTTGCTATAGAAACAGACATGCAACAAAAAGACATCATCTGGGCAGCCTTTTGATCCGTTACAAAGTGTTTTTTGTGAAGGAAGCGGAGCCAGAAGTGGGACGCAGCCTCAGAGTGATGCTGAGATCCAAAAGTGTCTCATGGATATGTCCCTTCTGGGGCAGTGTCATGTGATAACTCTTAATGTTGTTACATTATGTACCCCCGCTGATCTGCTGACACATGTCATGTCATTTTTTTTATCCCAGATAAGAATAATCATGTTCCACTGACAGGTATTGTTTAAATTTTGGGGCTCATAATGTCCCAGTGGAAGATGGCCACTCCTTGAAGGGAGCTGTCCCTGATGGAGTCATTCTGTGTTGCTAATGGCACGTTGACATCATGTGGGATGGATGGTAGAGAAAGACTTAATGACTTGTAAGCGTTCATGTCATCAGACAACTGGTTGTGTGATTACAGTGTTGGTCAAGTGAGGGTTTAAAATACTGTGCTTTGACAATATAACATTATCCCTTAAGTGTGGGTTGATCACCTAGAACGGTGTTCTTTGGCTGAATAAAGGTCTCCTTATTTGTTTGATACATCATTATTTCAGAAAAGTCTCCCAGTCGTAATGACGACTTTAAAGTTGATGTGAATGTGGTATAAGCTGTTTGGGCTAGCTGTAGCTAGCTGTATATCCCTGTACGGCAAGCATGGTGAGTGTGTGCTGTTGGACATAGCTTGGATACCATCAAAGTCTTATTGTGTATCAGTGCACCACATTTTGTGTTGTGTGTTTTTGAGTTGGTAGATGAAACATTACAGTAAGTAGCAGCAGTGTGAAATGTGTAACATGTCCCCGATTAGGCCATTAATGCTAGCTAGCTACCATCGCAGTGCGTCAAACATCCAAAGTCTTTATTTTATTGTAATATTATTGTGTTTTAATGATTGTTAAGAGGTGTTATCTCTCAGAGACATGCCTTGTGACCAAATTATTTTAACTCAAGGTCCACTTACTTGCTCCAGAACTTTCAACCTATCTCGTGGTCTTCAGCAAATAGAATTGACCCTTCCAAAGTCCTGAACCATCTCTTTTCCTCTACTTATGCTATGTGCTAAGCTGTCAATGTTGGAAAGACCACCACATTTTGGAAAAAAAAAATATATGTAGTCGAATCTTAAGGTAGCTATTTAATTATGGTAAAACGCTAGCTAACAAATGTTTTATGAAAATTAGCATGCTAGTTAGCAAGGGTTTTGTTAACAATAGCTAGCTTACTTAAGATGTGATCTTTTAACAGTGTTCAAACTGTAGTTGAAGGTGGAAGAATCCTTTTTGAAGACGATTAAAAGATAAAGGCGACATTTATATAGTCACATCTTAAGACAGCTAGCTAATGTCAGCAAAACGATAGCCAACTAGCTAGCTAATTTACATGAATCATTAGTTAGCTAGCATTTTGCTAACATTAGCTAGCTAACAAGATGTGATGCTCAACTGTTATTTGGAGCACAGAGCAAAAGGGGCGGGACTTAGGAAGAGTCAGTTGTCTCAGTTGTCTGCTGCTGTCATGGTTGAAAGCTCCACAAAAAGCTAGTAAGTGGAACTTGAGTTGAGATCATTTTGTCCCACTACTCAGCCCTGCACATGCTGTTTATAATGGGCACATAGTGGTAGATCAGCGTACCATCAGCCACTGTTTAATGTCAGGCTGCTGCAGCTTCAGTGTCAGTTTGAGCTGAGACTCTGCTCCAGAGGCTTTAGCTTTGTTGTATCTTGTGTTTTAGCTTGAGAAAGAAGAGCAGCTCAGTGGGCGGGGCTTCATCAGTGTGAGCTGACTGTGGGACGTGAATGTCACCTGGCTGAAATATCTGTGCAAACAATGAAACGCTCTGTTATTGAAACAGACTGTCCATAAAAGGAGAGAGGTCAACTACAAGTCCCAGAGAGCTTTGCTAGAAACATCCAATCAGAAGGCTGTAGTTGTTGATTTGTTCCTGACTGCAGTGACAAAGCGTTCTGAATATGACTTCCCAGGTGTGGATGTACAGTGTCTGCTGAGGCTTCTGGGTACTGCAGTATTTATAGATATACCCAATTGACAGCACTCAGATTCTTTCTGGTTGCACTTTCTTTCTCTTTCATTCACTTTTTGGTTAAATAAGAGATTATATTGGATACTTTTCCTGCAAAGCAGACATTTTATTTAATTTTTATTGCGATTATTGTCTGACAGGCTCCTGGCTGATGGAGAGGAGCAGAGGATATCAGCTATAAACTGAAACACGTTTTATTGTACAGTAGCTTTTTATTTGTTACTGTTTTGAAGTAATGTTGGCAGTAATGTCTGTATTTTTTGGTAGTTCTGTCCATCTCTTCTGTGAGTTAAAGTACATTTGACTTAGCAGCCATACTCTGATTGGGAGGATTTGCTGCTTTTCTCTGTCTTATATCATTGTGAACAGAATGTCTTTGTGGTTAGAGAGAAGACAGTTGAAGACGACACCTTGAGCTTGGGAAAAGGACATTTTCACTATGTTCTGACATTTTATAGAAAACAATTAATGAAATGGGTGTGTTTATTGTGAAAAAAAAAAAAAAAAAAAAACCATTAAGGAACAGCTTCGATACAGGCATGTTGTTTCTTAATGCAATGCAGAGCTATTTAATTGTCAAGCATATACATTGGATTGATTTTAATAACTTAATAAAGTAGAAGTATTGTTGTAAATATTATTTCTGAAATGTATTAGTAATTAGTTACACTACTTGCTATTGGTGAAAGTATGTTATTATTGTAATGTTATTACTAGTACTGCCTTACTTAACACTAAGACGGTTTTATATAAACATGTTGTGGAAAAGAACATTAGAGAAGAAAGAATACAAGCAAATATGCAGGAAGTGTTGCATTAACAATACAAACAGGAGCGCACACAGCTTACTAAAATATAGTTAAAACACTAATGCCTCTATTACACAACTCTGGAATACCTTACCTCATTTATTCAAGTTGTACAAATGTTATCTTGTGTCTATCTATATTTATCTGTATTTATTTTGTGTATGTCCCTACATGATTCAACTGTTATTTTTCTTTGTACTCTCCGGCCTTTTCATTTACATATGCACATGCACAATGTGTTAAATGATAAAAAAAAAAAAA
>NW_023339774.1:1839956-1843383 GCF_004916995.1 Morone saxatilis | reverse complement strand
AAAAAAAAAAAAAAAAAGTTTGGAGGTGCGTCTAACTGACCTCACACACCCGAAAAATTTTCCAGTAAAATGTTATCACAGCTAACAGGACAAAGAACTATCAAAATAATACTCAGACTGTGAAGACACAAAAAGAGTGATTTTATGTTAAATTCATACCTGTCATCTAAGATTCTATAGAGATTCTATAGAATTCACAGTTCACTTCTTTCATTCGCTGAAAGCATTTCATTTTATTTTCTGAGTCATTTTTGTAAATGGTAATATATACAGTGTTTCCTGAACTGTATATAGAATAATTTGGGCTGCCCACCCAAAAACTCTCTTTATACTTTTCTATTTATTTCTTCCTCTTTAAGGTCTGTTACAGTGTGTGCTAATTCATATGCTAATGTATAAATTGGATAAATAATGTCCTGCCTAAGCTCTTTTTAAATATTCCCTTCATTTCTTCTTTCCTTCCCCTTTCCTCCCTTCCTTCAGGCTTTCTTTTTTTTATTATTCTGTAATGGTGCATTTAAGTGCATTCATACAGATAGGAAGAAAAGACATTCCTGTAAGTTGTCGGCTGTCAGCTTGTGAGAAACCGAGTTGTAAAGAATGTTTTTTTATGTCCAGTTTTCAATTTGCAGCAGCTCAGAGTGTTTAAGAGCCTTGTGGCCTTTTCTGCTTTTTTTTCGCTCAACTACTGGACTCAGTATGTAATACAGAATAGAGGCGCAATACACACACACACAAACACACCTGTCACAGTTACATATCAGTGCTGTGTATTTACTTGTTTTCCAGTGTATTTCTGGTCTTTTGCTGCTGTATAAAGCTCCTCAGACCAACCTGCCCTGTTGAAAACACCTCTTTTATTAATAAAGTCTCTTTTTTTGACCAACAAATCTTGTGTTGGAAATCATCACATCTTAACTTTAGTAGCGTATAACTACATTTTCTATGAATCAGCCTGCCCTAGCTGTAAAATATTGGGAATTAATATAATTAATATGTGAAAACTGCATGATAAACCTGAGTGTTGAAGCCTCAGGACAGTAGCATCAAAACACATAGTTTCTGAGTTTGGCTACTAGACACAGAACTACAGCTCCCATGATGCTTTGACAGAACCTTCATACAGCTGCAGCCAAAAGTATTGACACCTTTGACACTTTTCTAAAGTGGTGCGACATTTTTTCTTTGAGAAAATTGTTGAAATTAAAACTATTTTGGTATTTATGTGTATTTCTTCCAGTTTTCTCATTCGCACTTCTTCTATATTACATTTTCTAGTGCTAGTTTGCCTAAAGAGCAACACATCTCTACATTATCTTGTAAACAATGTACAAATATCTACAAATATCAACAGCAGTGACAATGCCGGTGCCAGTGTTGCTGTATTATATGTCCAGTATACTGTATATTGTCTGTGGTACCGTGGAAACATATATTTCTCTCAAAAATCTTTATTGACAAACCAGTACAGCATTTAATAATTCCTTTAATAACAGTCTCATTCCTTTTAGCCATGAAAATAAATCAAATAAAATAAAAATATACACAGAAATAAAATAACCAATAATATTACATTTAGAAAGATTTTCATCAACAATGGATCCGTGATTGGGTGAAAATACATTTGTGTATAAGAAATGTTGCCAATAAAATCATATTTTACCAATAGATTCCTTGTATTACACAATAATCTCATTGAATATTTGTAATATCAGATTTGTGAGGTTTTAAAAAATATACACTTAAACTTTACAAACAATACATTTACACACAGTTATATCAATGTAAATGTATCTGGATGTGATATATTAATGCATTGCATTGCATTAAGGGAATTGTGGGAAATAATTAGGGTCATATTGCAGTGTTTTTTTGTTTAAAATCAATTAAATTACCGTTTTCGGTCTTTAAAATGAATTCCTGTAATTATCAGGTTGAATGTCAGTAATTCAATTACCTCTAATGCAATTAAAATATGACTAAAATATAAAATGACAGCCTTGAGATGAGCAGTTTTCACCTGGTGGACGCAGATATTTGGGAAGGTATGGGAACCGAGCTCCGCCAATCACAGCCGAAAACGTAAGTCACGTGACCCAATCTTCGCCGCCATCATTGTTAGTGGCAGTGAAGCCTGCGCGGAGGGCGAGGAGAAGCACCAGCGGAGCTTCGTGGAGTATCGGTCTGGGTTTCAGTGAGCGTTGTCCGGGCAGCAGCCATGGTTCAGACGTGCTCAGCGTACGGCTGTAAGAACCGCTACCACAAAGACAGAGACATCTCCTTCCACAAGTAAGTTCATTTCAACTGTGTGAGTCTGCTAGTTAGCATTAGCTGGCCAGACACGATGGATAAGCACTGTGAAATGCTGGTACAGAGTATGGAGAGAGTTTACCAGGCTGCGTTTACTAATCGGCTTTTTTAAAAGGTAATTGCTCATTATTAACAGTACATGCGTGATGGAAGTAGACTCAAGACATTTCTTGTATCGGTAGATCTTACTGGTGAATTCGGGTCACAGAGAAACTCACCATGCACCATTTTTTTTGACCAGTTGATAGTTTTCTTTTAAGTTCGCCTGCCAATCGCACAGTCCAAAGTAACAAGTTAACCTACACTCTGTTTGCGGTTGCGATACCCAAACAGTCCAGTTTAGATTCTATTAAAACTTAACTTAATCATTGTTTCACAGAATTCCACATGCCGAATTTACAATGGCACAATACATGTTCGTAAAAGCATTTAATAGTCTATTAGTATATAGTGTTTGACATATCCAGAAGTACGAGAGTAATAAACTAAAAAAATTCTGGGCGGAGTCCGGTTACAGTTCCTTATGTGTCGGCGCTTGTTGGCCGTTACGCTAATGTTAGCGTTGGAACAGGGCAAACCTGTGGAGACCTGTAGGTAACCATGTGATACAAGTTGATCCAGACTTAAGTCTACTGACAACTTACAGAGCAATCAAGATACAGTGGAAGTTCCTTTTTTCACTTTCATTTAGCATCCTGCTGAGTGTTAAAGTGTTAAAGGTGAGAGGTTCACTTCCCTGTTAGTCCCAGCCGGGGGAACAAGGTACTGACAAGGTACTAAGAGCTAAATGGTGAATTCACTGCTAAAGTCAGTTTTTATTGTGTACGACTAGATGTCCTCGAGTGTTTACCAGGAAAGAGAATCTGACAGGACCAGGCACAACAATTGTGACATAAAGTTTCCTTCCTAAATAACCTAAACCAAAGGTCAAACAAGGACTGATTAATATTCTGATGATGATGATGATGATGATGATGATGATGAATTAAATCCAACAGAATGAACAAATCCTGAGGTGACTGAAGTACAATAAGATTTTTCTCAGTTCAATTCAATTTTATTTGTATAGCGCCAATTCATAACAGAAGTTATCTCAGGACACTTTTCAAATAGAGCA
>NW_023339774.1:1833563-1839856 GCF_004916995.1 Morone saxatilis | reverse complement strand
AAGTTCCCCTTTAAGTTTTGAGTTCTAAACAAGTCATTGTCACCAAATGCAACGGCATTTAACAACGGAGCCAATGAAACAAATTAATCTTTGGTATCATCTTTTCCAGCTGGAGTTCTAGTAACATAACGTTAGTGCTACATGGATGCTGTCGGATTGGATCTGGGGAATTTAGAGTGGATTCTGCAGGGAATTGAAAGTGTTGATGTTAATTGTTTTAGGAGATAAATAAATAATGGCACACTTTTTAAACAACATACTTTTTCATCTTTGTGCTTGGGGGAAGGTATCAAGTATTTTAAAATAAAAGGTTCAAGAGTCCAAGCCACGAGTCATTGGTGGTAAAGTTGTGACTCGTGTCCGACGACTGTGGTAGATAAGAGTTTCTAGAGAACAAACAGGAAGATAATATATTATTGAGTCATTAGGTAATTATTCATTGGTAAACATCTGTGAATCAGAATAACAACCACTGATGAACTCTGACTAGTAAGGACTCATTCATTGCTAATTATCATTTATTTCTCCTTTTTCTGCACCCCAATGTAAAGAGATGCATCATACTGAGTATCTATTAAAGGTCAGTCATTCTGGAGAAAAACAGTGGATTGTTGATTCTCATTCCTAGGTAGTCAAACACAAACGCTTCCAGCCAATGATAATAACTGTGGCCCACCCCTGAAATTTGATTGGCCACCCCAAGTGCAGAATGTTATCCCTGAATGCATTTTTCCACTACACACCCCACTGTCCTTACTTCCTTCAGAGGCATCCATTGCTACCATGTCATGTTAGCATATGGGGAAGGGGGCTAAATAACACTCCAAAGTTAGACTCAATTTTGGCAATGGAAAAACTGGCATGGGCAATTGGGCATTGATCTCTGACCTCAAGAAATGTGAACGAAAATAGGTTCTATGGGTCTCCCCTTTATAATATAATAAGGTGTAGTTTTGGGCAAAAATCATGCAATTTTTTGCATCTGGTTTAAATGTGTTATTATCGTGTATTTGAATATTTCTGCAGATTGGGATATGCAATTGCAGAAATTGGGAATGACTGGAAAGCTAAGACACATACTTTATGCCACCCCTGCATAAGTCAGTGCCCCACTCGTGCCACCCCAGTCCAAAAAGTCACGCCCCTGCTACAAGGAAGGAAAGAAAATGCAAGAAAACACAAAAAGAATATTTTTTTCCCATCGTCTGACTGCATCTACTTTGTTTCTCCCCTTGGTTGTTAAACTTATAATTCATTAAAATTGATTTTATTTATTGATTTTTATTTTCATCATGGATCTTTTTCACGAGGGGAAAAGAAGAACAGCAGTTATACATTTGTCCAGCAGGTGGTGGTACAGAGTTGTATGTCAGAGAGCAGAGCCTCTCTTGTAGTCCTGATCATTGATCACAGTGCACCACAGTAGAAAGTGTGCTTCATCATTGTTTATTAAAAATGCCAACATGCAGTACACTTAAACCCACACAGATAGACACTTAGCTGTGAATACCGCACTTTGAGTTACACCTACCTGCATGAAATGTGCTACACAAATGAAGTTGTAGTTTTTGGGTAATTTTGTTTTGTTGAGTGCAATGGTAATAATTATATATTTTTTAAAACTGTATTGTTTCCTGTTGTACAGAGGTTCCTAAACGTTTTAGCTATTTTAGAGGCCAGAAGAGCTGAAAGTATCTAGGATTTAACAATAAAGGCAGAAAATAGAGAATTGTAATACATAGAATTTAGTGTTTTAAGTTTTATAATTTGTATCCCCTTTTCATCATCTTGTGACCCCTTACATTTATGTTGGGTACCTCTGAGGGGCTGACTCTCAGGTTGGGTCCCATTATTGTGGTGGATTATGTACTTTTTATATGGACCCATGGAATAGTTACTTTTTTAATACTTTTTCTGTACCTGGATTCCTGTGGCCTCTCCTCTAGCACCACCATCTTTACTCCACTAACAGTAAGACTGTACAGCTAATAGCTAAATCATAAAGATGTTGTTCTGTCATATTGTGGCTGTAATGAACACTGCGTCCTGTAGGGGACACTAGCAGGTCCTTAGTCCTTGATGTTTCACAGCTGTTTCAGTTTGGACAGCAGATTTCACCCCTTCACTGACCTCGACCCTCCTCAGGTGAACAGACCTCTGCGGGGCTGAATCTGATCCAGGTGGACGTGTTTGGGCCCCCCCGGTGTAGCATCAAGGTCGTCCTGTCTGAACTGTAACGCTCCTCTGGCTGCAGACTGACCGCTCTGATTAAACAGCACCTGGATGATCGGCTTCTCCCAGCATGCTCTGCTGCTGCCGCCACCAGCAACCAAAAGCAATGGTGATGTTGGGTTTTATGTATATTGTAATGAAAAAAGTGACACTAACTTTTTACTAGGTATGTTGTTTTCACAGTACATATACTTGTTTCACAGTACATAGCCTTATCCCACCCCATCTCCCATGGCCAATAATCTTCACACAAAGCTACCCAAAAAAACTGTAGCAACAATAATAAAAAAAATATACATTATTTGGTCGATCAAGTAAGTAAATACGATAAACAAATAATATATGTAATAAAATATGGGTGTTTTTTTGGGGGGAGAATTACTAGACGCAACCTTGACAAGCTGAAAGATACATAATGTATCGCTTTGTTTCTTTTGTATACCAGCTTTGTAGCTCATTGTTAGGACTTAATTACCATTGTACATGTGAGATGACTCTTACTCAGTTGTTTTGCTGCTTTGCAAATATAAGCAGAGCTCATTATCATCACTATCTTGTTGCTGCTGTTTACATTCCCCCAGATGCAAATTCAAAGAATGCAAAATGATTTCCTCAGGATATACGTGTATGTATATATGTATATAAATAACTGCTTTATATTGTTTTAAATGAATCTGTTATGTTCTATGTGTGTGTAGTGTGAAGAAATTTCAACTTTCATTTCTTTGTGCATCCTTGTGTTGTGCAAGGACAAATAAATTACTTTGAAGCTCAATCTTTCACACACTGGAATGTGTAGTATTGCTTAATGTTTTAGCACTAAACTGCTCTCATCTGGAGAAGCAAAAGAAGACAAAAAAAGGAAATCAAAAACACTAACAATGTAAATAACACAGAAATACAAAAAACCCAACATACCGGAAAGAAGAAAGTGGGTGATAAAAGAAAGAGAATGCATGTTTGTATTTCATTTATACATACATTCCATACATACATTTATATTCCAATATGTTTACCTGTATAAATAAAACTTTGGATTTGGATTTGATACTGCATCAGATTGTCTTTTATAATTTTGATTAAATAAATAGGTTTAATTAAAGTTAATTGTTATTCCCATATTCCTTTACCTCTATGTAATAGAAAGTATATTTTAGATAATAGTTTTAACTTTTTCAAATATTTTTCTAAACACATTGAAACTGTCAGATGTAGATGCCTTTCAGTAATGTAAACTTAATAAGTTCAGTGGAGTGTGTTCATATATGACAGAAGTGTGGATGTGACACTGTCAGATAGTGAAGTGGAAATAAAGCCACTTAATGCCACTCAAGTGTACATTTAAGGGGGAAATCAGGGTCCCGGAGGTTAAAGATGAACAGTGTGTGCACATCAGAGTTTCTTCTTCTATCAGATCGTTTTCTTCTCTACAGACTCTGCTGCTGTGAATCTGTTCATCCTCTGACCCAGATAGAAACCACACAGCTTCACTTTATATTCTCTTCATTCTGGACTCACAGCATTCAGCCTCAAGCACCGAGCCGGAGTAAACCTCGGAGGTTAGCGGGACGAACATGATGATAATGATGATAATGTATATAAATATAAACACTGCCATAAATCTAAACTCTGCCTGGCAGCGTCCATCAGATCTATAATACGGTCTGATCTCTCTGCCAATGATCTGCTGTTTCCTCAAAAACACACACACACACACACACAAAAACACCTCAGGGGAGGAAACAGAGCGGGGGAGGAAAACAAGGGGGAAAAGGGTGGAAACAGGCTTTATCTGTGAGCAGGGGCTGTCGGTTCAAATCCCAGAGAGAAAAGAGAGATCAGAGGAAGGAGAGGGTAAATGAAACAATGATGATGCTGCTGCTGAAGTGCTGCTGAGCAAAGCTGCTGCCTGAGGAAACCAAGATGTCAAACTATACAATATGATGATAGAAGATAAATAACATGAGTTACATTGTTTCTCAAGTTATACAACATATTTTTTAAAGAATAAAGTGCTCTTTTAATTTGATTAATTTGAACGTATTAAGGCTCTGAATTCTAGGAGAACAATCTTTAAAATTCCTACAAACAAATCATACATTTCTGTTCTTAAATTGCACTGATTAGTGATTTGTACAAGTATTAGTTTATAATTCAGGCTCTAGAGTTATCTCAGGAATTATGTAATTTGTCCTCTATAATTCATAATTAATTTTAGACTAACATAATTTGTGCTAGAATTTCATAGTTTGTGCTTTCGAGTTAATTACATAAAAACACTAACTAGTAATTTGTGCTCTAGAATTACATAATTTGTACTCTGCAGTTATTTAATTTGTGGTTTAAAATGACGTTATTCATGCTCTAGAATCAATTATGTGTGCACACTAACTAGCAATTTGTGCTCTACAGTTATTTAAGTCATGCTTCAGAATTTTGAAATGTTTGCTCTATAATTACATCATTTATGTTCTACAATAACACATGTCGTGCTCTAAAGTTATTTAATTCATGCTCTAGAATTCCTACCCTCAAATTATACAATTTGTGCTGTTGAATAACAAATGTATGCACTAACTACAAATGCTTGATTCATGCACTTGAATTACTTAATTTGTGCACACTGATGAATATGTGTTTTAGAATTATTTAATTTGAGTACACTAATTAGTAATTAGCACTCTAGTAGCTTGGCCATGCCTGTACTTGAATTACTTAATGAACATTAATTAGTCTTCAAAATCATTTAATGTGTTATAGTTATTACTTAATTTGTGCAAATTAATTTCTGAACTACTTAATTTGTGAACACTAGCCACAATTAGCAATTAATGCTCTAGAATGACTTAATTTCTGTATTCAAATGATTTCTCCCTCAGTACAGTACAGCTCTGTAGGCTGTTGGATGGTCTGAAGGCAGTGAAGGAAAATGACTCAGAGAGGAAAATCTGTGAGATGAACCAGAGTGAAAGGAGGAGAGAGGGAGAGGATGAAACTGTGACTTCATGCTGCTGTTTGTGTTTCAGGGGATGCAAGATATTTGTTTTTTTTTCTGCCAAAACTCACAGGGGTTCATCTAAAGTTCAGAATGAGACTTGATTTGACCTGATCAGGACATTGACTGCGAGGAAGAAAATGGTGCTAAAATGCTAACTCATTTCTGAGTTGTAGGACTCATTCCTGCAGCACTTAGTTCAAATGTTTAATTCAAGACATGTACTGATGCACTGACTCTCATCTGTTAACTGACTGCAGACCATGCTACATCTCCTTTGTGGCAGAGTTTATGGATGAGTTTCTAGATGGGGCATATTGGCACGATACATGGGTATCTCCTAGTGTCCCACTGAAGCCTGTTGGTCAGCGTCACAGATGTATTTACAGAGGGGCAATGACCAATTGGTCCCAGTGGTTAGCTGTGGTACTGCAACAAAAGTTAACTGCAACCAGAAAGCATTTTGCCCCTCATTTTTCTCAATAAGGCATATGCGTGATAATGTTAGCAGTTGTTGCTGTTTCTACTCTAGTCAGCAGTTCAGTCCCTACAAGTGTAGATTGGATTCGGTGAAATACATTCTACTGCTTTCTAGTGTGTTCAACCTAATTATGGACCGCTTTACTTTTGTTATTGCAAGTGTACTGTAACAACCGATACAGTTGTTACAGTATTTTTGTAATTCCACAGATATTTATTTCCTGGTGACTATGATTTAGAGTGTGATTATGTTTCCGTGCTTCACTGTAAAACCTGAAGATTAGTTCAACTCAAACTGATGCCTTAAACAGTTTAAATGTATTAATTCCAATAATTTAAGCATGAAAAATATATGATTTGAGTACATGCAACTCATTTATTGTTTAGGTATGGTAAATTAAGTTGATTGTGCCTTAAACTAGTGTAAGTATAATAAAATATAATATAAATATAATAAAATATGTGAACAGAATTTATCTGAATAAAGTAACTTAAATTAATCTTCTTTATACAAATGTTACTGCTTAAAATGAATTTATTCAGTTTTCTTCCACTCAAGCAAATTATTACATTATCTGTCAAAACA
>NW_023339774.1:1830404-1833463 GCF_004916995.1 Morone saxatilis | reverse complement strand
AGCAGCTTTCAGTTCCTTACAGGAGCTGTCCTACATTCAGAGTTTGGGTTAAAAGCAAACAATAAAAACTTTTGTTTTTCTTTTTGTGTCTTTTAACATTTCTACAGGCTGACTAGCATGTATTTATATTCCTTTCGTACCTTTAATTAATACATTATACTTATAATGCCCATTTCTACCTTTTTTTATACATGCATTTTTAAACAGATTTTCTTATCTTTTAGTATTAATTATGAAAATCAGAGAATATCACACTGTTTCTACGCTCAGTGTATTTCATTCTGAAGGTTAAAGGTCACCACAGAGCTGCTCAGCCCACTTAGCAGCGATTAGGCAGTCAAGGTTGAAGATGATATTTAGAGAAAAACTTCAGGCCAAAAGCAGAAAACAAATAGCTGCTCATTACCATTAACGGGGTCAACAACAAAATCAACAAAATGATGGCAATATGTCAATAAAACAGAACTGACACAGAGCTGTGATACAGCTGACACCAGAAATATATTTTTAAAGGACCAGACTGCTGTTTTCATTTGTTTTACACAGCATCTTTCATCCAGCAGCTGTCTAGAGCCCATTGTTTAGGGCAAATTCTCACTAGACAACACTACAAATACACTACCATATACTTAAAGCAATATTATGTCATTTTTCTAACTGCTTCAAAGTAATTTTGATGCTACACTGAGTTGTAATAGTTTGAATGGTGCCTCTGTCATTCCCACTTTGCGCCTTGTATACCTGTTTTTGCACTTTTGGCACCAGGTCAGAGCAAGTGCGTACACTTTATGCCAGTGGTTACCCACCACCAACTACTGTATGTCACATATTTCATGGAGTGAATGTTTTCTGAAATCATAACAAATACAAGTGTACAGCTGTCCACATTTACCACAGTGGTATTGCACAAATTTGGGATGCCAACTTGTAACAAATACCAAATCTTACATATTGTTGCTTTCACTGTTTTGGATGGAGCCTGGGTGGAGCGTAGATCAATCTGAACACACCCAACTTTAAGCTTTAATGTCTCTTTAATGGAACTTTTATTCTGAAAATATGTCCTCAGATTCACATCAGAGGAAGGTAAATCTTGTCAGAAGAGTGTAAAAACTTTCTTGCCTTTGTACTTGTAGAGAAAAGTAGGGGCTTTTTCAGTTCACCTCAATACAGTGTGGGTTTTCCTGGAGCAGCAACTCATGGACAGTAGAGGAACTGCAGCTGAACACACTTCTGCTTTTTACTTCCTGCAAACTTTCTGTTTGCAGTTTGTCTTGTAGCAGATTAATGTTCCCGAATTAAATCTGACAAATCCCAAACAAATGACTGACTGACACAGATGTGTGTGTGTGTGTGTGTGTGTGTGTGTGCGTGTTTTTGCGTGTCACCCTAAGCCTTGTGGCTAATAATAATCTGAAGGTACAGGCAGTGTAACAAATCAACATTGAATATGTATGTCAACATCAACAACACACACACGCAAACACATTTGAATTATTAATTATTTTGTTCACATACATTCACATTCATGTTAAAAGTGAAGATACAAACAAACTAAACATAAGATAGATTCCTGATTTGGGCTATTTTTGTCTCATTTGTATCATACATAATTATTATTATTATTAAATATATAACTAAATTAATATATACTCATTAGTTTGAAATTTATTATTTTTGTATGATTTCTTTTTTTAAATTACTTTATGAAACAAACTAAAATATTTAGGGACAACAACAAAAAAACACACAACAGTTAACCAAACATGACAGCTGTCATTATGTTCTGTGTATCATTTGTTTACTCTATTGTTACATTATCAAGACGATGGCAAAAAATGGCACACTAATGACTAAAAAAAGTCATTATTCAGTCTTTTAAGGGAATCAAAATTGGAAGATGACTTGTGTTTTCATCTTCAGAGTTAGTAATTTCATTAACAAGGACCCCCTGTCTACCGTGTCAAAGGGTGAGAAAGGCACTGCGACATGTCTGGACACTTTTTTTCATACTCCATCCACTAGAGTTCACTTGTTGTTATGGACATCTGTTCTACGTGAAAGCGATCTGAGCATTAAAATTACAGCAACATTGATGTGACCAGGTGCATGTCTGAAAGGGGCTCTATAAGAAAACAACATGTCACTCATGAATGTGAATAATGTTAAAGATGTGTATCAACACAGCCGCTGTTGTCATCTGACAAACACAAATTGATAATTTTTTTCATATCTTTAACTCTGTCATTTTATATCTTTAACCCAATGCATCAGTGAGTGTTCTGAGTGTGTTGTGGTGTTGTGTGATATTCAGTTTGTGTGTTAAAGTCAGACTTTGTCGCCTGTTTTCTCACAGACAAACTTTCTCATGACATCAGGCAGGAATTAAACTCAGACGTGACTCAAACCAACAGCACACACCTCTGCTGTGTTAATGCTGAACCACACACACACACACACATATAGGAGGTAAAACCCTGTCGTTATGGTTACGGTGTGTCACAGCAACGCCCTTTAACCCCAGAGGAGTGATGTCACATGGTCTCCACCCAGGCGTGCGTCACGGAGACACCGACACAATAACAGGTTTCTGTTTACAGAGCCTTACACTGACACACACCGAACATCAGCATTCATCTGGTACTCAGTTGTCTAACCAGAACTAGAAAGTAATGGAAGTCTTGTAAAGACAAAACTTACAGTAAAGTATAAATGTGTACAAATACCACAATCTAACAATTAAGAAATGATAATGAAGTGGGTTTTTCACTTAACGTACTAATGGTATCAAATTAACACTTACCAAGTGTTAAAAGAAGGTTTTGGGCTTGGTCAATAAATAATTTTGGTTTACGCTGCTGTGTTTTTTTTTATGTGTTCTGGTTAATTTGACCCTCACTGTCCACCGTATAATACGGCTAGCATTTGGCACGTTCTACACAATGTCTGTCTATGTTTTTGTCGACACATTTCCGCCGTTAAGTGACCAAAAAGAAAAAATGAAGACGAAGAGAAAAGTAACGAGGGCATGAAGCAGGAGCCCTGAGATCCTGGCTAAA
>NW_023339774.1:1829979-1830304 GCF_004916995.1 Morone saxatilis | reverse complement strand
ACACACACACTCACAGAGTCAGCCCTGCACCGCTGGCCTCGTCCTGAGCGTGGCCCTGATCAAATCTGATCAGTTTCCGCTCAGCTTGCTCTCTCTCACAGCGTGAACACAAAGAGGCAGCAGCATAAATTTCCTAGCCGTGTTTTTCTCTGTAATTTCATGCAGCGGAGTAGCTGCGGGGCCTTTTCCTCCAACATCCGTCCATCTGACTGTCTGACCACGCTTCCAGTCCCAGCTGAGCAGGTCGCAAGATGAACGTCAAGAGGTTTATCCAACGTGAAGCTCAAGCCAACCCACACTGACATTAACTGAAACAGATAACAGC
>NW_023339774.1:1829781-1829938 GCF_004916995.1 Morone saxatilis | reverse complement strand
CATTGAAATCACACAATGAGACTGTTTGCATCATAAAATGGTTCTGTTGAAAGCAAATATTCTGCTTTTTAAAGACAACTGAAGGCCTGTTGTGAGTTTGGACCCAGACTGTTAGAAACCCGGCTTGATAAACTTTAAACTTCTCTCTCAAACTCTC
>NW_023339774.1:1824129-1829666 GCF_004916995.1 Morone saxatilis | reverse complement strand
AGAGATATCAGAAAGTTTGCGCTGTTATTACCACTTGAATGATTATTGCTTGATTTTATGACAGCAGACCATTCACTCTGCCTCCCAGCGTGGTCGTTCAGAACAGCTATATAGACATTTGCTTCAGTTGTGATCGGACAACATGTTGTACAAACTAGTACATTTCAAGCTGTAAATAACTTTTTAATTAGCTGATAGTTGATTGAGGCCACCTGTTTTTGTTACCTGGGAATAAGCAGTTTTTATCTACAGATGCCACAGGTCGCTTTCCATGGAGTCCGGCATGATGAACTGCCATGTTTCTACAGTACCCCACAAGGGACAAACGAAACACTGACTGTAGATAGGGCCATTGTGTCGAATCTGACACCACGCCACTAGATGCCACTAAATCCAACAGACTGGTTCTTTAAGTAGTAAACAAACATATTTCGCTTTGGTATTTTGGTGCATAGTGACCACATTAAGCATTGTACGAGAAAAGTACTGCAAAAGTCAAGTATAAAATATAAAATATAAATTTATGTAGTATCTCTATGGTACTGTGTTGTTACTATGTTACGAATTTAATGTGCAAAATATTAACAAGTAACATGCTAATGTTAAATAAATAACAAAAATATAAATAAAAAATATGAAATCTGTATTTCACCCCAACCCAGACATATTCACCTGTAGGCCACATATGTACTGATGTACTAAAAACTGACCAACTCCAGTTGTAGGCTGGTGTCTTGGTCAAGGGCACTGACCGGAGAATCTATGTTGGGGGAAACTGGATCACCTGGAGGAAGGCCCTGCCCATTCAAACCCAGGACCTTCTTGCAGTGAGGCGACAGTGCTAACCACTGAGCCACCGGGCTAAAAGTAAACCAGTCTTAAAAGACTATGAATGATACACAAAACGTGAGGGGTCTGTCCTCATTTTCTCCTTGGTTTGGACCAGTATCTCAAGGGCCCGCTTTTGCTATTTTACCGTATGCCTCAGCCTTCTGCTCTTTAGCTGTCTGCCTTTTGATCTGCAGACTGTCAGATGGTGGGCAGCTATACTTGCTCTGCTTCCATCACTTTTCTAGCAGATTCTGCTGCTGTTGGCGTTTTTGTCAGTGGTTCCTGCTGTCAGTGGTTCGGATGTTCTTATAGAATGTACAGTCCACCCTTAATACCTGACCTCCCTTTTGAAGAGCTCGACAGCCTCCCTGGACTGAAGGGTGTATTTGACTGTTTGGATGGCTATGAATGTTGAGATGTGCATGTTTCCGCAACTGGGGTCGATGATCTCATTCCTCAGGCTGAAAGATGACTTTGGGCTGGGTTCATGAAAGATGCAGAGGGCACATTTGACCACATTTGGGCTGGGTACTTACCTCTCCATGTTCTCTCCTTACTTGAACCTGGCCAGGCACAGATCATAGTTGTACCGTATGATCTGTTGGAGAATATCACTGCCAGCTGCTAAGAGGTGGCCCAGCATTCCATTCAACTTCTTGGTTGGCTGGATGGTTGCCTGAGTGGCCTCTCAGAAGTGGGTCCAGAGTAGGGCCCTTCCCCCCTCTATCTGGCCTTCTGCATACAGCCAGCGGTGTAGACTTTTCTCACCATTTTCCATGAAAGCTTTAGTCGCTGAAATATAGTACATCACAAAACTGACAATTACCACGTTTTCTCAAAACAATGACAACTATTAAAAAAACTATTAAAAACTAACATTTTTCAAATGTTGTTTGGATACTAGTAGCATAATTGGGATTCCTGGTTCTGAATGTTTCATGTTCTGATACATCTCCTTGGCAGGCAGTGGCATGTTATCCCTCAGCACTATCACTCCTAAAGCCCTGGTTAACACTTGGGTTAGGTGTTCCCCTTTTAGGAAGCAAGCCAGGAACAGCTCAAGCTGCTTGTCATGGAGTTTGTGCACCAACGTCTCCCTGTGCAAGTAAAACAAACTGCTGTGAAATAGAAAACACAATTGGATACACAAGTGCAGTCAACAGTTGCAGTTAATGTCACAAGAAACACCCACTTGGAAAAATATGATGTATTCCTTCAGGATAGCCAATACATGTAAACACATGAGCTGTAGTAGTATTGTTATCCCCTCCACAACTTTCGACAAACCCTTTTCTTCCTGTCGTTGCCTTGCTAAGTCATGTCTGTGTGAAAAGAATCAGTAATATGCGCAGGTGTCAATTAGGTAAATATTGCTCATCATTGTTATCCATGATATTTACGACTCAAATCTATAAAAGTACCTTTCGGTTGAGGTCCTCATGTAGGGACAAGATTCTGGCTCTTGAAGTTTGATGGAGAGTGTACTGTATACATGATTCCCAGAGGCTCTCTATAAAGCTGGTCTTCTGTGCTTAGATAGCCAAAATAGAGAATCTTGTTCGCTGGCAGCATTATGTATGTTGCCACTGATAGGCACAACCCCACTCTGAGGGCCCTTTGACTGTCCTAAGTGAACAGTGGAGCAAAATGTGGCATATTTTTCCAAAAAAAGGTGCCATTTTCAGATTATGGATTGGGCCTTTAAGCAGTGTAGCAGGAACAGAGAGCTGGTAGTCAGAGCTAACCACCCACGAGCAGCTGCTGTGAGACCATCGTTATATATAAATATGAACGATGGACAAAAGTGAAACCAAAACATATTGTCGCCCCCTGGTGGCTCACTGCAGTATAGGTCATAAAGTTGGGACCTGGGCGAAACTAAAAAATCCAAGTACACATCAAATACATTTTTCCCAAAGAGGGTTTTTGGCATTTTAGGTAGCTCTTATCAGACTGATTTAAGTTAAAGTTAAAATTTTTCTGATCGGTTTGGTTTTAATTAGTTATTTTAAGCCACAAAAAGAGGGTGTTTCGTCAAGATTGTCAGCACAGTCCTGCTCGCGACTGTGTCGGCCGGGCATATGGAAGGGGCCTCAATACCACAGCACCAACCCCAGACTCTGACTCCTAATGACGTCACCAGAGCAGCGGCCGTATCTGGGATATTATGGCTTTTTTTTTGTATAGTGGAGGTAAGTAGACACACAGCCTCCATCTTTACTTATGTTGATGTCTGCGCTGGAAACACAGACAGTCTACTGTTGCTTTCATTAGAAGCAGATTCATGGCTGTTTGTAAAAGTTTCTGTGTGGTACCTGTGTTGTAGCTGAGCTAAGTGCTCAGAGAGGCTAACTCTCTCATAGTGTGTGTCCAGGGGGGACTGTCAGTGTGGGATCACGATAAAGATTGCAGTCTGGTGCTTCTACAGCATTGAAAGTCCAAACCACTGTGGCAGAATAGAAAAATATGAATAAGAGAGATAGAAAAGACTAAAATACTTTAAAATTGAGCACAACGGTTTCACAGACTCCCACTTCCACAAAGCGGAGGCTGGGGGAGGTTCTGTGCTTCTCTTATTCCCTTTTGTTCCCTGTTTCTCCCTCTTCTTCTCCACTTCTCACATCTATTCTTTCTTTCATTCTCTCCTTTTCATTTCTTTATTTATCTTGTTTAAGTTTTTCATCCTGTCTTTCCTTCTCATTTCCCCTCTTTAATTCTTTATTCCTTTTTTAACTTCTGAATTGTTCTTCCTTTTTTTCAGAGGTGTTCGGAGGTTCCTGGCTGTCAGAGTGTCCTCAGTGCTGGCCCCATTGCTCTGGTTAGTAATCTATCTTTGCCTCTACTGGTTGAGCAGGTTTAGTGCCTTGCTCCAAGGCACCTCTGCAGTACTATTGGTGGTTCAACTCTTTTACTTTCCCCCTGTTTCCTCCTCACAAGTTTCCAGCTGGTGTTTGGCTCGGCTGCGTGGATTTATTTAGTGTCTGCAGATTGATCACACTGGTTTGTATTTAACCTACTTAGGCAGAGAGCGAGCGCACTAAGCTGAGCCCCCTGCAGGATTTAACATTTCCAACTGTCAGGACGAATTAACCGGCACTAATACCACTTTCATCCCTCGCCGGGTTCCTTCAGTGGAGTGACTCACATCTCTGTAACGCCGAGCAGGAGGATGTTGGAGTGTTTCTGAGAGTGATTCTTTTAAACATCCATGTTGATTAGACTGTGATCTGCTCCCAGGGGCTTCGAGAAGAAGAAAAAAACATGAGGGATTGATTTAGAAAAAGACAATTATTAACCAATGTGTTTTTAATTACAGGATCCAGGATTATGTATTATTTTCTCAATTACACGTTTGATCATTCAAACAGGCACTTCTGGTCATTATCATCATCTGTTTGTACAGAGACAACATCAACAAGTGTGGTCCCAAAGATGATAATTTTATACTTGTTGGCTTGCACACACAAGATCCATATCTTGTATTAATTCAATATATTTTGTTCAAAAGTTATATTGCAAGATACTGGACCAATTTCTAGTGCTCACAAGTTATTATCATGTACAGATGAGGGGACAACCTCCATGAACAAAATATTAACACCATATATTGTGCGGACAAAGAATTAGTGTTATAGGTTTTCTTGTGCTAAAGATAGAAAATATAATTTCTAACTGTGAAACCAACCTTGAGAAGAAATTTATCATAGAAACAAAACATTTCCATCCTCTCCAGAAACCTTTGTCTATATTTGAGTTCAGAAAACTCTGTTCCTCTGAGCAGGTGTCTCCCAAGAGCCTGGTGGGTGGAGTCGGGTCATCGTCGAGATCCAGTTCATCTGGTCTGGTGGCAAGACTATGTAGGCTGGAGGCAAATTGTTTTTGTTGTATTTAACTTAATTTGTCTTTTAGTAAAATGAACTTATTTTTAGTTACAACTCATGTGTGTTTTCCCCTTCTTTGTCCAGCCTCGAGCTGGGTCTGTATCTTGAAACAAGACAAAATAAGGGATATCACTGGAGAAGATTACAGAACAATGCAAATTGTTGCAGAAAAAGAAGACCAGAAAGAGGAATAAAAATAGAAGTTAAAATTAGAAAAAAAAATCCCTATGCACTGCCAACAACAGTGAAGTGGTCCCAGGACCATGTAATAAAACATCAGAATTAACCACCGCACATTGGAATGACTTAACTGTGATTTAATTAGGAGGGAACGACGCGTTTCGCCTGCAGCTTCCTCGGGTTCGCTCAGCAGTATTGCATGAGCACTCACAGGTGTGCCAAATAGGCCGCATCTGGGTCACATGACCAGACTTCACACTTTTTATATATTTTGCAAAGTTGAGAGTATAGCAAAAAACATGAAATGCAAAAATACATATTGCAAAAGAAAAAGCAAGATACATTTAAAAAACTCCATGATTAATCTCACAGAATCACAAGAATTACACCACATTACATACAAGAAGAAAGCTAATATTAATATCCAGCTGAAATATCCTGTACACTGCTAAATGAGAAGGCCAGGGGACGTAGTGTACCTACATTTATGTGATGTTGTGTAATTCTTGTGACTGTGTTAGATTAATCATGCAGTTTTTTTATTATTTATCTTGCTTTGTCTTTTGTAATATGTATTTTGTATTTTTTTAACAGTTGTAATTTATTACTTCCATCTCTGCTGTCACCACAACCTGAAACAAGGGG
>NW_023339774.1:1822874-1824076 GCF_004916995.1 Morone saxatilis | reverse complement strand
CCAATTTAAGGTCAATTTAAAAATGTTAAAAAAAGACCCTACACAAAGATTGTCTGCACTTCCTCGTGTTATGTGTAGTAGTTTCTGTATGTGTAAATGTAAAATTGTCTTTTTTTAACTTTTCAAGTTACACAAAAATGACTTCTTAATTCATAAGGAGATTTTTGAACATGAACAGTTTGGATTTGACTTTAAAGAGAATATTTGATATCTTTTAATCTGAAATAAGAAGATTCAGGACATTCTGTTTCATCTCTGTGCATCCAGTGTAGATGTTTAGCTTAGCTTAGTTTAGCACAATGACTGTTGATCTCCATCAAAAGGTTAGCATTCTACTTTTGCACTGCAATTTTTATAAAAGAGGTTTAATTCCTTCAGAATTTGAAGCTAGTTTACAGTCATCAGATTGATGTGAAATAAAGGGTTGTTTTAATTTAAATGTCTAAAAAGGCTTTTTGATGTTAAATATGCATGAGGACAAAATGAAAGGATTGAACACAGAGGATTTTTGTCTTTTTGCATCTTTAATTAGAATCAGATCTCAATATCGTCAGACTGATTCTTGTATTTTCTCTTATCTGAGTTGTACTGGTTTTTACTGGTTTTCTGTCTTCTGGAGGATTAAAGGTTACAATCACTTTTCCCCCGAAGGCCAGAGACATGCCGTGGGTGAAACCATTAAGATTAAAAAACAAAATTATACATTAAAAGCTTGTTTAATTACAGAGACAGACACACCACCGCCACCACCTTATTTTCATCAAACTGTGTCAAATTTAAATAAGCTCCTCTCTCTCTTCCAAATCCAAGAAAAAAAAAACACCTCCCTGAATTATAGATGAGCGTGAAGAGGATTAATTATAGCGCAGTAAAACCTGTAGCTAATGTCCTGCGTTCAGACCGACACTAATGCTAATGACAGAGACAGAAACCTCATATCTCCACACATGAGAGTCATCAGTTTCCTCTGCAGGGATTTATGTTTTTATCTGACTCTCAAACTGACCTTGCAGCCCATAATGCACACATTTATTTTAAATTTTTATTATTAGACTTTATCTCCACTTTCCTACCACATATAGTGACGTGGAGAACCAATTTTCCTTAAAAGCAGCCTTTAAATATGACAAAACATTAAAGTCCCCCTCCAGTCAAAAATCTGAGTTTCTTCTTGTCCCTACAGTGTGCTGTTTGAATGGTGT
>NW_023339774.1:1822252-1822830 GCF_004916995.1 Morone saxatilis | reverse complement strand
ATTTGTAACATCACAAATAGTTTGGAAGTCAGTGCTCGTCCAGTATGCAACTTGTACAGTGTGATGTAGACACCTGAAGCCAGTAGTGCTCATACACTGAATGGACTTGAAAGTATGAATGAATGAATAATTGGTAATAATTGTTTTTTTGAAAACAAAATATCAGATACAAATTATTATTCAAAGTAAAGCAATTTATATAAATGTTAAAACATGTTTGTGTTGTTGTCTGTGTAAGTGCTAGTCCACCAACCCTCTTGTACTAATATGGAACTCTGACGTAAAGTATAAAATCATCTGTGGTCTGACCTGCTGTTTCTGTTTATTAACTGCACAGCTTTGAATAGTACATCTAAAGCCATGTTTCTACAATTAAAATGTCATGGTACAAGCATATGATAATAAATATTTCTTTCTGGTGGAAAGGAATTACACCAAAAGGCTTAAAAGAATTTTTTTGTACAAATTAAAGCTATAATATGTAATAACATTTCCACAATAAATGTCTATAAATATCTATCTATATGTAGTTGAGTTGCGTACTGACATTATCCAAAATGTTTCCAACAATGTTCAAA
>NW_023339774.1:1812369-1822152 GCF_004916995.1 Morone saxatilis | reverse complement strand
TGTAACGTGCTGCTCTGCCAACAGTTTGTCCATTCTGGGCTACTGTAGAAACATGGCGGTTCAACATGGTGGACGAAGAAGAACCTGCTGCCTCTGTAGATAAAACGGCTCATTCTAAAGTAACAAAAATACGATTCCTATGTTTAGATACACTAATAAAAACATACCTTCTGACAAGTGATCCTTCTCAATGTTACATACTGGACCTATAAAGCTAGGGTAGGTAATGTATTTCAGAAGCGTTTTTTTCTTATATTTGTTCAGTTTAAGCCCCACCCATTCGAAGTACGAATAGAAATACAGATAGTTTAGTTGGGTGAACAGATACAGATAATGGTTTACTCGCTCACTCATTCCTAGATATTACCCAGCAATCATCACCGTGTTTTTGTGTATGACAAATACAAAAGAAAATAAAAACTTATTCATGTAATTAAGTTGTTTTCTTATAGATAACTTATAGTTTTTATAGTTTATGTAGAATGAAATAATATTTATCTATATAATAACCAATGACGGAGATAGGCTTATTGAGGATAAATATTGCAAATGGAAACATCTTTGAACACGTAGATGTATTTCAATCTGAATCACTTACAAGGGCCTGTGCTCCGCACTGCACTTTGCTGGAGGGCCCACATTCTTTGTGGTATCACTACTACTCAAATAAAACATTCTCCGATATTTGAAGTCCAATATTTGTTCACTGTTAAGCAGAAAGAAAGTTTTCTGTGTCAGTGATAAGCTGACCGGAGTAAAACCAGCTGAGGACTGCAGGTAAATCCACTTTAGGGTCACAGCTTTAAATGAGAAGTCAGTTTATATCTCATTAATATTTTCACAGGACCCTCAGGGACTTTGCCTCTGCTAACCAGACTCTTCCTCTCTGAGTTTTGGAAGCAGACTGTCTGATGTGTGCTGGAGCCCGGAGGTCAGAGCTAAAACGAGATCGGACCTCGGCGCAGTTTAATCCAGACTGACGTCCCGGCAGCCTAATCTGCTCCTCAGACTGAAGAATGAGCTGCTGTTTGTTATTTAGAGAGAAAAAAATCAAATGCCTGCAGGAAGTGATGCGTGCGAATGGAGCGAGGACGAGGACGGAGGAAGAAGAGGAGGGTCACGGTCGGCTATGACCTCCTGAACTCTTGTCTCAGAATGAAGCCGTGACACTCCGGGTCCGATGTTCTTCTTCAGTAGAAGAAACACCCACAACATCACACTGTAAAAAATCTCCATCTTAGTGTGTCTTGTAAGACTTTATCTGCTGTAGCAGCAGGAGCTACACTGTTAGTATCACTTTTGGCAGAAGTCGGATAGAAGCTTCACTTTTTACAGCGTGCTAAATAAGTCATTGCCTCACACTGTGGCGGCATCTAATGAGCTGTGACAGCCGAGGAACGTACCTGTCTCACTGAGACAGAAGCTTTATCAGTTTGAGCGCACTAAACACAAAGAGAAACAACATAAAGGCACTACTTATAAAAAGGAGAGAACATCAGAGTCAATTCAAAAAGGTCTGACAATGAAAGTTTATTCTTAATCTTTGTGAACTGTATGTGTGACAAAATGACTCAAAAATACCAACTAGATTTTATTAAAAGAGCTTTCAACAGCAGCGACAGCATCTCACTGTCTTCTCTTCAGTGAATGTTCATGTCTTACCGCATTCTAAAAGTTCCATACTACAGTCATATGATGATAATAATCCTGCGTTCACATGGGTTCAGGCTAACGGTAGACAGCAAACCCGATGTCATGTCAGTGGGTGAGAGCAGGATGGTAAAGTTAGGCGAGGTCCACAGAGAATACCTGCGATAGTAATGGTCCAAAGTTAAAATGTATTTTAATTTTTTGTCCACAACAGTATTTAGTTACTTAGCTCCCCCTCAAAAGAAGAAAACAAGAGAGACAGAGATGCACAGCAATAACAATGGTAACAGTAACAACTATACTTCTAAAACCGTGGCGGCTCGCATCTGTAGCCCGTGCGCTCATGGTGCTAACAGCATGCTAATCATCACCAGGTACACCGGTTGGAACACGCTCTCAAAACTGTCTCTGGGTTTCTCTGGGCCCATAACCTGTTGGCAGAGCAGCACGTTACAGCGGTTACTCGTTGTGAACCCAATATTCATAGCACCGACTTGGAGGGAAAAAGAAAAAGTCGAGAGACGTTCTGCTGCTTCACATGGCACTCACACTGCAACCGCAATCAGCTGCGTGCAGGGAGGACTTTTATTAATCACGCCCACAGACAGGTGGCTCGTCAGTGTTAATCACAAATCACAAATAAAGTTTGCCCATCATTAACGAAAACACAAATAAACATTCAATAACTGAATCACTAATAATAATAATGACGACAACAGTCATAATGATGAATGATGAATAATAATGATGATAATTCCATTCTTTGTAAACAATACGATCACCATAGCAACATATCGTGGGAAGGTTTGTTTGTTTTTCCCATGCTGTGAGGAAGGTGCTGTCCATCTACCGTCTGCCCGAATCCATGTGAATGCAGCGTAACAATGGTAGAATATAATGATAGTAGATATATGGATATATAAATGACACATGTTGAACTGAGCAACCCTAAGATTTTGGCAGACCTTGCTGCTTTTTTTAGCTGATGCCATGTGAACAAAAGCATGCAAGGAAAATATAGACTTCTGTGGCAAATGTATGTGCACGTGAAATCATTTGTATGTTGCGAAGCTTCGACTTTTTGAGCAGCAAATTAGTGTCACCGGCGCAGCTCTGCAGGAAATGATCTCCACTTTTCCAAACTCTAATGTTCCAAAAGTAGATTTGAGAAGGACGATTTCCATACTGTATTTTGTGGAGAGAGTACAAGAGGACTTGCAGCTTATTGATACAGTGCTTCCACTGTCAGAGTTGGGAGTCTGTATTTCTCCAGATGAGGCTCTTTGGAAGACTTATTTGGAAGAACATTAGAATGTTTTCTCTTATTATTGCTCTTGCTTAAAAAGAGCAGACTGAGGTCCAAGATGACTGACAGTCATATTTGTGATGTACTTACACCTGACATGACAACATGTCACAACATATTAGGAGGATTTTTACTGCAGAGTGATAAAATCATGTTATTGTAGATGTAAGTAAGTGATTATCTGTGTTAAATAACTTGTGACAGCTATCACTGATATAGAGTGTTCAGTCAGTAACATGGTCTCCCAGTCCCTCCTTTCTGCAGTAAACAGAGAATACATTTTACTGGTATCCCGTTCCTACTTTATCCAATCAGGAGAGAGAACTCCACAAAGAGGCAGGCATGAAGGGTCCAGGATTTCAGTGTGGTGACATGGGGAAGAGGGAGGGGACTGCTGACTGCAAGAACAGACAGGAAGTTAGACAAAATGCTGATTCCACTTACAGCACCTTTAAAGGTCCAGTGTGTAACATTAGTGTATAATCACCTGAATATAAGAATCATTGGATTACCTTAGTAATGTTGCATCAGCTGCCCTTAAATCCTACACACTGGTCCTTAAGCTGAAAGACTCATGGGCCAGGACTATATACTTTTGTCTGCCATGGAAGGTTTGGACAGCCTGATTTCAGGAGTAGCAGCAGAGATATGAAGGCGTTGAAGGGTCTGTGGCTACAGATGGGTGACAATTTAAAGGAAAAACCAACACAAACCTCCCAGTCTTGCGATTCTCCCGTAGGTGTCATATTCATTCAGATGATTTTCATTCTCACCAAACCATTTCATGACAGCTCAGGTCTTGTATGAAAGCATCCGCATTTGTCAGGTTTCTGCATTCATTCATTCATTCGGGTTATTCCTTTAATTTGTCTCCTGCTGTGGATGTTCTGACAGCGCAGCCACAAAACAGTAAAACATTTGCAATAAACACTAACTTGAGAACCAGAGACGGTTTCAGGCTTACATAAATGATTCATTCATTATCAGAAATGTTGATGATTCATTATCTGTTGATAGACTAATTGATAGTTTACACTGGTGGCTGCTAGAGGTGGCCAGTGCGTGTCCTTTCAGAGAAAACAGTGTCTTTTTTGTTCCAGAAGTCATAAATCTTAAAGAAATTAGCAACAAGCAAAAACAACCAGCAGGGTTTCTGGGTAGTCTTATGAGTTTTCAGAGAGAGAAGTAAAATGCTTCTCAACATGACAACAACATGGAGGTAAACGAGTTTGTGCCTCGTTGTGCTTTCCGATCATTTAAGTGTGTGTTCCTGCTGTAACCTCTCCGAGTCACATCATCCAATCAGAAGATGAAGAAAATAAACTGTGAGAGAGAGTCAGATTCTCACTTTACTGACATTTAAATCAGGTACATAACACACACACACACACACACACACACGCATACACAGAGTACTTGGCGGTTCATGGTGACTCAGCGCGTCTGTGGGCGGAGCATCTGAGTCACCCTCAAACAACTACAGAGCCAATAATACATTCCTCCATCCATCCATCCATCCCTGCACACCTCCATCATCCCTCCATCAGGTCCAGGATGCCACTGATTATTATAAAGATGATTTTCTTAAATCTTCACTCAGTGTTTTCTTGTCAGATCTGCTGAACTGCAAACTGTTGTTTTTTTCTTCAGAGAACAAACTAACATTTGATTGTATAACACATCAGCTCTGAACTCAGCTTCTCACCAGTGTGACCAGTTCACTCTCACACGTCCACGCAGCTTCACTGACATTCTCACAGATTCATTCACTCGTTCACCAACTGCTCTCTGCTCCAGTCATTCATTCATTTAGCTGAATGAAGGATTTCCATTTACTTATTGCTACCATTTGTCCAAACGAGCAAACCATCTCCCAGCATGCACTGAGGTGAGAGGTGGGTATAAAGTGCTTAGTCACGTTAACAACAACTCTTTGATTGGTTGAATACATAATTGGTTCTGTTTATGAATGTTTACAGATGTGTTTTACAGTCTTCTGTCATGCTTGTCTTTTGATTTTCTACCTCTGTTTTTGTTTCTAGTTGGCGTTGCCATAGCAACATCAAACCCAAACACCAAACAAAGACACAGCTGAAAACTTTCTGTGTGTGTGTGTGTGTGTGTGGTTATGTAACAGGCAGTAACTCTTTGAGTCAGCCAACAACATCAACAGAGAGAGGGAGAGAGAGTGACGGAGAGTGAGGATAAGCAGGCCAATCAGAGGGCTTCATCCTGACACCTGCTCTGCTGAGGAGACTTTGAGCAAAGCGCAGAGACCTGTCAACCTCTCAGACTGTTGTCCTATTATGGGATGGATGGTAGAGGTGGGAAAGATTCCCATTCCATATTTATGACTTGTGAGTGTTCACATCATTGGAGTAGTGATTACAGAGCTGGTTGTGTGAGACTTATAAATATTGTGCATTCATGGTACAACATGTATGGTACAGTATCCTAATGATTAAATTACCTTCAGTGGTAGACGGATCACATGAGGCATCTTTGTCTGTGGTTTATGATTTAAAATGTTTTAAATCATAAAGGAAGCATTTAGAGTTTGTAGTCCTAAAACAAGTAAGTAGTTTTAGTTTGTAGCCCTAAAAGTACTAAGTATTTACAGTTTCTAGTCCTAAAACAAGTTAGTATTTACAGTTTGTTGTCCTACTAGCACAACGTATTTACAACTTGTAGTCCTAAGCAGAAAGTATAATCACTGGTAGTTCTAAATGGCAAAAGCATTTACACATTGTAGTCCTAAAAGAAGTAAGTATTTACAGTTTGTTGACCTAAAAGCAAAAAGTGTTTAGAGTTTGTGTAGAAAACTCCCTGTCATCCCATCCTTCCCCCCTGCATGAACTACTTCCTGTGTGGGTGGAGCCTCTGAATCTGGGATCAGAGCCAAGATGGGAACAGATGATCTTCATCCCTAGGGGTTCTGGATCCAACAGATCCTGGAGCTGGTCTGTCAGCTCAGGCAATGACCCTATTAGTTGTGACTGAGGAGGTGAAGCAGACTCTGCTGTCAGTAGGCTGCTGTCAGACAGTCAGATCTCCCCTTTCCATCAGATCCTGACTGACATGCACCATGTTGTATCATTTCTCCCCCAAAGACCCGCTCACATCAAGAAAACCACCATCACCTCAGTGTGACATTGCGGCTCGGGGCAGTAGGCGTGCACTGCGATGCCTCAGGTGAGTCTCATGAATATTTAATGAGGCAGAAAGAAGGGATGAAGGAGGACGCCTTACTGAACCGGACAACTATTTCCCTGCAGGTGGGGGGCGGAACTCAGAGCAGTCTGACATGAGGTCAGCTTCAGAGCAGGAGGCTGAAACTCCGCTTTTCTCCCCACAACAGTGTATTTATTCATGTATGCCAGATCCTGACCTCTAACAGTTCATCCTGGTGGATTCTTTTCAATCACAGTTTCAGCAGAGGGTAGAGTACTGAGTCTATACTCAAGTTAAAGGACCAGTGTGTAGGATGTGCAGGAAGCTGCAGATTGCAACTAACTGAACACTGCTCGTGTCTTTATTTGATGTGTGTCGTGACACAAAAACCACAAAAAAAGCCCTCTCTACAGCCAGTGTTTAGTTACTGTAGAAACAGTGGTTCAACGTGGCGGACCCAATGGAAGGCAACTCTTTTGTAGATAAAAACAGCTCATGCTAAAATAACAAAAACATGATTCTTATTTTCACTAATTATACACTAATGAAAACATACCTATGAAATATTATATTCCATTATGACACATAGATCCTCCTAAATGTTGGACACTGGAGGTACAATTACTCCCATAAAAAGTTACAAAAAGTACCAGTAAATTAGTCCAAGTTACTTTCCATTTTAATATTTTGTGGGTGTGATTACCATTGCAATTGTAAAAAGAACGTTAACATTGAAGTTTGCATTACCTCTACCTACCTACAAGATAAGATAACCTCATTATCATAACATCAAATATTAACATTACACATGAAAAATGAACATAGCTAATGTTAGCTGGCTAACCTTCTCATTTTCACCTACAGTATGTGCAACTTACACACTCACACGCACGCACACACACACACACACACGCACACACACAAACATTACTTGGAATCTGTTACTACCCACCCCTGGACCTTTAACTTTAATTTTTAGATCCAAATTGACTTTATTGAATTAAAAATATATAGTTTTTTGATTTTAGGTACTTCAATTGGCTTGATTCTTGTTAGTCTAGTTTGTCAACCATAGCAATAATGTTTTTAAAATTCCACAACTAGAAATTGATGAATTCAGTGGTATTTAAATGTCACAATGGGTATTCAGTTGCTTTTTTTATGTAGCATTAACATAATGTCGAAAAGAATAATATCGTCAAAATGAAATAGAAATTCATCTAATTTTTAGATTCATTTATATTAAAGTTGTATGTTGTATGTATTTTAATCAAAAGTTAAAATTCTGTTATATTGGTTTCGAAAAGTTCATGTAAAAAGTGTAAGAATTTCATCTTAGTTCAATTTAAAGGTCTCACCGCTTGAATCTGAAAAGTGGCACGAAGCAGCAGTGAGTGTTGGAACTAAAGGTTTCTGAGCTGAAAACATGTAAAACTACAATAACAGGCGCTGACGTTCACTGTCAACACTCATTTATTCACAAACGTCTTTATTTTTAACAAACAGAATCATCAGAGAGCAGTAACACAGAGAAACAACAAGACAGCGAACACACCAATACAGCTCTCTGTGTGTGCGCGTGTGTGTGTGTTGAGGTGTGGGTGGAGGGGGTATTAGTCACCAGAAATGGCACAGAGCCTCTCTCTCTCTCTCAGTAAGTGGGTCACTCCATCTGGAGCAGAATATGGAAAAACAGCAACACAACGTTTTCTACCAAAGGGTTCAACACAAAAAAATCTGTCAGTCTGAAGTCAGTACGAAGTAAAAGCAGTACAACGGTAAGATGATCAGCTGCTTGGATCACTCCTTTAGATTTTAGGTTTTAGATTTGCTCTAAATCAGCATAATTACCTACCAAAACAACAAGATCTTATCCCTTAAATGTCCTAAATGTTTCCCTTAAATGCAAATAAATTGTTATTGAAGAGTTGGTTTAAGAGACCTTTTTAAATGGTTTATTTAGAGAGTTTCTACTAAATAATAAATGTTTTAAATGTGCTTTTGTGCAGGTTTGCAGGGTTGTTAATGTGAAAAAAGCCATTGAAGTGATAAAGAGTAAAGGTAGACTGTAGTTCATTAATAAAGATGGTTTTAAAGTAGCTATTTATTTATGTGTTAAAGTTGCAAGAGGGAACTTTTATAAAAAGAACTCCTTGTCATACTTTACTTACTATATGCTTATATAGCACTGCATGAGACATATAATCTGTGTAAAAATCAGGTTCTTCTGGCTCCTCCTAGTGCTTTTTAAGAATCCACCACGCTGTAATGGAAACAACCAATCAGAGACCAAAGAGATAGATAGAAAGATACTTTGGATTGGTGGCTTGACGATAGTGGATTATTACATCAAATGCCGACACTGGAAATGAGATTCAATAACCAACTATCTTTCTGGGCTCTGATTGGTTTTTCGGGCAAGGTTGATTTTTGCAACTGCACTAATAGGAGCCAGAGGAGCCTTTTTTTTATTATCTATCTCATGTACTGCTGTCAAGATAGAGTGAAAGTTTCAGCAAATATGACAATGTAATTTTTTTTAAGTTGCCTACTGCAACTTAAAAGGGTGTGTAGGATTTAGTGACATCATGACCAACTGAATACTACTCTTTAGGAGAAACTATGGTGGCCACCAGAAACATTCCGCTCCAGCATAAGCGCATGCTGTTGCTAGCTAGCTAACTACTGAATATTCACTCTGTCGTTAAAAGTTGACATCACATTTTGTTTTACAGGAAGAAAATTTATAGGAAATCGGCATAAAAATGTAAAGAATCTGAGGCATAGATTGTCAAACAGGGGTACAATATGACTGGAGATGTAAAGTGTTATAAAGGCATTTTTCATTTCAACTGGACTTTAAAAGTCAAAGTGTTTTCATAAACCCATAAACTGAGATATTAAGGTAGCTTTAACAGTGATTTGTGTCTTTGAGAAATTACCATCATCTGGAAGGTTTGATCCAGTTTGTCTGTTATTCAGCAATACTTCTGAAACATTCATCAGTTGTCAACTCTCAACTCAGGGTCTACTTACTGGCTTTCTTCCTCAAGGTGGCTGGATTTTGTTCAGCTTGATCTTTCCTGCTGAGTAGATTTAAATGAGATTCGGCAGAAGGTTTGGCTTCTGGCCTGGAAAGAGCCGATGGGTTTTTGTTCAGAGACGTTTTTTAAGACACTGCGTTTATGTAACATGGTTGGGGGAGTGATGGTGGGCGTACAAAGTGCACGACTGTCACACCACAGTCCAGGGTTCACATCAAGAATCCTGCAACAAAAGCACTTAGGTTAAGGTTAGGGAAAGATTGGTTGAATGTGATTTTAAAAAATCATGTAGTGTAAAAGCGCTTTGAGTGGTCGGAAGTCATTTACCATAACTTTAGAATCGGACCATCGATCATGGTACATGATTTCTGACTCGTATCAGTAAATCTTGACATCCCTACTATTTGGGTATAAACTAATTAAATATATCAGTGAACATTTTACTGATGGGTGGTAAATGGACCTGTACTTGTATATTGTCTTTCTAGTCTTCCGACCACTCAAAGCGCTTTTATACTATGTGCCACATTCACCCTTGCACACACATTCACTCAGTGAGGAACAATTTGGGGTTCAGTATCTTGCTTCAACACGTGGCAGGAGGAGCCGGGG
>NW_023339774.1:1811239-1812261 GCF_004916995.1 Morone saxatilis | reverse complement strand
AATTAACAACATTTCCTCATTATTTTAATAGAAAATGTAATTTAGTCAGCATATTTGTTGTTATAAATAAGATGTATATAAATGTACTTTTTAGGAGACAGAGCTTCTGTGAGAAGTTGGTTGGACTACTTGGTGAATCATGGTGAATCTTCCAGAAGAAGAGGCTATGCCAGTGACTGAAATACCATGTAGCACATAACTCATTTTTGCGTGCTTTGAACTGTCTATGGGTCTTCCTCTGCAGATGGAGTTTGAGACGTTTAGGGTAGGGTTATCATCAAAGTCAAAATATGAAAGGTTTCACTAAGGAGTGTCGAGGCTCCTGTTTTCCTCTGACTGACCTGTGTGTTTCACTGATAACAGCCTAACTGATCTATCATTTAAGGATTTCCATAAATACTGTCATTAACATAGGTGACTCAGTTTGGCTCTATTTGCAACAGCAAAACAGAGAAGAGGCCAAACTTTCACCTGTTAGGTCTCAGCTACTTCCAACTCTGAGAGTTCTGATATTTCAGTCTTTGATTTTAAGGCTTCATTTATGCCCTGGTATTTATCACTTCTTAAAGATCCCCTCCAGATGTGTTAAGACATACAGTATACACAAATAGTCTGCTTACAATAGTGTGTCAGATGTGTTTTTTCCTGCCAAAAAAAATACATTTCATATTAAAACCTATAAAAAGGCATCTACTCCTTCTAGCTCATTAAAATGACAAAATCTATGAATATGCAAATTTTGTTCATTTCTAAAGTTCTTAAGTAGACTCAAGATGTCTACTTCTGTAAGTCCGACTTACTGCGACTTACAGGCAGTAAGTCGTCTGCTGGACCAGGACTGCTTCCAAACTATTCGTGATGTCACAAATCATGCTGGTAGGCCCCGCCCCTTAAAATCTGATTTTCAATGAGCACAGAGAAACTTTCCACTTTCAGCAGATGAATGTGAAAACATCCTTCTAGAGTCAAACTCTGCACAGACAGCATTCAAACAGCACACTGTAGGGACAAGAAGAAACACT
>NW_023339774.1:1810762-1811139 GCF_004916995.1 Morone saxatilis | reverse complement strand
AATTTAATTGAATTGAACTGAATAAAGTAATCTTGTAACTTCATTATTGTCAGTTCTGAAAGGACGTATTGCATATTTATTCACGGATCTCACTGGTATTGTAAAATGCTTTAATTCTTTGCAGTCATCATTGAGAGAACACACTGATCCATGTCAATGATAAAGTGACCAAACCTATTGGTACTGTACGTTATATTGTGGATAATATTTCCACAGCCTTTAACTGACCTTACTTCTCATACATTCTATACGTGGGTAAGTACATTTTCTACCTTTTTCCTCCAAAAGAGGAAGATGCAGTCCACTCAAATTCTGTAAATGAGCTTCTTTATTTCCAGTCTATCATATTAATTTACTTTTCAATTCAATTCAATTCA
>NW_023339774.1:1799479-1810642 GCF_004916995.1 Morone saxatilis | reverse complement strand
CATGAGCAAGCACTTGGCGACGGCCAAGATACAGTTAAAAGAGGGAAATTACGCAGATCATTTCATGTCTTATTTTCAAACAAATTCACAGTTTCACTCTTACTCAACCAGACAGTCATTTGATAGTCATCCTCCCAAACGTCTTGCAAGCAGAAGTCAAGGTTCAGTCAGAGACAGGAACTCTTTTTCCTGTTTGGTTAAAATGATATTTTCCATAAACTCCTACAGAGCATATTTACTGTAATTTTATTATATAAATAATACATGTTAAAATGGTTAAAAACTATTACTGAGACATTATACAAATTATCATTTGTTTAGATCATTATTTGGTTAAAAGCATCAGGTTATGTGAGCAAAGATCTAAAGAAGGAAAGAAATAACGAGCGTAATATGAATTTTTAATTAAAGTGAAGCTTATCTACCTAGTAGCTGTCAGGAAATGTTATTGTTGATTGATTAGCTATATCTGCAGACGTCCAGAAGAGGGACCTCTCACAGCGATTGCTTCTTTCTTTCTTTTCTTGTGAAACTCAGCTAAATGCATACATCTATAGAGTTTAGTGTTCACAAACGTCATAGCTATAGGGAATTGGAATATTACGTCATCAAGAGCGTGTTGGACATTTTTGGACACCAACTGTGATCTGCACACCGCCACGACCTGTCAAGCTAGGTAGCCTCAATCAATTCAACAGTAAACACTGTTGTCAAGCCAACAGACAACTGCACAAGTATTAGATCCTGGGATTACTTTTCATTCTTCCCAACAGTCTAAACAAGGGAGGGAATTAAAATGTTATCTAACAGCTAGGTCGCTATAACGTAAGCATAGTTTTACTGACCAATTCTTTTTATACAACTATATGGTGCAGCGTTATTTATAAAGGTGTAAAGGTTTACCAATTCAAGTCGGAAATTGGTTTTAACGTTATGGATGCAACTACATTGGTACGCAGGCAACTGGATCAATCTAAATGTACCATGAACTGGTAGATGGTATGTTTGTTTGGAAGACATTTGGATTCTATAAGAAGAAAGGAAAGTTGGATAAGTCTATCCATTTGTAAGATGTGTCGGACAGCAATGACGTACAGATTGGATCATATCACATAGAATCGCACCAGATTGTTCTATACTAAAATGCATTGTCCCTGAATTGTATGATAACCCATGTATATTATATATATAAATGTATGGATTGTCTTAGAAGGGAGATTTGCCTTTGTGCTTCTCTGCGCTCTATCTATCTCTCTTTCTCTATGAATGTATGTTAGTTGTTTTGCTGAACATCCTTACTGACAGTCAGGACAAAACTTAGTACCAGCCATCAGCCAAATGCTGGTAAAATATGTCTATCACGTGTACTTTTCTTATACATTTCTGATAATGAACAATTCATAGATGACAGCTAAAGTTACCATAGCTTGACAATCAGTGGTAGCTAGGCGAATTGAGGGAAGATGCCATCCCCGAGGTTAACCTGACAACCACCCTCTCCATCCGTTAGTACCAAGCTAACTGATAAGTAGACTGCAGTCCGTGTCTGGACCCAGACTCCATCCTATAACTAGACCTATAACTGACAAATTATTGAAAATTATTTCATTTTTACACAACCTTTCTATTTTAACTGTCGCAAGGTTTCTATCCTTAATGGCATTGGTTTAACGGCCAAACTCACAGATCCATTGCAGTGTGCAATGTTTGTAAATCATTTCACGTGTTACTCAGCCAATCAAATCTGTACATTCCAATAAACATTACATCAGGAGAGACAACAGCTACAATGTAAAATATAAATAAATAAGTGAAATAAGTGAGTCAGAGAAAAGTAATTTCACATGGTCAGTTTTGAGAAGAACCATTTTTCTCATCACTAGGGTTCTCCCATTGGGCCATCCAACCTGTTAAAAATTAACAATCGGCCACTGATGGTAGCTACATATGCTATCCTCAAAATCCTATCCTAAAAATGGCTGATGTTGATATTTTGAACTGTTGTGTTAGATGCATTTATATACTATATGTCATGAATGCATTATGTTATATTTAATGTTACAATGTAGAAAGTAATGGTTATTTGAGTTATTTGTAGAAAAAGCAGACTCACATACCAGTCAGCTCTCACGGGAAATGTGTATAGGCTACCATTTTCTTTGGTTACTGGGGTAATTCCTTGGATCGTTCATATGTTACTCAACTAAACATTTAAAGGAGCTGCATACACTGAGATAATTCAGTTATTTTCACAATCATAGTGAACATAGTCTTATTATGAACATGATTGTTCTTGAGTTGTTTCATTAATATGTTTTTCTGTTCAGAAATATATTCATAAAGATGCCAGAGAGTGAACATCGTGTGTGGACATCTTTATTGATTCTCTGCCTTTTCAGGATGTTACACCTGCACATTAATTTTTGTTGCTATTTGTGTGACATTTGGCTGGAATGTTCTGGCTCCAGCCTTGCTAACAAAGAAGTGTTTTCACCGTAAATACAGTCATACCTACTTGGCTTTTTATGAAAATACAAAAACCCCAGATGGAGATCTGCAGGTTTAAGGATTCATCAGGATTCATTCTGTTGAGTGTCTTATTTTACTGCAAAAACAAAACTAGGAAGCTTCCTAAAAGGGAAGTGTAGGATGTACCTTGTAATTACAACAATCCCCGAATTTCTCAACATGAAACCAACATCTGTTTTACCTGAAATGATGGCAGTTTCAACACTGAAATTACATTTTGATTGTTGAGCTTTTCATCCTTTTTAAGGAATGTTTGATCCCTGGCTAAAATTAATTTAGGAAAGTGCACTTTTTTACAACAAGTGGCCACAATCTTGTGGAAAACTCCTCACTCCAACTCTGAATTTACAGACAGCGAAGCAGCAACAGGCAAATATTTCATCACTGATATATTGACACGAACATCTCAACACAGCAGAACAGTGCGAGGGAAATAAACACACATCTGTATAACAAAAAATATTCATAATAAATAAAGACATAAAGTGAACAACTCATACACACACATCATTTCGGAATATTAATAACAGCAATTTCTATACATTTGTACAAAAATAGAATCATCAGAGTTGTCAAAAGTCTCGTTCAAGATAAAAAAAATAAATATTTGCTCCAAGATCACAACAGTATTTTTGAAAGTTCATTTGTCAGACAGAAAACACATCACTGCAACTGAAACTGTGTTTTTATACTTGAGTATTAATGTTCAGTTTAAACTCTGATGTCTGTAGAATAGCGGAGCTTTATATTTTCATAAAAAATCTGATTTATTTTCTTTCTTTGCAGTTACATGTTTTTCTGTCTGCAATTTACAAACTGTAACATAACACAGAAGTTTTGACTGGACAAAAAAATAAAGGGATCATTAGTATCACACTGCATTAACAACAACACGTCTACTTATATTTTGTTTAGTGAATTTGCCCGTGGACTGAGATATTAAAGGGCCGATCTGTCAGTTTTTTCCCCATCTGAGGTGTATTCACACAAATAACTTGAGTAAAGTGAGAAAATGTGCAGTTATTGAACAATATCACACTCTCAAAAGTGTGAGTGTTTTCATTATATCACAGCAACACAATATCCTGTTCTCTGATTGGCTGACAGGTGCCTGCTAAAATCTTATATGGACTTTTCAAACATAGTACAGTTGAACCACTGTTCTAAATCAGACCTTAAACTATACTACACTGCAGGTAACCATGGCAACAGTACTGATGCTTCAGTCTCTGTTAGCGGTGAGCTCACTCAATGATCTCTACAACCTCCTCAAGGACCTCAGGAACCTACTCAAGGACCTCTATTAACCTCCCCATTAAGAGCGTTACTCCATCCCCAAGGCCATCTTTACCCTTCTCAAGGACCTCTGCTGACTTCTGGCAGACCTCAGGAACCCCCTCAAGGCCCTTTACAACCTCCTAAAGGACTTGAAACCCCATCAAAGATCTCTATAATCTCATCAAGGTCTTTAGAAACCCCTTCAGAAACCTCTACAACCTCATCAGAGACATAAGGAGCTCCCTCAAGAACCTCCGAAATATCCTCATAGACCTCAAGAACCCCTTAAGGGCCACAGCTAGGCTTTAGAGCTCTGCTTCTTTCTGTTTGTTTTTAGTTTTGTTTATTTGTTTCTTTCTTTCTTTCTTTTTTACACTACAAAAATATATCCAAGTTATTAAGTAATTTAACCTGAAATGGAGTCTTAAAGGTGTTTTCTTACCAAAGCAGGTGGAACACATCATATTCCCCTGAGAAAATGTTTGCGTAAACAAAATCAACTTCCATAAGGAATGTTCTGTACACTAGAACCAGCGGCAGAGATACTGTTCTGCCTTTTATAAAGTCTTTAATCTGTGGAAGCCCATTACTGCCAGGGAGGAAGAAAGCAAGGTAAAGTAAAAAATAAAGTAAAAAAGTTTATATTTTTTAAGTCAAAATGACAAAATAGTTGTTCAAATCCTGACATATAAGATTATGAGTATTTTTATTTTCATCATTCCTAACATTTCATCTTTTTTCTCTTTCCTTGACAGAAATGTGCTTCCATACAAACCTGCAAGAAACAAAACAAAATAAATTGAGTTGTGAAATTATACTTTTTACTGTGTACTGTAGGTAAAGGAATAACAAGTATTAACATTATTATTATCAAAATAATAAATATAATTCAATAGTCATACCTTGTTTGCACAATATTATGTGAAATGAAAATAAATGAGATATGAAGCATTATTTTTCATCTTCATTTACATTAATAATAAGATTTCTTCTGCTATAGAAACTATGAATGTAAACAACCAGTCAAATACGTAGACGTAAGTTTTTTTTAAACTGCTGTCGGAAGTGAAATTCTTTCCCCACACCAGGGTTTTATTCTACTAGTTGAAAAGTAAAAAATCTAAATCTAAATGAGAGATTAAAACTCTCATTAATTTAAATTAAAGTAAACATGAGTCTGCTTTCCACACTCGAACCACATGCAGTCGTCCTCACTGGCAGATCTGAAATTGAACATTTCCCTTCAGCCCTGATTCCCGAAAGATCCAGAGAAAGTGAGAAAAGTTTCCACCAGAAGAGCAGAACAACAGAACTTCAAACTCTAACTTTTAAGGTTTTCTGACTTCCAGCAGCAACAGACAGAAAACACAGAAACACAATTGAAAAGTCACTGGATTATTACCAACCACAGCTGAACTTCAGTTACAGACAAGAGATTGTAGTAATCAGATTACATTAATCTATCACAGTTACCATGAAGAGTTACTGTAAAAACTGAGTTATCAAAGTGGATCTGTTTTTAAGTGATTTAGGTGCGTTAACACACAGTTGGATGTAAAAAGTAAAGAGAATACTGTAATCAGATTACAGAACAAACTGCAGCATCAACTGCTGTAAATTTGAAAACACTGATTATCAGAAATTATGACAAGAATATTCAAATTACAGACCTCATTCTGTAGCTTTAAGTAATCAGATTACTTGATACTGTTTTCCACATAAATCGTTATCTTCACTGTAAAAAAATGTTCATTTTAACGTGATTTATTCAAACAATGTTTTTACTAAAAATGAAAAAAAAAAATCATTGCTCGGAAATAATTCCCACAATTTCCAGTACACTTTATTAACCGAGATGTAATCTGAAAATAAAGAATATTGTCATGAGCTGTTCAAACCGTACAAAATCTTTTGTACCGGAAACTTGATAATCTGTCCATGAATTCATTTCACCTATCCAATAAATGTTTCTCTTCAAACATGTCAAACCCTGCTTCTAAACAGTCTCTTCAAATGAAATCTGTCACCATGTCTTTGAAAAAATCCTAGTCAACATTCAAATTATCCAAATTTGAACTTCAGGGACTCCATCTCTGGCTGACTGACTGACGGTGGTTTACGGGGCTACATAAATCCCGTTAAACATCCATCTGTCCTGCTGAGGCGTCGTTGACACCTCAATCTCTGCTCGCTCTGACCGAGAGTGCGAGCGAAACGCCAAAATCGTAAAAGTAAACCCTTGGCCTCTCGGCTTATTTTCACACCCCATGTCCCGCCGCTTCAGCAGCTGGAGTCCTCGCTGGCGGTGCCCCCACCTCCACCGTTGGACTTGGTGGCCGATCCGACGGCAATCTGGCAGCCATTGGTCACGTGACTCATGACCTTCTGTTTGAGCTGAGCGACCTGCTCCCGCAGCATGGCAGCAGTGGAGGCCAGGTCAGAGTTCTGGCTCTTCAAGACCTTCACCTTCTCCTCCAGCCGTGAGATCCGCTCTAGCTTCCGCTTGCGGCACTTGGATGCGGCAATGCGGTTGCGGAGCTTCTTGCGTTCCGCCTTAATTCGCTCCTGCGTCTCCAGGTCAATCGGGGAGAGGGAAGGTGGCGACGTGGGGTCGCCCGCCGGGTGAGGCACCTCAGGGACGGTCTGAGGGGTGTCCAGGCCTCGGGCGTGATGCTGAGGGGCTCCGCCACCACCATGTCCCGAACCACTACCGTACGCCATCTGCGCTCCAGAGTACACCATCTGACCTGGGTTGTAGCTGCTGAGGTTGGTGTAGACTGGCATGTCCCCACTGGACATCAGGTTCCTCTGGTAGGATGCCTGCAGGGAGACAGTGGAGGATGAAGATGGGGACATGGGGCCGCCTCCCACCAGTTGGTTCTGCTTGTGAAGGTCAGCAAGCGCTTTGACAAAGCCATCAGCAAATCCTTCTTGCTCGTTGGTGGCCTGGTTGCGGTACATGAATGGGTTGGTGGAATTGGACACAGGGCTAGTGGTGACCAAACCCTGGTTGGACTGGATGATCAGGTGCTCCAGGTCGGGGGACCCCAGTTTCAGCAGGTTCATGTCCGCCGAGGGTGCGGCTGATGTCATCAGGGAGCTGTTGCCAGTGAGCCCCAGGTTGTTGGGGTTCCCGCCCCTCCCTACCGCTGCACCACCGCCAAAGTGATGATTGCCCGCCATTGACATGACCTTCTTACTCATCAGCATCTTGTTTCCCGGGTAACGTTCGTATTCTGCGATCTGGCTGTAGCCAGGGACGGTGGGGGAGTCGTCGTGGTAGAAAGGAGTCTCCATCTTGGCCGTCATTGACAAAGAGGCGTCTCAGAGGGAATCTTCATAATCAGATTAACCTGAATATCAGAAGGGATTGAAACGTTCCACTGACGTCGGCGGCTGGAGGATGTAGGCAGGACGAAGAGAAGAAGAGAAGAAGTAGAAGAAGAAGAAGAGAAGACATGCACCTGCAGGATAAACAAACATGTGTGTGAGAGAATGAGGAGGACTGAAAGATTACTCAGGTGTAAACTGGGAGGTGGTGTTAAGACTACTGATACTGCTGTATGTGTGTGTGTATTTCTGTATATGTTATGTATATATTGTGTGTGAGAGGTGAGATTGACCTGATTGGACAATAAAGCTCTGCTGTATACTACTGTCAGTTTCACTGTTATCTCTCTATCTCAGTCAGTTGAATTTAGTCTTTCAAATGGGACAGTTAGGTTAACTGAAGGGGATGTGGTTGAAAGCTCTGGAAGAAGCCATAGTGGACCCTGAGTATAAAGTCAGGATTGAACCTTAAAGCTCATTATGCATTCATGTCTTTACTTCACGTCTTACTTGCACATTTCACACAGGATTGTGTCTCACATGAATGTGCATCCTCGTGTGTGTGCATGAAACATTAACAAAAGGGGACCCACTCATAAACACACTGCTCAGACGCTTCAGATGTTGTTAAACCAGTCCAAACCAGTGAGAAGAGCACAAAAAAAATTGTTGTGTTTATGTATGACCATACAGATCATAATAAGTGAGAAAATGTATTTTCAGGAATTTGAGGTTAAATTCACTACCACTAGATGTTGCACTAGAGTCCATTTGTGTTGGTGTATGGTGGTGCTAGGATCACTCCGCTAACAGAATATATGTCCTCACCAACACCGGTTTTGTCAATAATAAACCCTTACTTCATGGAGTTAGATATTCTATGCTATGGCTACAATGTAACCTTAACTAATCCTTGGGAACACATACGTCGACTAAAAGTTGTTGTTTTCGCCACTGACAGGCTCAGATTGTTATTATTAAGAGTCTGACAACATTATGGAAAGGATCTCTACAGAGATGGACCTTTTTGTTTAACCATTAACAGCTATTGCTCACCACCAGACTCCATAGACAAAAACTGTAATTTGCCTGGCAGATCATCGTAACATTATAACTTCATTCAGTAGTTATAGTAATATATATAGTAAGTAGACAGAAACAAAATTAAACTCACTAAACAGTCTCTGTTAGTCTTTCCACTGTTCCAACAATCACTAACTCTGGTTTGGTCGAAATAAATCATTAATTCATCGACATTGATGAGAAAGCAATCACTCAAAGCCAACAGTTTCATACGGAGGGACTCCGACGTTCGCAAAAATGCACAGCTGGGACGGCTGTATAAACAAAGCACATAACAGCTTGGAGAACCACACACACAGAAGGAGTGTGTTGCTCAGGACACCATAACTCCACTCTGTCTATACATTATATTTGCTGCTAAAATAACAAAACCTCATAACCTTTAAGTATAATTCTGAGTATAGCCTGACCAAAATCTGACAGTTTAAAAAATCTGATGATGGTATATCACATCATGATATTAACAATATTGTGCATATTGACGTATATATGTGCAGAAGCAACACACATGACAAAAGTATCATTGCTGCTCACTCACTGCCAACGCGTCAAATACTGCCACTTGGTCAATGAGCTCTGCTTCAAAATATGTCGCTGTAGGTATCCCTCCTACACGCATAGCTCCGTGGTCAAGTTCGCAATAGTAAATAACAAACGCTTGGTTGGACTTTCAAAATTAAGCTTGCATGCTTTATGTTGTGACAAGGTTGCAGTTTGGTTAGGGTTCAGGCACAAAACTACTTGATTAGGATTAGGAATATGTTATCGTAAGCTACGTTATGTACCTGACATAACTTTAGTAAAACATAATTTATGTAATGCACCTGACACAACTTAAGTTGGCTACATTGCATAAGTTAATTTATGTACGTTAAAAATAAATCATTTACTTCTAGGGTGCCCTGGTAGCTCACCTGGCAGAGTTGGCGCCACATGTACCAAGGCTTCCTTGCCAGGGCCCAGGGGTTCAACTCCAGCCTGTGGCCCTTTGCTGCATGTGCAGCGGAGACCATTGGTGAAAAAAATTACTCTGATTGGCTGTTCAACTTAATCGAATCAGGGAACGAGAGAGAAATGGAAGTGACGACTTCATCAAAAGTGGCACGCAAGAATGGATTATGTCATCTTTCAATTTCATCTCATCCGACCACTCACATATACCAATATTTTCACAACAAGCAGCTGTTTTACAAAACCGACTGGGTGAGACCACTCAAACCGACATCCAGCTGCTTTTGTTTATATCTGCATTCCCAGGTCTTCCTATGTTTTTTTTTAAATGAGGAACGCAAACTACTGCCACTATAATCCAGTTTTTACCTCATGCGCAGGCACAGAACGTACGTGCTAGTTGGCCGTTCACTGCAGACGGTGTGTTCTAGTGTGACTTTTTGGCCAAGACACAGGCAACGTGAGTTCTTTGTTGTCTGAGGGTACATCACACAACAAACCACACATACTCCGGCACATACAAGTTTTTATGACATAAACCGCTCATTACCCACATTTAGGGAGGGATGTGCAGTGTAAAGAAAATGTCACCGCACATGAAGAGGAGCACAAACACCAGGATGGAGTTAGTGTGACAGTCACCAGCTGCATCCAGTTGATGAGCTGTAGTTGGCTGACTAACATCAGTACAGCTGCTCAGTTTGGATCAAGAACCACAACTCTGACTGCTTCTCCAAAAGAGTCCACCATGTAACACAAACACAATGCAGGAGCTGGCTGTATAACTTTTTTATAGGTTTTTTTCATATTGCCATAAATAGTCTTATTATTGCATAAATATCTTGCAAAACACACATTACACACCACTACTTGTCAGTGCTCTCTGGTGGACAAACGATGTAACTGCAACACTGTTTCTAAATGACCTCCAACAACTTAGATACACCAATTCTGATACAGTTTGTATTCAATAAGCTGATATCAGACGATATAAAGGCCGGCCAGTTTATCGGTCTAGTTCTAAGGTACTTTGCTTGAGTAATTCTGTTTCCTGTTGCTTTATACTTCTACTATACACTTCAGAGGGAAATGCACTGCGCTTTATAGGCTACTATATATACATTGATTTGACAGCAGGAGTTCCTTTCAGATATATTCTACACACAAAGTAAATGTTCAGTTCATAAAATTGGATTAAATAACCCAACAGTGTTACAACATTAAAATACTGCTTACATGTTAATCCAACAATAATAATCCAATCATATATAATGATATACCAGATAAATATGTATCACATCATTCCACAGCCCATTATGAATAAGAAACAATCATTAATCATTAGTTTCCTTCAGAGGTTGAATTAGACAGACAGTGCTAACCTCTCAATATAGAAACAGTTTGATCTCTCCACTCCTCTATCAGATGTTCAACCCCGCTGTAAACGCGTTAAAGTTCCCGGTACGGCCGTTAACTTCACACCGGGAGAGAACAGCAGCGCGATCCGATGGATGAACGCAAGCATCGGGACTAACTAACGAACCGAAGCGGATGGCTCCATCTGAAACAGCCGCTTTACTGCCGAACACAGCGGCTGGACGTCCATCTGAACTCTTAAAATGTTTGATAAAGGTTCATACTCACAGAGAGACACAGAGAGCTGCTGACCGATCCGAGAGCAGACAGAGTGAGTCAGAGAGAGAGAGAGAGAGACTGAACGCACACACACACACACACACACTCTCTCTCTCTCTCCCTCTCCATCATAGTGACTCACTCTGACGTTTTCTTTATTAGATTATTAACACATTTCTAATGAAGTCATTTATTTACAGGGCCATGTTGGAAATGTCATATTACTATTTGCTTTTCTATGTTGCTTTAATTATCTTTAGTGTATTTAAATGATTAAATTACCATCACTCAAGTTCATCTAAATTACCTAAACTGGAAGAGTGAAGATCTGGAGACCAGGGAGTGCAGGGCAGGCTG
>NW_023339774.1:1798756-1799379 GCF_004916995.1 Morone saxatilis | reverse complement strand
GTCCTTCCTTGGAGGGAAACATGTTGGAAAAAACAAGGGAACTGAAAAACATCAGTTTGATCTTAAAATGAAAAACACATTTTGTTTGACTACAGTTTTGTTTATTATTGTTGAAATTTGACTTGTGACTTTGTGACGTCCTTGTTCACCAACAAAGTGTATAAAGATTGTTTTCGAGAACTTAGAATGAGCCAAATAAACTGGTCCTTAAAACGAGAAAAGGTGTACATTGATACTGAATCAGTGTAAAAAGGGATGAATTGTAGTTTTATGGGCTGGACTATTTTTTTGCCGGGTGCACTGTCTTCCTGGAGTCCCAGCCGGTTGCCTGGCACTGAGGACAAGACAACAAAGTAAATGTGTCCGGCAGAGAAGCAGAGCAAAAAGCATCTTATCGTTGTCAGAGTGCGACACACTGAGTGTCAGACTGTAAACTGACCTTCTGAATGGAAACTTCACTGAAAGTGACTTCACTCCGAGGTTATTTGGCTGTTCAGGGGAAGAGTCCTCTGAGTGTAATGGAAAAAATCTCACTCACATCTGAAAGTTATCAGCTGCCATGACATCATCTGAACAAACAGGCGTGATGACATCATACTGTGGAAGAGAAAGACAGACAGAGA
>NW_023339774.1:1779932-1798719 GCF_004916995.1 Morone saxatilis | reverse complement strand
AGAGAGAGAGAGAGGGAGACAGACTGACTAGACGAGAAAAGAAAAAGAGGAGACTGAAAGAGTTAATTTTTCATATTTGAAACCACTGAAACATCCAAACATAAAGTAATCTGCACATGTTCTAAATATAAAAACATACATACAACATACAACCTGTCCAGGCTTCATGAGTCTAGCGTATGATGACTGAACATGGAGAAACATCACATGAACCTGCAGCAAAGGATTGGTTGAGATTATAAATACTCACATATGTCCGTTAAGGTTAGCAAGTTGGTTGCCACAACAGGACCGGTGCATTAAGCCCTTATTTATTTATTTCTCAAGTACCCACTTCCTCACAGGTGGAGTTTACTGAGTCTCAATCCTCAAAGATGAGTCTGGCAATTTTGTCAAAAAATAGAGCACTCCATTGTTGTCTAACAACTATTAAAAACACATCAGTGAGCTACACTGTTGCACTTGGTGACTGTTCCTTCATTATAATGAACACACACTGCAGTTTATATTGACCCAATCCCACATACACCGCCCTGCTGTCCCAAATACTCACTAAAACAACAAATGTGGATTAATCCGCCACTGAAAATAGTCCCGAATGCAACCTTTGGCTCCAGTTTAAGTGAAATTTGTTAAAAACTACAGTGCCCAGTTGCTCAAAAAATGTTGTGTGCGAATATAGTTTTTCTTTAAATGGAACTATATATTTGTGAAACATTTTTAAAGGTTATGCCTTCAGCAGGGACCAATGGGCTTGGGGCTGAGTGCCATATATGGAAGTCAGAAATCATCTTTAGCAATCCAAGTAAAGGTCCTACATTCTAAATTTGACTTAAGTACAAATTGTTTGTAGTAAAATGTAAATGTACTTAAAGTGCTAGAAGTGAAAGCAAAAGCAGAAAATTGGCTGATACATTACAGTATGTGACATTATTGCTACTGATGCATCAATGTCTACACAGAAATTTGTAGTTGTTACTGCTCAAGGTAGAGCTAGTTTTAACAACTCCAACTACATAATGTTGGGCAGTTTAGTGGTTCCAAACCTGGGGGTCGCATCCCTCCAAGGGTCAGCAGATATGTCTGAGGGGTCATGAGATGATGGATAACTTACAAACTTTTCTGTAGTCTTTGTTTTTTGGTGAAATATTGGATAATTGGACCTCTTTGACCCATGACCCTTTTCTGTGGTAAAACTGCTAACAACTCATAGACATCTGAAACATGAGGCTCCAACTAGATGCTGCTTTTTGCGAGGGAACCAGTGGTTTCATCTTTAATGATGCACTTTATATTATAAACTTATCATACACCTTTTTTAATCAGAAACTTAATAATTGACAGAATAAAAGTAACATAGAATTGAATCTCACAAGTACCTCAAAACTGCCCTTAAATACAACACGAGTGAATATACTAACCCAGTGTTTCTTAAATGGGGGTTCATGTTCCCTGGGAATACTTTGTACTGCAAGGGGGACTTGACCTTTTTGGTTTTTTACTGTAAATGTTTAGTCATGTAAGGAGAAACAAATTCAATATCAGAACAGTTAACAGAAACTTAAATTTCCAATTTGGATTGAAACAAATTTCTAATACTTATAGATGTTTACTTTTTATGTTAGCTGTACATACTTATAAGGATAGTGTGGATTTTAAATATCACTCATGCACAATTCCTAAATTAATAATACTATAAGTTCAATTCAAAACATAAATGGTATGTATACGGTTCGATAAACCACATTGTATAGCCCATTCAGAATTCCTGTTTTCAATGTGTTGTTAACCTCCAGAAAAGAGTTTGAGCACTGCCTCACTGCAATCCATAAGGACAAAGATCCTCAGTGAAGCGCAGGCTCGTGTTCAAACTGTGTAATAAATGCACAAAAGTGCAACTTATCAAAAAGATGCAGTCTAATGCAACTTAAATGACATCTCTGTGTTACTGCATGATGACAAAAAATTGTACCAAAAATGTGTTGCACTAGTCAGGGTTCAGTAGTTGACTGAAAAAATATTTCAAAGGAGGTACATCAATAAAAAAGTTGAGAACCACTGTACTAACCATTACTGTGGTACAGATCAGTCCACATGTAATCCTCTCATCATTAATGTAGTGCTAGCTCCCTCTAGTGCTGACAGAAATCCTTACATATTCTTCATGGTGCTTCTAAAAGATGGTCCTGTGTTCTGTTTCAGTGACAAACAGAAACAAATGTGAATAATGAAGCAGAGAATTTACTGGAGCAAATGAATAATGAATCAATGAAAGCTGCATTAAGCAGGATTGAATTATTGGGAAATAATGGAATATACCAGATTAACAAAGGTATGTCTTATTTGGAAAAAGATAAATGGAGTCAGATGTTCCCACATATCATCCAAAATACTCAAGTATTTCACACATTAAAAGTTTGTGTTTTATTGTTTTACAACACTGAAAAAATACAAAATACAGTCAATATAAGTATTTAATAGAAGTAGTAGTACATATTAGGACACACCTTAATCAGCACTAATGCAGCCAACTGGTTTTAGAAGTCACATTATTATTTAAATAAATAGTAGTATAAATGCCCCTGTATCTGTAGTAAAAAATGCCCCTGTATCGGTAGTATAAATGCCCCTGTATCGGTAGTAAAAAATGCCCCTGTATCGGTAGTATAAATGCCCCTGCTGTTATGGTCTTGGGGTTTTGTTGGTTATTTCCTGTTTTATTTCATAGTTTGCATTAAAGATGTTTTGAGGACAGATGGTAGCACTGAACTTATGTCTAGGAAGGCAGTATCCTCTAAACCTTGACTTTGTAATTCAATACCTGTGTGGGTCACAGACTTCTTCCTCGGACTGTCCTGTGTCTGTGCTGCTTAAATGACAATATATCCAATTTTGTTTTAAACTAGTTTCTATGTTTACTATTATGTATGTAAGATGTACATGGTTATAAGGATATTGTGGATTTGGGTCAGTTCAGTATCTAAGTTTTACTATTAGTTATTCATGTCTGATCTGGCCACTGTGACTCATGCCAGAAAGCATTTCCTGCACATGCAAAACTCCTCACTGGTTTCACAATTATTACTAACCTCAAGCTGGAAATCGATTTCCTAAGTATGCTGTTAGATAGTGGTACTAATTTATGGTTTAGGTTTTGATTCTTACTGTAAGAGAGAGAGAGAGAGAGAATTAAGACAGGAGAGTTTTCACAATTTTATTTTGAGATACAAACAGTAGTTCACATATGAATTGCATTCCTGCAATTTATTTACACACACACACATACATACACTCCAACTGCATTGGTAAAGCTTCAGCAAAGTCATTACAGTCAGTATTTTTAACATAACTTACAGTATAAGTTGCTTTATCAGTTATCATTGTCAGATATTGACAAAAAACCCGATGGTTTGAAAGAGGAGTGAGGGAGGCCATCTATGATATATCAAATTGGAACAACCATCACTCAACAAAGGAGGTGGTCTACGACATCAGCTACTTACAGTGATCATTGGTTTCCTGTTGCAAATGTTTAGGGGGAGTGGCTTTCTGATGCTATTCGAACATCCAACATTCACCTCTGACAGCTGGCCCCTTAAATGACTCTACAGAGGTTAAATGCCAGAGAGAACTGAAGAAGCCTTTTGGGTGAGAGGCTTCAAGAAAAAGTCCAGTTTTTAACTGGGCTGATTCAAACCACATCAGGCACTGCAACCAAAACTCCCATCCTCCCACTCGTGTGGGTAGTGCGTTTAAGCTGCAGTGGTGGCTGGAAAAAACGCAGTGACCTGCGGCAGAGAACTTGAAACAGAATTGTCTTTTGGAGAAACGCAACCCAACGTCACACTTTGCTTATACTAAATGAGCAGTCAGAGGATCACCAAAGTCGTTAGAATGTGTCCACTACTAGGTTGTCTGCTCCAAATTTCAAAGAAAACCTTTCCGTTGAGTGAGAGAAGTTACTTTTGGTCTTCATGACCTTCAGAGGACCCAATGATGCTACTTCTTGTTGAGGTAGCATCATTTGTCACACATGGAAATGGAGTCACACACAAAAAAGTGTAGTGTTAGTGTTAGAGAGTTGGAATGGGCTGAAATCCTTTATTTTCAGTGTTCTAAGTAGTTTCTATTAAGGTTTTACATGATGTCTCTTCAAATTGCAATTAGAACAAAGTGCAGGACACTTTGCTTAATAGTATAAAGTATTGTACAGATAGTTGTCATGCATAGCTATGCATATAATGACCTAGGGACGGAAAAGGCAACTAAATTTAAATTTAAATTTGTTTTCTGGCAGCATTATTGTATTTGTCATCCCGTTTACAACATATTATATAGGCTGTGCATGTAGCTGCTATTTGGAAGGTGACTGTGGGAGCAAAATGTAAGTGGGGTCACAGGACATATAACTCTGTGGATACACTTCTGTCTGGTTTACAGTGACTTCTTCAGTCTGAGGCATGTATCCACTGGAGCTTTTTACTAAATCTTCCCGAAGCTCAGGTTTTGGGTTTGACTGATGATCCTCATTCTGCATTATCAGGTTGTATGACGGGTTAGGAAATGTACTTCTGAATGGAGAAGATGGTAACCCTGGCTGAGATGGGAAGGTTGTAGTGGGTAAAGTGAGAGGTGGTGGGGTGCCGTTTTTCAGAGGTTGGTTGTAGTAACCAGTAGGAGTTTGTAAAAAAACAAAAGGCATTTTCTGTGTTGAGTGTGTGTATGAGTTAGAATGCACCTCTGCAACATCTGTGTTATTTTCTTCCCTATGGTGGTCATTCACGAGAGGACGACAACTATTTTCACCCTGAAACACAGACAAAATCACATCACATTCTTAGAATAGATTGGTGGTAGCTCAGTGTGCAATGAGGCTCGATAGTAGACAAACTAAACCTTATTTCACCAAATCTTAAAGGTATTTCGCCAATTAATGTTGCACTTTCATAAAGTTGGGGGATTTACAAGAAACATAGTAAGATAATAGCATGGGTCTATAGCCATGCTAGCAGCTCTGTGAAGCCGTACTGCAGAGGCACAGCTGTGCTTTGAGCCAAATGCTAATGTCAGCATGCTAACATGCTCACAATGGCAATGCTGATGTTTAACAGGTAATGTTTACCATGTTCACTGTCTTGATAGGCATAAGCCCAACTGGGGTTGATGGGAATATAATTGGAGGAAGGTAATCAGGAAGTATTTGGTTAGTATTAGACAAATTAAAATTATGGCCTCATGATGTTGCTAACAGAAGCTTTCAAAGTCGAAGGTGGGCCTCCCCAAGGGGGGAGACTCAGTGAATGGAAGTGAAAAAATATTACTTCAGTTATCAAAAGGATATCACATAAAATAGCTTACGTGTGTAATTTGGTTAAAGAGGTAGTTCAGAAGGAGAAATGTAATGGTTTCCAACGTTCCCAGTCAGAAACTAATGCATTAGTAGACAGACTTTTTTATGTGGTTTAATCTGGAGTTATGTAAAATAGCAATATTAGGCTATCTTGGCCCAATTGTTGAGTGTAGATGGGATCAAATAACATAATCATGATCCAATAGGCATCGAGGAATTGAGGGAAACTAGGGGGTGAGGGGGCCCACAGTCTCTGACTTTGAAAACCCTGGGTTAAAGGAATCCCCAGAGTTATTACAATTCACCCTGAGAGGGACATGAATGTGTGTAGATTATTTCATGGCAATCCAATTAGTTGTTGTTCACTAATAACTGTCAACCTCATGGTGGCAGAGGAGAAAAAGACAGGGAGTCATCAAAGTCATAAAGGTTCAGCAACAGCAGTTTAGTTATTTCAGTCTGGGCCAAAGTGGTCAACCAACAGATTAGCATTGCCATCCATAAAGCCGCATAACTAGCATGGTTAAAAAGAATGTTTAAAATCAAAGCATCAGAAGCAGAAATACTCTTTCTTTTACTTTCTAGTCTGTATACAACTGACAAGTAAACAGATCATAAGACATGGTCGTGAGAACCTACCGGTGACGTAAACCACTTGTCTGTCAACAACACTGGCTTTGGGATTGGAGGATAGACTTTGTGTTTAATACTGTTGGATGAAGAAAAGAATGCATAAAAATACATCTCAAACAAACGTTTGGCACCAATGTGCACTCACAAATAGCACCATCAGACGCAACAATTGAGCAAATTGTATAGAAAATTGTGTTGACTTGCTTACCATGCCCAGTGTCTGTAGCAAATGATAGTGATGAGGGAAAGGAGACCAAAAACAGTGACCAGGCAAATGATGACAAGCGGGATCAATTTATCAGCTGGTGAGTTAAGACAAAGATAAGAAGCCCAGATGAGAAACAAGAGTAAATCAAATAAAACCAGAATATTTGCATTTCTTGAAGAAAATGTGTGTGATTGCTGCATCTGCTCCTGCCATCACTACTGCTGCTCACACTCACAGCGTCTGTAAGACTCCCAGCAAGAAGTATTTGTGATTGAAATCTGACAATAATTGTCATAATAGAAGGCTGTATTAAAGAGATATTGCATATAGCAATCACACAATTAGTGTCACATTATTGGACTTGGAATTGGAGTTGTAGCAGCAGTAGTAGTAAAGGCTGCAATAGTATTAGTAGTAGTCAGGATTTTAACCATGCAGCTATGTATAGCCCCATTTCCTTTCATTGTAAACATTATGTTAAAAAAGCTTAACATTGTAAAAAAGAAAATATAAGAAGTATGCATGTCCTTAAAGTGCTGAACATTTTGGCATTTGAACGGTTTCTATGGCTGAAAGCTGGTAGCAATCACACACTAACAAATGCATTACTTGATTTTGTTTCCATTATTTCGCTAAAGAAACACAAAAATAAATGGTGGTCTGAAAGGGAAAAGAAGCAACATACTTGGTGTATTTAAGGTGACCATAATAGTTCCAGTACCACATTCTCCGACTGCTGTCTTTGCCTTCACTGTGAACTTGTAGGAAGTAATATTGAGGTTTCTTGCTCTCAGGCTGGTGGCTTTAATATAATCTAAAACAAGAGCAAGAGATTGTGTTACTAACAAACATCCTAAGGAACCCTCAGGATCACAGCTCTGCATGTCATGAATGACATCATGTGGAAACACACACAGACCTCAGTTCACATTTGTCTATGTGGTTGAAAATGTCCCGTCAGAGTGTAGTAATACAGGGTGTATTACTAGTAATACAGGGTGTATTACTACACTGTGACGTTACTGTAGGGTACCCTAGGTGCCACCAGATGTCAGTGAAAACAACATTCAACATTCTTGCTTTTTAAAGTCCTGATTTTGTGTGTTGGCAGATTCAGAAGGTGAGAGAGAGCATGTATCCTTCATAGCAACATCAGAAAAATAAGGTGTGTGACAATACCTGTGCTGACAGTGAAGCCTGTATTGTTGTCATCATAATACAGAACATAGCCTTGGATAAAGGCAGACTGTGCTCTTAGATCTATAGGTTCCCAGAATACCTCGACATCTGAATCCCATTGTTTGGTTTTCAGTGTTTTAAACAGGCCGTCTGGTATTCCTGGCAAAGCATAACATGGGTGAAACAATGTTGAACAAATTTATTAAGCAAACAGTGCACCACAGGAAAGTCAAACAATTCAATCTTACCTTTCTCCCTGACATAGCCCTCTCTTCTTTCAAGAAGCACTGGAGCTCCCTGGGTGCAGGCATATACAGACAATGAGTATCTCACTCCGTCTTTGAACATTTCTGGGAAGGAGAAATAACAAAAGAGATGTACTGTAACAAAAGGAAATGTAAAATTGTATATGTAACAGTTTTGTGGGCAAAGAAAAACACTTACTTGAAAATATACTGGCACTGGTTTCAGTAGGAGGCACTTTCAGCCATTCCACACTGCAATCCCCTATGGTAGGACACCAGTCCACTATATAGCCACAGGTGGCTGTAGGACTAGCAGACCAGGATAGGCTGAAGCCACCATTGCTGCCATTTATCATCTTCACTTCTGTTTTGTCTTCTTCCACTAGATAATGAATGAATAATGAATAATGTAAAAATACTAAAAAACACACTAGTCACACACCGTTACTTAAGTATGTTGAACATTTTATTTATATTGAACTGTGTTTTGTATGTTGGTGTGATAGGATTAACCTATTATTGTGTTGTGTTGTGAGTTAGTTAGCTGGCCTTTTGTTAACATTGTTATTAATGCAGGCATTCTTCTCACTGTCATATGCGTAGTTTCATACCTAGATTTAGGCTGGGGATGGTGATGGTTGACGGGGATGAGCTGCCATTTATATTCCTAGCTGTAACCGTGACGATGTACTCTTCAGTGGTGTCCAGATTTAGTTCATGTCTGTGCTCGCAGTAAGGCACAGTTCTATTTTGTGGTAACTCTGTGTTCCTTGCCCAGGTCACTACATAGTCTCTGATGTGTCCATGACTCTGGTTGGCCAGTGGTATCTGCACGGAGGTAACATCAGGACTTTAGCTGGAGATCATGCCCTCATCAACACCACTTCCTGAAGAGTTTATAAATCATAACCAATAGCTCTTATGGTTAATAAATCATGTTCTAATTATTTAAAGTTTGTATTTGAGAAATTAATTAGAACAACTTTTGGGTTGCCACAATGTGAAAAATTCCTCGGGCTAGTGAGTCATTAATTAAGAGTAACGTGTCATCCTTCCTAACAAGCCATCAAGCCTGCAGTTATCAATGACTTTAGACTCAACTTGACAAAATCAGTTAAGACTGTTTAAACAGACGAGAGTGTTGCGACTCGTACTTTGATGTTCACCCAAAACAATATGACAAATCAGCTTCTAAATTAGATGCAGCAATGTACAATATGAGAAAATCCCCACCCCCTATGTTTGTTGTTTTTTGTACAGACCGGTTTATTCTTGCCAGTGGTCGAGTGGTCGACTTGATGAACTAAGAGAGTCAGAGCCATTTTTCACAACTTGGCAACCCAATTTGTGTTCTTATTAATGGGTCATAACTGATGTACCTTCCCTAATAACTGAAGTATTAGGGAATGATGTATTCACCATTAATTACAATTTAAAAAGGCTTTATGAAAAGCAACATATAAGAAAGTAGTTCCCACTCATCTGACTTACTTTCCAAGTGATTATAGTTTGGCTATCCTTTACCTGCATCCACACATCAAGAGCATCTGGAACTGTGGGACAAATAAGTGACCAGAAAATGTGAAGGCTATCTATTGCCTTTGCAATATCAGTTAAATATTGTTTTCTATTGTTTAAAATTGTTTGTATTTTGCAATACTTACCATCACCCTTTGTGTGGAAGCTGACACTGGTCCATTCACTCCATTTCCAGAAATGTTGTGTTGTACCACATCGTACCCTCACAGTATAATTCCAATCTGGTATCAAGTCATTTAAAACTGCAAAATCAAGGCCAACTCCAAAGTTCTCCATGTGGGAACACTATATGGACAAAAACAATGATCAGAGAAAGATCTTACTTTAAAATCCTTGCTAGTGTCTCACCCTCCTCCTGTTGTCAACTCACTGGGGTATTTGTGCCACTATGGCTAACGTTAACTTGGCATGTTATACTGAGATTATTGTACTGGTGCACCGTCCACTCCCATTCCAGGGTGACATTTCTGGTGTTCACAGTTGAAGCCTTCATTCTCACTGGAGCATGCATGTGCACTGGAACAAAAGACAAACAAAATCAGATAATAAGTATCAATAGCAAATTTTGACACAAGAAAATGTTAATTTCTATATAATAATTAAAATGTAATATATACCTCTTTTGGTCAGGTCTGCGCTGTCTGAGAGCTCAACCCTTCCAAGCTTATTTTGTGCTGTCAGCGTCCAGTTTCTCTCACCAACATCCACTTGTACTTTTTGAGAGCATGTCGCCTTAGACCCGTCTTGACATTGGCTGAAATACAAGAGAGTGTAACTTTAACTTCAATACAGAGCTATATACTTAATTCTTTACCTCAAATAACAACTAAAGAAATGCCATGAGTTTAAAATTACAAATTAAAAAAATGCTTAGTTATTTAACTGAATACTAAATGTATACTATATTATATACTATATTTTACTTGACTAGAAAACATCTGTCTGATTTTAATTCCTCTCTTTCTTTAACATTTCCAGAAGGTAGATCCAAGCTGTTATTGTTGTCACTCCTCACAGCTTATCTGTCTTGTATCATGTGTCTGATCAATTCGGCAAGCTTAATTTTTTATCCTGATTTTTGCTCCAAAATTTACTGATCCAAGTTCAGAAACCTGATTTTTACTTAAAAGAATAGTGCGTAGGATTCAGTGCCATCTAGTGCTGCAGTTTCATATTGCAACACCTTTGCCTCACCCTTCCCTTCCAAGGAGAAACTATGGTGGCCCAGAAATGCACAAAAAATGAACTAGGCCCTGGTTAGAGCTAGTGTTTGGTTTGTCTGTTCTGGGTTACTGTAGAAACATGGCGGTTCAACATGGTGGACTCCACCAGAAGAAGACACGTTCCCTCTGTTGATAAAAACGGCCCATTCTAAGATAAAGATGGTTAAGAGGATAAATATCCAGAGTCAGGACTAATAGCTAGCTGCCAATAGGTAGCAAGAGCTGACCACACTGAGCTTCACAACGGCTCTTCAGAAATCTGTGGAGGACGTCACACAGACTACGTCCATTTCTAATTATACAGTCGGTGAGCAGGTATAGTTTTTTTTACCTTCCAAGTAGATGATAAACTGTTGCACTCCTGACCGATAACTGTGTTTTTCTTCCTACATTCCAGTGACATTCGACTGATTCCAGGTCTCGGGTTTCACACTGAAGATCCTTGTCACCAGGTGGGTCTTAGTCATGGCAAATATATAGATACAAAAAAACAGGCAGTATTTAAGACATATTTAGGACTCCAAATTAAAAAAAAAAAAAAAAAANNAAAAAAAAAAAAAAAATGTGTACAATACTGAGTCATACTCACAGCCAGTATAAACAGAAGCCCCATTTGTACTTCGCACTTTGTCTGTTTCACATATTATATTATCGCCACCGTCACCTGATGCTTGGTTCAGGTGGAAAGTCAAGGCATATATCTGATTTGTGATGTTGTAGGGAGGGTCCATATTATAACCATTCCGTTGAAGATACATTTTTTTGAATTTGTGCCCCGCTGGCAGAATGCAGCAGAAGGTGACATTTCTGCCAACCTCAATCAGTCTGTCCCGTGGAAAAACCGCTGTCCTATTTTTATTTATGTCTGCAAAAGCATAATAATAACACATATAAGCATCTGGACGAGCATCATGGATGTCAAATGTATGGAGTCCCTGAAAGGAAAGTGAAAAAAGAATTTTTGAAAACTTTGAGAAACGTTAATAAGAAAAAAAATCACTTGCCTATCAGGGCGTCCTCCAGACTAGTCTGTACTTCTATCCATGGGCTTTTGTGGTTTTTGTATCGGGACCTGAGCCTGACAGAAGCACAATCCAATTCCAGATCAGACGTCCCGTTCCAGGAATGAGTAGATCCTATCTGGTCACGCGTCACCTCAACTGTCGCCTGAAACATTTTCATAATCAAATTAGAGGTTGGCCTATGTTTGCTTGGCTGAAGCGGAGGTTACTGTTCTGGAAGTCAGCAACTTTGGTGTAATACTTGTGAACTCTTACATTTAATACTTGCTCGCCCATGATCAGAACCACCAGCTCATAGATTAGATCTACTTTAGGGCACGCACTGTCGTCCTCCCATGTTAACCAGATGATATGGTCAGTGCAGTCTGCTGTAAGAAACTGAGGTCCACAGTGCGAAACACCTGATGAAAATGATCACAGTACATTTTAAAGGACATCCTGAGCACAACATTATCCTGAGGAGCAAACCCACCTACAAAGTTATTTTCTTTTCTTTTAATTGTTTAAAATGAAATTAATTTGTTTAATCTGCCTCAGAGCAGTTAGGTTTCCAGTATGTTTTATCTGCTTTACTGTTTTTAATTAATTATAAATGGCTTTGTTGTGATTTGATGCCTTATTGCCTCCTGAAATGTTTTATGTATAAATTTAAATATTAAGTATTAGTATTGGCAAGAATCTGGCAATAAGATACAGGGGATACCATTCAATATATGGCAAAACTGTGGGAAAGTTGCTACAGTATGCTTGTATTTATCACAGTCCCTGTATCATCCAACATCATGGCCCTCAGTTTATGTTTACAACACTGCTATCTAGTGATTGGGGGTTTAAACACAAAAATCAACCAGAATCCGTAATACTTTAATAATCCCAGGTGGCAAATTATTTATTACAATACAGTGTTTTTGAGAATCGATATACAATATCACAAAACAAAATATCATGAGGGTATCAATATTTTCTTACACCCATATTAAATATACTGTATCTACTCATATTGCCAATAGCATGTTAGGAGAAGTTATGAGACAAAATTCAAAAAGCAGTTTGTTATAAAAGAAAACATTTGTTATAAAAGTCTAATTATTATTACAGTAAATGAATCTACAGTGAATGTAAAGTATGGCAATGTCTTCAATTATAAATTCACTTGGAAATTCTATAACATTCTTTTACAGTATCAGATATACTGATATTAAGTTAAAGGATGACATACTCACCATTGTTTTGTCCATTTCCATATTGAGTGCTCTTGCAGAACAGTGCAAACAGTAATAACAATGTGATCATTATATTCCTCCTTACAATGGCTGTTTGTGGTCAACTGTTGTTATTCCTTTAAGGTCAACCTGCCCTCAAGTCTTGGACTTTTATCATGGAAAAGGCATCCAAAGCATCCACTAATCACACTTGATACCTGTGGAAATAAATACCCTCAGTTTGTTAGCTGTCAAAATAATAAACACCTCACTGAAGAGCAGCATATTCTTTTTTATGTGGATGAATAATACTTACACGAGGAGGTCGACTGGTTGTTACGGATCTTAAACAGGGAATTTGTTTAATTTGAAGGCTATGAGGACGTATAATGAAACAGAAAAGACCAGCATCAAGTTACTCCCCGAAGAAACTCCCCCTTCAAAAGAAGCCTATGCCTAGAAAACCCATTTGAGGTTGGAGTACATAACGATTATGAAATCCATTTGGAATTTAAAGCAGGAAATGGAGCAGCTGCTGCTGGTAATTGTGAGTCACAGAGGCCAGATCGGACAGGCCTTAGTTGCACTCTGTTTTGATTCCTTGGAAATGACGACTCATACACGTGTTTTAGTATCTCAGTGTGGTGAGCCTTCATGAAGGCAGTAAGAAAATGGTTTATTCTGAGTATTTCTCATGTGTCACAGTGCTAATAATAGGGACAAAGAGGTTCTGTTATCAGTCTTTCCTCAAATCCTTTCTGTCCACACTTTGAGTTCCTCGAAACAACCCCTTTAGGGGGAGGTTTACCGGAAGAAAGTAAAAATAGAAGGGGAAGCTAAAGCCACTGAGTTACAGAGAGTTTGCATCTCAAAGGTCTCAAGTTATTAGAACGATATCAAGCATATAGCATATGCAACTCACTCATCACTTCATCCTCCCCTTCCAAGTGTGTAGGAGAAACTATAGTGGCTGTGAAATGCACAAAAAACATTCAAAGGCCCTATCTAGAGCTACGGTAGAAACATATGTGAATAATATGTTGGGTACTGGATGAACTGTCTTCAGATAATTAATACAAATAATCAGTTAGTTAAATTAAAAGCACAATCAAGAACTCGTTTGAAGTTATTGTTTTTTGTTTTTAATACATTGCAAAGCCAATATCTTTTGGAAAGAATAATTGCTACAAACTATTACAGCACAACACAAGTGAAAAAATGCTCAAGTGAATAGTGGGACTATATACAGCTCTAAATAAATCATATTTCAGTTCACTAAATGTACTGATATTTAAGTATTGAAATCTTTTTGTTTTGTCTTTTTTTTATTGTATTTACTCTACTCCTTTTTTTGCAGTTGTTTGTTTAATAAACATCGTAAATAAGACATTTTGAAATACATGATTATGTGAATAAATACAAAATATGTGATAAAACTTTAAATTGTGAAACAATCCAACAGTTTTACACCGGCTCTAGATAGTGACTTTCACATTTTTCGTGCGTTTTGCTGCAACCTCAGTTTCTCCCTTGCAGTTGGAAAGGGAGGGTCAAGCGAGTGAGCTGCAATCTGCCTCTACACCATTATATGCCACTAAATCCTACACACTGGGCCTTTAAGAAGTGTCTTCTTGCTGATGTCTTGTTTGTTTACCACATGCAGGTCATCATGTAATAGTTCAGTAATAGTTTCATAACCAGTTAAAAGTATGTTCAAACAAGAACATAACTGACCTCAATATACAGTATATATAGAATACAAACTCTGGTAGTCTCTTAGTTAAAGTGAAAGCTATGTGATCACACCAATGACATATGGTTCACACAGTATAACCACAAGGTGGTAATAGTTTAATCTCACTTGCAATTCAGGGTTAAATACCATACATTATATTTCATCTGGAATTACTTAATCTGATACAAAGTGGACTCACTGTTTTAGTCCTAAAAAGAAGTCTCTCCACTACGCCAAGACCCTTTTGTTGTCCATACCTTGGTAAGGTCCAGCGTATCACGTGTTAATCATCACAGTCCATGTGAAGTACCTGGGAAGGGATCTAAGAGTGCCATTATTTGTCCCTAGCTGTCGGTGAGTAGAGGAGACGCTGGAGAGTATGTGGATGTGAGGGAGTGTGTGTTAAGAGGTCAGTGACTGTTCACGGGTGGGCCGGGAATTCACACACAGAGTTGAGTTCAGGGTGAGTCAGGCTGGCAGCTGGCAGACAGAGAAGTGAAAGGGTAAATTAAGTGTCAGAGCGTGGCGATGAGTCCTTCTGTGGCGACAGGGCTCTCTGCCTCTTCAAACATCTGAGAAACACACAGGCAGCCGATCACCACATGTACAGCATTTACTGTATGTAGGGCCTTTCTAGTCTTCCAACCAGTCAAAGCACTTTACACATGTTCATACTGATGGCAGAGGCTGCTCACCAGAAACAGAAACTATTGCTCACACATTTACAGACCAATGACACAGCCTTCAGAGCAATTCTTAGCATTATAGAATGAGACAGTCGCTTGGGAAATGGCATTGTGAAATAAAAACAGACTAAACTTCCACATTTCCAAAATGATGAAAAATGTTGGATTGTTTTATAATTTCAAGTTTTACCACGTTTTGTGTTTATTCATATAATAATGTACAGTCTTATTTATCTATTTATTTAAAGAAGGCCGGCCAGTGGGTTAAACTTTTTATTAAAAAAAATAAACTTTTGTCATATTTGCTTGAAAAATTTCACTACATTTCCTGGAAGTAGTACATGCAAAAAGGAACAAGATAAATGTGAAAAAAAAATGTTTCGTTGAAGATATGGATTACTGAGTCTCATTTCCAGGGTTGGAACCTGTTTTTTTTTTGTTTTTTTTACAGATTATCTGTCTCATGTACTATTGTCAGGATATAGTGAAAGGTTCAGACAACGTGACAAAAGGTTATTTCTATAAAGGTTACCTGCTGCAGCTTTAAAGGTCTAGTGTTTAACATTGAGGAGGATTAATTGGCAGAAATGGAATGTAATATTTATAGGTATGTAAATCTTGCCCAAGGACACTTCAACATTAGTGGACGGCTCAAGTATTTGTATTTAAACATGTACAATTAGCACTGATTCCACTCAAAGCACTGATGTGATGTTTGAGGTACAGTAAAAAAAAATGTGCAGGAATGTGTAGGAGCTCTGTGCCTTGCTCAAGGACACAATGGTATGCCCAGGAAGTGAATGTCACCTCTCCAGCTACCAGTCCACACTCCGTACAGTGGTCCATGTTTGACTTGAACCGCTGACCTTCCAGTTCTTAAGCCAAGTCTCTACGGACTGAGCTAGCAATGCTAAAATGTCCAATTATGTAAAACAAACCTGAATGCTGAACACCAGATGATAACCTTGTCCACTGTCCTCCAATCCCTGAATACCTCAAAAACTACCAGTTGCTGCCTCTCTCTGATTTGCCGATAGTCACATAGTATCCTTCTTCATATGGATGGTCAGTGACCGCACTGAGGCAAGAGGTCAGATGTAGTGCACTTACTTTAGAGTTGGGTGGATACTGTTTCGGTGCCCATAAAAGCCACAGTGACTAAAATTTTTAATTACACGTGTCACGTCTTCATGTTTGTACAAGTTGCTGAAATGTTTTTTCAGCTGTTGTCGTTTTAGCATTGTTCACCTCCTGACCAGTGACCACTGAGAAATCACTGAAAATCATAGTGAACAAACTGTTTGTCTTGGTTATACTCTGGATTTGGACTCCTTTTAAGGTTTCTGGTGGAAGGGTTTGGAGGATATGCTGACTCTGAACAGTTTGAGATTAAAGCTGCAGTGGGTCATTTTTATATAAATTCCTTTGTCATATTTGCTGAACCTTTCGCTATATCCTGACAGCAGTACATGAGGCAGATAATCTGTGAAACAATCAGGTTCCTCTGGCTCCTCCTAGTGCTAACTGCAACTGTGTACTTGCACAATCTCCACCAAACCTTCCCGCACTGAACATGTCTACATTCCAATATTCAGTTACAGCTCGCAGCTTTAATTTTTTAGTAATTTTTCATTTTTATTTAGTTTTTTTTAGTTTAGGCCAAGCTGATCTGCACTGTAAATTTTAATGCTGCACTAATCCACTGCTGTACAAAAAAGCAAAAATAAAGAACTTGGACAGTTTAACTTTAACACTAAACCAGCTTTACAGCAGGGTACTGAGACTATGCTGAAAAGGAGATGGTGTTACAGTAACACTTAAGAAAGGACATAAACAGGAAGTGCTTTTAGAAAATAAGCATTTCATTTGGGAAGAAGTGTTGAACAATTTGAGCAACCATCAATAACCTCCTCCCCTCTCCCTCCCCCATCACACACTCCCCATTATTATGCAATGTTCCTGCTCGATTGTTCTCCCTGTGTCATCAGCTTCATTTCTACATTCAGATTAATTAGATCTCCTTGCACAACAAACATGGCTGAAATGCTAACTGGCCAACAAAAGTCTCATCTGACATTTCTATCTGATGAAGATCCAGTGATTTTGCAGTTTACAAATGATCTGAAAACATGATTCGAAATTAAAATATGTGGCTTGGCACTTTTCACAACACAGGCAATGTTACATATTTTCAAACATGGCAACATAAAACTGATAAAGTCAAGAAAAGATCCTATTTACAGGATTTTGAGCCTGACTTTTCTCACCAAGTGGCTAAAAAAAAAAAAAAACACACAGAGCCTGCTGGGAGTCATATGGTAGAAATGACCATGGATCAATATACTGCACGCTCTGTCTAACAATCTGTGTACAGGAAACAGTGCAGTGGGAGGCATAAAAACAAAACCAAAAAAAATCTACAGTTCAAAGGAAGTGATAAGACTTCCGAAACGGACCTTCAGAATAAAAGAGGAGGGGGAATTAGATGGATACAAGATAGGGTCTGTTATGTAGTCTTTGTACCCTCTAAATGAAAGTTAAAGCAGGATGCTGTAATATCCGCTTATTATGCTGCATACAATAGTTTCACCATCAGCCACTCTATTTGATTACATTTCAGCACCTGTACTTACTTACTTTTACTTGAGTAAAGAAGTTGATTCAGTACTTCTAATTTTACCTGAGTTTATACCTCAGATATGTATCTCTACTTCTACTAGAGTAAACAATGTGCGTACTACTGCCACCTATGAATGAAACAACATGTCACCTAATGCAGCAGTGCAGCCCGGTGACTTTAATAGGTTTAAAGCAACAATGGAGGTCGAAGGCACAGAGGCATAAACCAGACAAAACAGGGTTGACTCGTGGGTGATAAAATCAGAAAATATCCATCAAAAAGATCATTTCTGTTGATATTTCAGTTACTTTTTGAAGCAGAAAAGTGTGCATCATTATTAATTTAAAGTGTGTGTGGATGTGTGTGTGGATTGTACCACATTACACAAGCATGATTTAAAGTGCACAATGCTGATCAATAACATGCTGAGAAAACAGAATACTGGTTCAGAATACCAGCTGCAGCGGTAGGGTCAAGTGTCACTCAATCACACAAAGAATGGTCTTCCTATCGAGTGTGACTCATTAGGAGGCAGCACCGTATCGTCCACTTCATCTACGAAGACGTTCAGTAAACTCTGGAGGAGCTTCACAGTTTGGCTCTCGGGGTTTGTTCCAGCAGTGTCCTCATGTCCAGCAGCGCCCCCTCCACGGCCCGGGCCAGACGCGCTGCGCTGGTTTCTTCGCAGGTGTTAAAAGACGACACCGCGAAGTTGATGTGATTGTTCATGGGATTGTAGCACACGCCGTATCCATTGGACACGACGGGGCCGAAGCACATGACGCAGTCAGTCTTGGACGGTACCTTTGGGAAGGAGTGAGAATGTGGGGTTTAGTTTTGGGTTATAGGGTCAAACAAATCCATCTACTAGCATATTCTACTACTTTAGCCTGTTCAGATCCCCCGTCCATTCCAATGGACATGACTTTCTAGGATGTCTACATCTATGACTGACAAATGCGCAAACTTATCTGACTGCATGTCTATCACAGTGTCCCATATCATCTAACAGTAGAGCCACACCCCCTTTTTCAACAAGCCCGGGTGACAATGAGGCAAGCAGGAAGTGTAAGGCACATTTTATTCATCATTATCCAGTGGAATGGACAGACAAAATAACCCATACTAAAAAGGGGTATAAAAAA
>NW_023339774.1:1779335-1779890 GCF_004916995.1 Morone saxatilis | reverse complement strand
AAAATATCAAAAAATATCATATTGAGATATTTTGTTTCGTGGTATTGTTTCGATTCTCAAAAACATTATCAGTTTTTGGGTTTAAACTCCCAATTGTTGTCACTGTTGTTGTAATGTGAGGGCTATGACGCCGGATGTTACAAGGACTGTGATAAACACAAATGCATTGTGTTTACACATATTTATCGCAATATATCGCCCTTCTTATAGTATTGCAATGAATTGAATTGGAACCCCTGTATCATGATACGCATCATACTGTCAGATTCTTCTCATTTTTTATTGCTAATTATTGAAGAGAAATCCACCATTGCAATACTGTCATATTCAGAACGGCTACTGATGTGCATTTATACAAATGCTTTGGCCCTAAGCAAGGATTTTGGTCATAGGTAGAAAATGCAATTCCATTTTTCTATTTCAGTTTCAACTCTGGTTCATACCTGACTTGTAGATAGCTGATAGTGTAAGGCTTTGGCGTAGGCAGTGTCTGTGAAGATTGCAGGTATGGGTAGTTTTTCCTCAATAGCCACCATCTTAAGGCCCAGAAGGTGT
>NW_023339774.1:1779102-1779235 GCF_004916995.1 Morone saxatilis | reverse complement strand
AAAAAAAAAAAAAAAAAAGAGATCGCTGGCTCTGTCTTTCTCTTCTGCTCTCCAGCTGTGGTACACACTGAATCAGAATCAGAATTTTGTTTATTGCCAAGTAGGTTTATACGCCTACGAGGAATGTGACCTG
>NW_023339774.1:1772852-1779007 GCF_004916995.1 Morone saxatilis | reverse complement strand
AGAGAAAGCTGTGCAGAAGAACGTGGATGCAGGTCTGTGGGAGACTAGGAATGTATAAAGAGCTGCGTTCTATGTGTCTGTTTGACCGAGTCCGGGGCTGAGCTACAAAGCAGCTTCGGTACAAAATTCTGCAAAGTGCACCTTTTTTTTCTGTTGTGCGGTGGTGTGGCTGTGGTTATTTGTGCTTTAGACCGTAACCGCTGTGAAACAATCAGAAAATAATGTTTGGACCCTTGTTCCACCGTCGCAGCTTTCAGTTGAGCTGGGGAGGAGGGGCCAACTTTGAGTGGCACGTTTACAAAGAGCAACAGAAAAATCTGCACAGTATGCCTTTAACTAATAAAAAATAAGGCTAAATATTCTAGATTTTTCCTATTGCAAACAAATAGCATTATTACTTAATACAGTAATTTTCTAAAAACAGCTGGTCACTGTAGTCTTTATCAAACAGGAGGAAATAGTGCATTTCTTGGGGACTATTTTCAACAGCATTCTGCCAATCCTGGTGCTGTGAATACTCACAATGTTAGTGTATGACCTGTGTGCTTTCACGGCGTTCACCAATAGATCAACCTTCTCCGTGTTCTGCGGAAAACAGGAATAAGAAAGGAACGTTAAGACACACCTTACAGTAGGTTACAGTATAACAACGGTCAAATATGTTTATTTAAAAACTTGAGCCTGTACGTGTGACTCCAAGTGCTATCAGATCCTGACTGCTGTATCACTTAGTGTTATTATACCAAGGCCACACGGCTGTCAGAACACTGGATATCAACAGTAGCGCAACATTTCTATCACTCCCGAGGAGTTTCGTTTCATTAGTCAGGCAAAAAGTGTGTCGCTACAAGTAGAAGTTTTGTATTCTAAACTTTACTAAAGGTAAAAGTATGTAAGCATGGCAGCAAGAAGCAGTGTTTTACTATTATATGTGATGTTTTTGGATTTAATATTACTGCTGCGTTCATTTTACTTCACTAAATGTATGAAAATTAACTAATGTATTTAATATATTGTTGGTCAGTTCTGGTATTGGTACCCTACCCAATAACCCAATAAATTTGTATTTATCAAAGACCAAAAGTGACTTAATTCCAGGCCTGTGATTGAAAAAGCCCGGTATTACCATGTCAGAGAGTTCTGGTTTTAATCTGAGTTGGTCAATTTACTGCCAGAACAGCTGCTGTAAATACAAACACATTCCATTAAAATATCCGCTCTCGTCTGACCTGTTTGCCGGGCTCGTCGAAGGCCTTGACGAAGGCGGCCGAGGCGCTTGAGGCTGATCGGATAGTGTCGGTACGGCCCAGTCTGAACATACGCAGGGAGGCGCTCTCATATGTGGCACAGCAGCACTTGTACATCCTGCCGACACAAGAGGAGAGAGGGTGTGAGAACAACTCTTACGTGCTTGCTGTTGCCTGTAGTCATCATGGCCTTTGTGTATAAAGCCACTCAGAGAAAAATACTTGCTGACGTGTGTAGAAAATTCTCAGAATTAAGTGATTTCTTTAGAAATAAGAATATATGTCATGCATAAACTATTTTGAGTATTCAGACTTGGTCTCAGCTCCCAAATGATTTCAGAGGGCTCAGGAGTGAACAGCAGATGGCAGTGTTACAACACAGAGGCACAGGACCACGCTGAGAAGAGATTTGGGAGATGTGTGATGATACAGTAAGTTGGTCTATCACAACACCCATCATACCAACACCACATCAAATAACTCAGTCAGAGAATGTGCTATGCTTGTAGTGGCTAATGTAGCCTGGAGCCTCTAGCAGAGATGGGGAGTGGGCTACAGAGGTCTGATGAGCTCACTTCTTCCTGACTCTACACCTACACTCTAAACCTGTAGTCTTCAGACCCAATCCACGCTGCCTCAAGTGACAACTCTTGAACACAGCTCTGTCTGGAGTCACAAAAGGCAAATTGTAGTCCTTATTTTACGGCACCTGGGAGTCACTGCAGTCAGCACAGAAGAATCACACTTAAACTTAAATCCTAACTCTAATACAGCAATCCCACCAAACAGACATCAGTTTCAGTTCAGTTCAAAATTCAATGCCAAGAGGTGAATAGAGCAAAACGTAATTTTGCGTGAGTGGGAAATACAAAATATGGGAAGGAGCAGAGGGACAGAGCTTAGAGGATTTATCTTCACTTTCTTCTTTTCGGAATCCATTTGAACCGTTTATTGACATTAAATCACAGTAAAACCTGTTCATTTTAGGCTCATACCACCGCTGTAAACCAGATTAAAGGAAGAATAGTAAAAGTCCCATGCTTTCTGATATGACAGTTCACACTGAGGTTGCATTGCAAAAAATCTTGTACCACAACAGACTTGAAAAAATCAGATTATATAGGAGTCACGTGAGTAAAATAATTTAGATTTGGGCACACTTGTGTGCATATAGCCCAATGTAACCCTGTCACTGACAACCATTATGTCACTCATGCTTATCACATCTGTTAGCTGTGTTAGCGAGGTAGCTAGCAAACTATAGTTTGTCAGTAGCGTAGCAGACTGAAAATAAGAAGCCTTATTCCTGCATCTATTTCAAATTAAAAGCTCTCTAGTATTCCAGTGGGCCTTCATTTCTTAACCAGGCTTTTATCATAAACGTGTTGTGAAAAACTCAATTGACTGGCAGCTTTTCTCTCATTCATTATGTTCCACCTGGGAGCGGCTGAGTCATGGGCGACATCTAATGGTAAAAGCCAGCCCAATCCTATTTAGTACCATTATTTAGATCATTACATAGAATTTTATACTGTACATATCAGCCCAGATCATTGTAAGTAACTGAAAAATGGGGGAATCCAGCTCAATTATGGATATAAGAATCTCTGTTGCAGCCTAACTCTGTGATCAACATGAAGCCCTCTAGGTAGCACCGGTTTGGGATGTAAAGAAGTCTGCATACAAAGGCAATCCACCTCCAGAAACTCACCTGTAGTAAGCCAGCTGTAAGGCTATCTGTATGAAAGCATCAGGGCTCATCTTGTGGGCCTTCGGGACATTTTTCCCAAAGTGGCCAAATACTATGACTCTCATATCCAGGTCTTGGGCCAGTCTGTGGAGGGAGGAATGTCAGGACAGTGAGACCAGTCTATCTCGGTACTTAATGATATGAAGTATAAATATGTGTATACCTATTGTGCTGGTGTAGTTATAAAAATCTGCCCTCACGTGTTCATGTGGTGCTTGGCTTCCTCAATGTCCTTCTTAATCTCAGGCGTGATGTTGAAGTGCAGTTTCCTGGGCATGTGCAAAGGGACCATGGGAGACCGAACCATCTCTGGCTTCCTCCTGTTATCGTAAACAAGAAAGAGAAGAAACGATACACGAGAGGGACCAAAAACAAACCCATAAGTCATACCTCATAGTTCTGTGATTTTGTTGTGAGTCTCTCTGTACTCTCTGTCTCTTGTTACTGAACTTTCAAAGATGTTGTAACCAGAAAAACTCCAAACAGACACCTACTGAGCCAAAGCAATCTGTGACCTACTTACGTGTATTCTACAACGTGGTCGATCAAGGCCACTATGGGTGGGCCCTCAGCTGGGGCATGCTCGTAGTTCGCACCGCACGTCCCGTCCTCTCCAATAATAAACTGACAGAAAGATCACACAATTGTTGAGAACAAAACATAAAACAAGAATGTATTACAGCCTGAGGAATTTGTTGAATGTGACCAATAGTACCAATAGTGTTTACAATAAAAGTTCCTAAGCTATTTTCTTTTTGGGCTAACAAAACTCATATCCTCTGTGACTCTGGCACACATTTGTCTGTCCTCAAAGACATTCATAGCGTTGCACTTGTTTGTTCACACGAAAAGTGTGAAAAAAAGAGAGGTAAGAGCAAGAAAGGAGTTTGAACTCAGTCAAACTGTCTTTTTTTCATTCAATACACAACTATTTTATTGTGTTACAGGTAGTTACTGTGAAACCAGCCGGGAAAAAAACAATGCCAACGCACACATAAAGGAGGATTAATAAAAGGTGTTGGGTGTCTGTGTTCAATTCGGTGTGTCCACCTACCAGCACTTATTTTAGTGAGAAATCTTAATTTCTAAAACAGACCGCCACTCATTTCCACACTCTTCTTCCAGTGAAAGAGCGCAGCTACAACGGAGGCTGAGCGTGCTGAGGCGACAAAAAGTAAACTTTGTACAGAATACAGTTTATCTTTATGGATTAAGACTTTCAAAAATAACAGCCTTTAGCTTGTGTTTTTACGGACATGTTAGGAATTGTTAAAATGTAATATTTCTTAAAGAGAGTTTGGTGCAGGGAGCTTTTAGTATAATTCAAACTGATAATTTGTATAATCTTATTTACCGTTTTTCACCACTACAAAAACACAAGGTTACTGTTAAAGTACGACACTGACTGCTGTTAGTTACTAGTTTGATAAATGGTTTAATAATATGTGTTTTAACAGATTTAAATAGGCCTGACTTACAGAAGTAAGCCTGGTTTCACTGGTAATCTAGCTTTATGAAACACCCCGCGTGTTATGTGTGTACTAAACCACAGATGTACATAAAGCCTTTCTATTGGGCTAAAACAAGTCGAAAACAGGACCTTTCCAGGACATTTTCCAGGAGTTTTTTCTTACAATCCAGGACAGCACTTGCTCACAACTCACTCTGACTTTTCCAGAGCAACTTAGAATATTTCCAGGATATTTGGTCATTTTAATCAATTTCCAGGTGTTTTCATGACTGGAAATCTAGTCTCAAATTTCCAGGTTTTCCAGATTTTCTGATAGAACACAGAGCTGAAGCCTGAGCCGATACAGAGAAAGTGGCATGTGTTAAATGCTAGCTGCTGAAACATTAGTTGAGCTATTGCTGATAACCGCACTAAGGGAAATATGTGTGTATATAAAGCTTGTGTGGCTGACCTGCAGCGTCTTATCAAACCAGCGGTTGCCACTGTTCCACTGGCTGCCTCCTCCATGCAGCATCTGGATGGCGGCAGAGCTGCGGTAGGTATCATCAGACACTCGAGGCATGGCTCCGTCCAAACACAGGGCGAAGATGCTCCTTTGGATAGCTGACACGGATTCTTTGTTGGTCTTATCTGGACACACCAAGTAAACAAACACAAAGCAGTCATGGTGTTATTATCATGGTGTTATTATGTAATCCGGCTGTAAAAGTTGAACTAATCGAACATTTTTACATACTGTATCAACATTACTTCTAATTATAATTCATGCTTAATCCCTGTGTGCAGTTTTATTTTACTGCTTTTCAGATCAGTGTCGGTCGTCTTTGAGCTCACCCTTGATGAGGTTGACGTAGGCCTTGCCCCAGGAGTCGCGATGGTGGGTGGTAAGGATGCCCACAGGCTCCACGTCGGCCTGCGTTGAGGAGCTGCAGATCCTCTCCAGCTGAACGCAGAGCTGATCGGATGTCAGTGGAGTTCCATCACTGTTGTACACATCCAACACAAAGAACTGATTCCGAGAGGAGGAAAGACGAGAAAAGGCTCAGTCAGGTTTCTCACTTTTAGTGGAAAACTGTCGGTTTGTCAGATGTAATGACAACTGTAAGCTTTTGGCAAATGTTATTGTATGGTTCTACACTGGAAATGACCTGAAGGTTAACTTAAAGACGAGGTCTTGAATGCTCTCTTGGCAAAGCCTTAAGAAATCTCAATACAGACCCAACAAAGGATGAAAATCGGAGGCCTGTGTCACAAAGCAAGATTAGTGGCTTTTCCAGCTATCTTTGGTTAACTCTGGCTTTCTAGTAAACGGGCACACTTTTAGCAAGTGTAGATCACCATGGCAACCTACGCTGCTGCACTGCTAACCTGCCCATAGCAGGTACAGATCAGAGGACTGTATAGAAACGTACGAGCCTCCTGATCAGATCAGTGGAGAAATGGAGTCATTGTTCCTACAGCCTCCTGAGAGGGACAAAAATAATACTGCTTTTAAAATGTCCCAGTTTTCCATCTTTAAAGGGATTTCTTGGGGAGTTTTTTCTCACGGCAAATTGTGATTTGTGATTTTGGAATATAAAAATCTAATTTAACTTTAAAAAAAGAGTACATACTAGTATAGTAACTTTGCTTACAATGATAGCAGATTAGCTAGCTAACTAGTTAGCTAATCCACATCAATCATTAG
>NW_023339774.1:1764728-1772752 GCF_004916995.1 Morone saxatilis | reverse complement strand
CACACACAGACACACACACACACACACACACACACACACACACAGACAGACAGAGATTTCTTGCTTTATAGATAGATAGATAGATAGATAGATAGATAGATGATCATTCAAATAGTGTGTTGTTGTTATTTGCCCAGTCAACTGTAAAAAATAACTGGCTGAGTCTGCCCTATAATAGCATTATTCTTCTAAATCTTAAATCAGACAATTATAAAATACATCAGTTTTTCTTTAAAATACACTGAGCAGAGCATGTTTTTGATGCTTCTGTTGACTCATAGAATAAACTTGCACTAATACTCCTTTTTGACATTTCCTTTCTCGTGTTTATTTGCTGTTGAGTTAATCCCAAAATAAGTGAACGTAATCAAATTACGTTACTTTAATGTTGAGATACTTGGATTAGGTTACTGACAAAACATTTTAAACAGGTAATTATTATTGAAACTTATTTAGTTATTATTTAGTAACTGTAATTGTATCCCAACTTTGGGTGTACACCAGAATCAGTTGCCAGTGGTTTCTGCTATCAGCTGTTCCTGGTCTAAATCCAACTGAGGTGCAGTGTTTGGTAGCAGTTCACTAACACACATCGCCGGTAGAGGGCAGTCTGCACTCATTTCCAACTGGACTACAGCAAGGAGAAATATGTCAACAACAGTAACGTTACTAAGAAGTAAATAGCGTTGGTGAAACAAACATCAACAATATTTGCTTCCCAATGCATGTGCGACTAATATTGAGGAGTCATTCTCTTCTTAAGAATGTGATGGTCAGGAACAAAAAGAAGATGAAAATGTCTCCAGTAGCATGTTACTGTTGTCACAGGCTGAAGATAGAACTGAGGGAGATCTGTCACCCAGAGGACACGGAGCCACACTGACATTGTTTGTCTTGATGTCAAATGACATATTCACACATGTTCCTCCAAGCAGGTGCCTTTGTCAAATTATAAAGTGAGTTTGATGATGAGTAACTTTAATGTTATATTGTCTCCATGTCTCTCTAACGTTAACTGTAAAAGAGACCGTCACTTAGCGGAAGTCTTAACGTAATTAACAGTGTCGAGCTTTCCTTATGTGATTGTGTCTCACTGTCTGAACTGAGCACTGAATCACCTTTGACCCAGTTAGCTAGCTAACCGCTAGTTAGCTTCTTCAGTTCCTAACGAACTAACATAAACTAGCTAACTTTGCTAACAGCAACCCTTCACCACATAGCTAGCTATTGGTAACTGATAAATCACTATGAACTGTCTCAAATGCTTTGTCACGTCTCCGGCAATAGACAACAATATCAAAGCAATCCATTTTAGAGCTAAAGTTGGCTTCTGACCAGTGTTAAGGTTAAACGAGCGCCGTCCGCTAATTGAAAGGCGCTTTAACTTACCATCGTTCTGCTGCAAATGCCCCACATAGTGTATTCAAAGAAACACCCAGAGCACACACAGCACACAGCACACAGCCCGAGGTCCGTCAGTGCTCAAAGTCCAGCTTTATCAGCAGCGGACCCCAATGGAGACCGGGGGGGTTCTGCTGCCACAAAGCCACGGTGGGTGTGACTTACACACAGTGTTTACAATCATACGCAATAGATCAATACTGATGGACTGGGGAAACATCACGTCCATAATGCCAAGTTCTCGAGGTCCTGGTAATCATCTGAACCTTTTAGAATTGAATTTAAAAAGTACTTAAGTCTATAATATAGTATATAAACAATAAAAAAAGTCCATGTTATTATTATTTTGAATGCTGTTGTTGTCTTTCTGTATGTTTTCCTGCTGCTAGGTTGAATGTATAGTCCTGTTGAATGTTCTGTTATACTATTATTTTCATTATGATGCCTTAATGTTCTATATTTTTTTGACTTATACTTGTCAATAAAGACTTTTAAAAAATGAATACTGATGGAAACAACCTTATAATATATAATACCTGTATAATATGATTTTGAAAGAGGAGATAAACTGCACTAAATGCATTATGTGCATGTTTATGTTTGATATTTCCAGTACTTTTTTAAAAAAAATTACAAAAAAGTTTTAGAAAGTGAAAATAGGTCTATTATTACTATTTAGGAGGCTTCTCGGCTTCACAGCACAATGTCACCTAGATTCCGAACGGCGGGGGGCAGTGAGGAGCTATGGCTGGTTTTAATCTGCCTTAAACAACCCACGAAGAAGAGTGTCAGCTTCGCCATGGCGGAAACAGAGCAGCAGTCAGGTAAAGCAGCACCGCTGAATGCTCCTGCTCGCTTTAGAAACTTCTGTATCGCTTTTGCTCTCTTGTGTTAAAAGCTACTAAACATGCACATTTAAGACATTAACTTTACGTTTATTAGATAAACTCAGGAGGTATAACACCGCTGTCCTCGGGCAAAGCTATCCATGAACATTTTGAATAACATAAGCTGCCATTTGGGCTTGTTTCAGACTTTAATGCCAACTTGAAGTCGTACTCTGTGTTGTGTGTAAGCAGTTGTTGTCAAACTCTAAAATAAACCCCTCAGTCACTTGCTTTACTGTCAGTCAGGTGTTAGCTAGCACGTAGAGTGAATTTTGAGTTTTCAATGTTGCGCCAAAGCCTTTTACTCCTTTATTAATAACATCATCAGTGTAGACTCTTATTTAAAAGTCGGAGGGTTCACTTACTCCACAGTGCAAACCAACAATGCACAAAGACTGATTGAATGGAGCTAAATTCTGATTAAAAGTGCCACTGCAGCAATTTAGTATTTCACTTTTATATCGCTGCTTCAGTCAAGAGGCAGGGTTAAACACCAGTTGTCAAAATTGAAGCAGCAGAGGCCGAGGTATTCCGAATTTTAGTCCCTGTATGTAAGGCTCCAAAAATACCACATATTTTAAGTTTTAAGTTTAAATCAGTTTCTCTGATTAATCTATAGTAAATAGCATAAAATGAAGATGATCATATTCAGTGAATACTGAATTTACCTATTTAAAAACTAATATTAGCTGCTAAAACCAAGAAGATGTATTCTGCATATTTACACTGGATTTATCTCTGAATTAACCAGCATTAATATTAAGATGAAGACTGTCTCTAACATATTTAGGATCCACTCCTGAGGATGAAGCACCTGAAGGCACAGCCGGCAGCACCTTCATGGTACCCAAGAAAGAAATCAGCATGGTGCCTGACATGGGCAAGTGGAAGCGCTCCCAAGTAGGTTGCTGCCTGTGGCTGTGTTTCAAAATCTCCTCTTTTTGTCTGACCTTCGGTTTTCTGTACTAAAAGTACCAAACCACACCAAGAACATGGTTAGGCTTTGTTCACACACATAGTTTGGTTCTAGTAATTCTATAAAGGGTTTGTTATACATACATACATACATACATACATACATACATACATACATACATTTGGGGAAGTACTGAAAGTTAAAAAGTCTCAACATTACTGCGGTTGCGTTCGAATGCAAGCTGTTCTAAGAAGTGTACAATTTTCTACTTTTCCCATTAAAAAAACGTTACTTTTACAACGATGCCTAGGAAATCGGGAAGAACCCGTGCCACTATCAGCTGCTCCAACCGTAGTGGCAAACTTGAAAACTGGGTGTGCAAGCCTTTATGAAGAGTGTACACTTTACATAGATTCCCTGGACGTGCAGAGGACCAAGATGTTCACATGCCAGGCGAATATTGAAGTAATGTTAAATACCTATGAAAAAACAAGTTCAAGAATAAATTAATAAAAAAATTACTTGGTATGTGGTAAATGACCAATTGGTCTGTTTTTTTAAATATTCTAATTCTGACTATTGTAACAAATATGTCAAATTATTGTAACAAATGTCAAAACGCTAAGATCGATATCCATATAAGGTACCTTCTTCCCTGCCTAACGTTATCAATCCAACTAGCCACAACTACCACTCCCCACCGCAGTAATGGTTAGGTAGCTATAGACCCTCTTAAAGACCTTATTCATAAAAAGCGACAAATTCAGCGACTGATTCAGACGGTCAGGAAAAATAAATATATTTAAATATATTATATTGTAATTTGTGCATGCTGCACGGCTGTTCACAGAGCCAGGGTCTCTCCCTCTCCTCTTGTGCTGTGGGCAGGCAGTCAGTAGGTATGATGGTCTTCCTGTAGCTTGTAAATGTGTAAAGAGTTTGTTTGACCTTTTCTCTCGCTCTTTCCGGATCTTTGGATTAGGGTGTTCCTGTATCTTATCTTATATGTAAATAGATTGTTTGAGCTTGTAGATATTGAAAAAGTTTGTTTGATCTTCTTCCTCCCTTCGTAGTTTAAGTTTTTCCTTAATATATGTGACATCCCTGTAGTGAGTTTGTAATTATTTGTCTAAATGAAAATATCTAACCTTAACCCTATTTGTCTAATGTTCAGTGTGCGCATGGAAATGTCCATTGCTGTCAGAAACAGGTTTACATTTGCACTGCGGTTTGCAGAACAGAAGTACAAACAAACAGCGACTCGACCATTGAATAAAACAAAAAGGAAAACCGATTCTGTCCAAACTATCAACATAAATAAAGATGGACGACATGACAGCTCTCCAAAAGTGAAGCCAAAACATCTTGACCTCGTACAGGTCATAAAGCCCACTGTCTCCATGTTAGCAGATGGGACAAACTTAAAAAAAAGAAGACATCAAATACAATTTTCCCAAAGATGGTTTCTGTCATTTTAGATAGTTCTTATCAGGCTGATGTTTGTTAAAGCCGATGTTCAATTCATTTTTCTGATCAGTTTGGTTTTAATGAGTTATTTGAAGCTATATAAAGCGGGTTTCACATCATGATTGACAGCTGAGCCCTGCTTGTGATTGAGTTGGCAGGGTGTATGGGCGGGACCTCGAAACTGTGGCACCAACTATGATCACTACTGGGCACACTCTGGAGAAAGAAGGCAGCGGCCATATATCCGGGAGATTTTGGCTTCATTGTACAGTGGGAGGAAGTGGAGATGCACCGTCCATCTTTTATATGTCGTTGGTCCAAACACAGAGGGTGATTTCAAATATCTATAGAATAAAGGAAATTTTGAATTCTGAGCCCTGGTTGTTCAGATTTGTTCCAAGATAAGTCTAATTAAAAGCCAGGAAAATGAAGTTATTAAGTTTTTCTTGAAGTGCATGTGTGAAAGAGTTCTGTCTGTAGTCCATTACAATGGAACATTTACCTTATTGTGATCAGTATCAGTTTTGTATGTATATTCCTATTAATATCTATTATTGATTTTTAGTATTTGTAGCAGTTTGTCTGACTACACATTCCAGCTTTCAACACAGCTCTCCTTCTTCCAGGCGTATGCTGACTACATGGGCTTCATTCTGACGCTGAATGAAGGCGTAAAGGGAAAGAAGCTCACATGTGAATATAAAGTGTCAGAGGTATGTTGTCTTATTGTAAGTGGCTTCTGAAAGGTGGTACTGGTATTTTCTTACAATCCTAAGGACTGTTATTGTTGGAGGTAATGGAGAGACTAGGACAACAGTACTCCAGTTTTTATTCAAAGAGTCAGAGGCGTCATGCTTTAAGGGGCACAGTCTTATCAGAGAGAGAGATAATTTTACACAAGATCAACCATATAATATTGAAGTCCAACAGACTATTAGGGCTTTTCCATTGATATGTGCTGGCTTAACTTAACTCAGTTTGACTGTGCACATCAGCAGGGATTTGCAATCTCTATACCCAGTTTGATACCACAGTCTAACTCTAAGTAAGAAATGAAAAAAAAATGTAATGCCTCTCTTCATCATCTGTGATGAGAAAACATCAGACTTCCAGACAGTCTGTGCATCCTGCTCATAGTGCAGTTATAAATCCCAGCATACCACAAAGTCCCTCTCCTGCCGGGCAGGCAGACTGGACTCGCACTGCCCTCCATTTCTGTCACAGTTATAGTTTTGTGGGTTGTGGTCATTTTGAGTCAGGTCAAAGGTCAGTTTGATTTGATATCAAGGCAAAAACAGTTCTCATTACAGATGAGTCTTCTGTGTATGGCGTATACGCTGCCCCCATCAGATCCGGAAGAACTGTGTCCCTGGTACCTACAGTACTGTAGAAAAACAAGTACCGTCAGGTTGTCAGGATTTTGGCATCGACTCGGTACCTTGTGACATCCCTAATCTCTATTATAACAGGACTACCTGCTTGAAGGTGTGTCTTAAGCAAGAGAGAGCAGCGGAGCGAATTGCAGCTCTTATGTTGTAGTGTGGACGGGGAAAACTGGTGACATACTGTAAGCCAGCTCAGACATGGTCAGGTGTCCTGTCGCCTGCAGGTTTATTCTGCAAGAACTCATATACAATATAATCATAGCTGATCACACAGTGTCTATACAATAGACGGTGGAAATATACCAAATTCACCAAATTTTGCTGAATTGAAAGGCAAAGTGATGAGGTTTAACCAGATGAAGCTCAGCAGAGTGAGCCTCCCTGATTGACAGTTTATTGTTTGGCTTTTTATTTCTCTTTATGTTCATTAAAGCCCTTATGTGATGTAATAAATATCTGTTACAGTGTTGCTAAAGTCACTGTCTTGTTGTGTGACAGACAGTGGAGAAGTTACTAGATCTTCTGGGGACTCTGGACCGATGGATAAATGAGACCCCTCCGGCTGACCAACCATCACGCTTTGGTAATAAGGCCTACAGGACCTGGTACAGCAAACTAGACCAGGTTAGTGAGTACAAACACACACACACACACACACACACACACATCCAAGAGCTCAGACAGATAATCTGATACCAGTGTTTGTACATGTTCCAAAATGTAAAATCTGTAAACCTCTCTGTGTGGTACTGATGAAGATGATCCTGGTTTTTATAAAGTTTTTAGGTAAATGTATTCATGTTGCAATGTATCAACCTTAAAGCAGCGGTACAGTTGTACAATGTACAGTTGAAAGCAGACAGATGCATCGTGTTCGGCTGATTGCGTGACCCCATGACAAACACATTGGCCCTGGCAATGGGGATAAAATGATTGATCCCAACCCTGGCAATGTGGAGACCATTGATGATGACAGCAGCAGCCTTTCCTCCAGTTTGTAATGTAGTAAAGTATCAGTTCAGGCACAATTTTGGCATCGGTATCATTTTAAAATGATAGTTTAAACAATACCCAAACCAAGCTCTGTGTGTGTCCACACAGCAGATGGAAATGGCTGAATGTAATTTCACGTTTTTAACCTAACCACTTCACCTGTGTGTGGCTCTGATTTTTGTCTCTCAAAACAAAACCAGCCTGCCAACAACGTAGCTCTGTAGCTAGTGTCAACAGTAGCTTTACCCACATCTGCAAGGTCCAGTGTGTAGGATTTTGTGGAATCTATCAATAGTTGCAGATTGCAGCTCACTTGCTTCACCCTCCCTCCAAGCGTGAGGGAGCAACTACAGTTGCTGTGAAATGCCCCTATCTAGAGCCAGTGTTTGGTTTGTCTACAGTAGAAACATGGGGACCTTCACAGAAGGCGACTCGCCATGTCTGAAGATAAAAACAGCTCGTTCTAGGGGAACAAAAACACAACAATTGTTATTCAGGTGATTATTCACTGATGAAAACATACCTATGAATATTCTATTGCATTTCTGACAATAGATCCTCCTCAGTGTTACACACTAGGCCTTTTTAAAGTGAAGGGAGCGGAACAGACAACTGTAATCTAGTACAGATCAGTCATGTGTGAGCAATCTGATCCTCCACTAAATCAGTATCTGTACCAATACAGTGTAAATGAGACTGTCATACATTCTCGTGTGTGTGTGTGTGTGTGTGTGTGTGTGTGTGTGTGTGTAGGAAGCAGAGGCCTTGGTGTTAGCAGTGCTCCCTGCTGACAAATGTGCTGCTGCTCCAGAGATAGCTGTCTATCTGAAAGAGTCTGTGGGGAATGCCACCAGGATAGACTATGGAACAGGTAGTAGTGCTGTGTGTTTTTTTTGTTTTTTTGCTACAGTCAAACACTATATTTCTATAAAAAGCACTCAAATTACAAGTCTTGGTGACCAAGGCGATCATCAC
>NW_023339774.1:1756224-1764628 GCF_004916995.1 Morone saxatilis | reverse complement strand
GTGCTCTTGGAAATCAGATTTTAGCCGAGAAAGATGGTTGTGTTGAGTTCATTCCAGGTTTCTAAATTCAAGCTGGGAATGAGACTTCTGCAATCAACTATTCAATTCACCCAACCCAAAAGCCGTCTTTCTATTTTTCTCCGCTTCTGATGGTTTTACGTTCATGCCGGTTGATTCTGTTAATCCATTAGACACTAGGGAGCCAGGGAACAATGATTGTTGTTTGGTTGTCAGGCTATAGTAAGTTTTAGTCCAGAATATGACAAAGTTATTTTTATAAAAGTTACCCTGCTGCAGCTTATGTGTTTAATAAGTATACTTTATTTGTTGACACAATATTGTTCCAAGCAGACTTTGAATATGTCTTAATACATACCTGGAGGCAGTCCTTAAAAATGTTTTAAAAAAGAAAGCAAAAAATGAGCATATTGTGTTGAATTTAATTGTTACATTGGAGGGGCCTGCCACATTTTCATCCTAACATTAAAACCACACCATACCTTTAGACACTGGATGGCCCAAAACAGGACTGAGATCCTTGTGGTAGGCGGTGGAGGTCAGAAACAGGAGATCCACTCCAGACTGATCTGGCTGTCTATGAAACAATAACATACAAAATTAAATTTAAAATACTGCTCATGATTTACAAATCACTTAAAGGTGGAGCTCCTAAAATGCATATTTGACCTGCTCACTGCGTCTCCTAACCATACCCAGGATCAGAAGTAAATCCTGCTATAGGTCTATTCAATCATTATGGGCCCCACCCTCTGGAACAAACTGCCTGATGATGATGATGATGATATTGATATTGATATTGATATTGATGATGATGATGATGATGATTATGATTTAATGTTAAATAGTCTCACGTAGCATGAGTGTTACCTAGCTTTTCTTTCTTTCCCTGAGATTTCTGCCTCCATCCCACTGGAAGGACTTTGCTGTTGAATTTTTAAAAAAGTGTTCAATGCTGTGAGCCCCAGAAACTTATAGGTCACATAACCTCTGGAGATGAGTGAGAAAATGTTGGTAATTTTGGTCGAACAACCCTTTAAACTAAACATTAACACCATTTTAGGATTTGTCTAAACATTAAAAAAATATATATTTTTGATATATTGCCTAACCCCAGTCTTTTCTGCAGGCCAATCAGACTGCAGATATACAAAACACAGACAATAGCATATTTTTGGCCACTGGGAGGCGCTGTGATGCACTGCAACTCTATTACTGTGTAAAACATGGGCTTTATTCAGAGCTTTGGTCCTACACACTGCAGAAACAGCCCTTCTAGAAAAAAGCCAAATATTTTTATCTGTAATCAAATTTTCTTGTATTGAGCAAAATATTAATGAGTTGGATTTAAGAATTAGTTTGAAGTTTGAGTTTGAACTCTGGAAACAGCCAGTGATCCAGAACCAGCCGACCTCAGAGGTCTGCAAGGTTCGTACTGGGTCAGGAGATATATACGTATGTATGTATGTGTATGTATGTATGTATATATATATATATCTTTCTTTTTGGACAAAAAATAAGACTCATTTCCCAGAATGCTACATAGAATGACATTATTACATTAACAAGTAAGAAGACATTGACTGCTTAGCTTTAAAGACGGATTTAAAATGTTTTAAATTGTAATGTTTTGCAATATGTATATCCTAATGTCTTGTAAATACACTAGGTTGTAATGATGTGTGGGGCAGAAGTCATCGCAAGGAGTCAAGGTATCAAACCAATTTGCTGGAGCTTTAACAGAGGAGGCCAAACATCCTGTTAACAAAGCACTGAATAAAGCACAAGTTAACGTAGTAATAGTATCAGTAATGTATAAACTAAATGTAACACAGAAGCAGTAGTAAGTTTAAAAGTAATAGTTAAAAGCAGAAGTAGAAGTAGAAGTCCAGAAAGGAGCACTCAGTGATGAATTGAAGTGGAGATTAAAGGTCTGCACATGTTGATGAAGACCTTTTAACCTGTGTGTATTATATCTCCTCAGGTCACGAAGCTGCTTTTGCTGTGTTCCTCTGCTGTCTCTGTAAGGTTGGAGCTCTCAGGGTAGACGATCAGCTGGCTATCGTTTTTAAGGTTTTTAACAGGTGAGCCGTTTCTGATGCTGTGGTCTGCTTCATATTAAGCAGTACTGGATCAATCATGGATTATGCATAAAGGCTACTATTGATGTATGATTTGTGCATGAGGATGACTCATCACTAATTCAATTTAAAAAACATACTGCTATTCTTGCCGTCACCACTGAAGCATGATAGCCCAATATCATTAACTTCAGATCAGAAAATCAAAAAAATTATCCCCCCAGGACAGTAGAAAAGGTGCGCTCCCCCGAAAGCCATGGTACAGTTCGCACAGTGCTTCAAACTGATCCGCCATGTTCTACAGTAGCCCTGAACAGACAAACCAAACAGTGGTTCTAGATAGGGCGTTTTTTTGCACATTTTACAGACAATGTAATTTCTCCTTTTTGGGAGAGTGACGTGTGTGTGTGTGTGTTTTTATTTTTATTTTTTATTTTTTTGGTAGGTATCTCTCAGTGATGCGGAAGCTGCAGAGGACCTACAGAATGGAGCCAGCTGGAAGCCAAGGTGTGTGGGGACTGGATGACTTCCAGTTTCTGCCCTTTATCTGGGGAAGCTCCCAGTTTGTAGGTAAGAACCCGGGTACAGCACTTTTGTAAAAACTAGAAGGCCACACTGAGAGCACAGACCTCCACCAAGGCCAGCAGTACAGTCATATTCAAAGACAGCCACCACTACTCTGTATAACTATCTATACATATATAACTATATATAACTATATAACTATATATAACAACTCACCTGGATCACAGTGTTAATGAAAGTAAAAAATAATTTGTGAATCCACCCTGTGATTTGGATCCGCTCATAGCCTGTGCTACACCTTTCCACCATGTTTCATGACAGACATATAAACAAATGGCATAGAAAACATACCTTACCTTACCCTGGTGGAGGTAACAAGCATGACAGCGCTGATCATTGGGACATGTATTGATGTTCATGTTACTCTGTCAGAATGGGGAACAAAATGGTGAGCAGCTGTGTGCATGTTGGTGGAAACCAATCCAATCAAAGACTTCTCTATGTGTCAAAGTTTAAGGACAGAATGAGTCATTGTTTTTATATCTATTTTATATCTTGAGTGCAATCTTCTAACCACAAGAGCCACGGTTTTAATTATAACTGACATAATTAACAGTGTTCTAACAAGCTACAACAGGTAACAGTTAAGGCCGGCAAGGGTGGAGAATCTTTTTCTACTTAAACAATTTAGCCAGTCCCATTTTCAAAAAGTCAAGTTTAAACAAATGCAAAACTATTGCTACTATGATGACTTTCTATGGTCAGTTTCACACCTGTAGTCCGTTTCATTTGGACCAATAAAAAAAGATGTATTGTTTCCATTTTGCATTCACACTGACTTCTTACAAGCAAACCTGGGAGTAAATAAGAAGTCATATGGACTAACAGTTATCTCATTGATTGGGCCGTTTTTGGTGATGTCATCCTGTATCATCAGCACACAAGGGGAAAATCTGATCATGCAGCACATTACTGAGCCTGATGTGTTTGCTTATCTTCTCTGCTGTCACAAAGGAATAACTCATCATGATTAGGAACATTAGTAATCCAGACTGCAACTGGAGACCATGTATCATTATCATATATAAATAGTAACCAGCAGGCAGAAACGGGACAAGAAAGAAGCATTTTGTACCATAATATTACAGGGATAGACACTCACTCACTTTTTAACAGATGCAAGCACAGTGCACTTCTGATTTAACTCACTTTCTGATCAGGGAAAATCACCGCACCCACACATGTGGTGACGCACATATGTGTTACCATGGTTACCAAATGATCTTGCATAAATATAGGCTATACATTACTTACAGCTTACACATCAGGATACAGCCTCCTCAATCGTTCACAGGTGGATTTGATAATAATTTAGCTTTTGAATTTATGCTAAAATCACAAACCTCATAAAATGTTGTGGTTGGTCTGCACTAGTTTGATTGACAGCTCTCACGCCAGCCTGAATGATTGTTGATGAGTTCAGGTTAACTCCACCAAACAGGTTAGGCATGCAAGCACCACAGAGTTGCCATAGGACTACATTAGCGTCACATTCTCATTCACATTCATGGCTATCACATCACAAGTACAAAAACATTCAGCCAAAATCTGCTAATTTAAAGCTGCACTTGGTAATCTGTGATGGGAGACTCAAAAATGACATATCTTTCTCCCAGAATCGCTTATTGCACCTTTTTAACAAGTGTCCCAGTAAGCCATGACAGAGAGTCAGCATGAGCACACCAGGACCCTGAAACTGAAGCAGCGAAATGAATTTCAGCCATTATTAATTTTATTATTTACACCTGTGCTTTTCCTACTGTCACTTGTAAGAAAGACAACTCATTGAGAAATAAAAGACGCCTCTATATGCTAATTAAAGGTCAGTGCTGTAGTTGTGTTCATCCTGTTAGAGGGGAAAAGTTCACAATTGAGAGGGAGCCCACATGACATTGATAAATGTACACATCCCTGTGCCTCTTAAGAGCTTGGAGCTTAATGTAAAGGTAAATGTTGACACCTGGTGGTGAAAGTGTGCACTTACAGCTCATTCTCCCTTCAGATCACCCAACACTGGAGCCTCGGCACTTTATCGATGAGAGGGTGGTGAATGAGCATTACCAAGACTACATGTTCCTGGATTGCATCAAGTTCATAAATGAGGTGGGAGAGAAACACACTCTTAAACTGTTTGTTGTTTGCTCAAAAATTTACTTTCATTGTGCGATCTGTTTTTTTCTTTATGGTGAGTTTGAGTCTATACTATAAAGGCATTATATGGACAAAATAACACACACCTTAAAGTAGAGCACTTTAAAGGTCCGGTGTCTAACATTTAGGAGGATCTATCAGGAAGAAACAATACTATGAGAGCAGAAAGACCAGAAAGAACCAAAACAGTAAAGTTGTGGCCTGCATAACCGAAACAATGAAATGTGTGAAACTTGTAAGGTAACAACAACACAACAATTCCGATATTCAAGTGATTACACAGTAATGAAAACATACAACATACCTATGAATGTTATATTCCATTTATGCCAGTAGATCCTCCTCAGTGTTACACACTGGACCTTTTAAAGCCCTACAGACATAAAAACCAAATTGAAAACAAATATTTTCCTGTGTCTGTCCTTATATTATTGTCTGGAAATTGAATAAACAGAACTGTTTTGAATGATACAGTGAACTATATAAAATGTCCAATTACTCTAATTTGCAAAATCTACATTTAGATGTTTCCTAATATCAACGTTTAATCTTCTGAGTTCAAAGAGTTTGTTTGTAAGTTTGTGGTTTTCACTTTTTTGGTTTCAAAGTTTGAATGCTTCACATAGCTTCTGCTGTCTATAACGTAAATGTAAAGTAATTAAATGGACCATTTGTTGCAACCACTCAAAACGTCCCTGTATTTGCCCATAGGATGTTTTAAATAAGTACATATTAATAAATATTTAATCTGTATATACAGTACAATATGTACTTGTATAGACGTTGTACTGATTTAGCTGTTGGAATTAAACTGGACCACAGCTGAAAGGGGTTTTGTCCAGGAAAAGGAAGACCGGAGGAGGGGAGGGGGGAGGCAGATGGATTCTGTTGGTAGAGCGCCAGAGCAGGAACCGTGAGCTTTGTTTTTGGTTTTTGGAGGAAAAGGAGGGGAGGGAAGTAGAGGAGGGCGTTGGTGGAGCAGCTACATCCTTTTCCTCCTTCCCACTCAGAAGCACCACCTCCTTCCCTCTTTTTCCTCCTCCTCCTCCTGCTGCTTGACCTCTCCCTCCTCTTCATGGTCATGAAAGGATGCTGCTGTTGTGTCAAGAAGGGCCTCTATCTTTCGTTCCTCCTTTTTTTTTTTTACCACCTGAATATAATTCAATTCAATTTTATTTGTATAGCGCCAATTCATAACAGAAGTTACTACTTTTCAGTAGGTTCTGGGTATTGTTAAGAACCTCACGATTTGATTCGATTTTGATTCTTTAGGTCACGATTTGATTCGATATTGATTTAAATGCTTCGATATCAATTCAGTAATAAGTAGAATTACACAAATAATTCATTAGAGTACCTGTTGATAATTTAAAAGCTTCGGGACGGCAACTCTCCGTCCATTGTTTGCGCTGTTAGTAATGGGTATGTGGGTTGCGAGTTGTGTCATGTACTAGTGAATAAACCGATACGGATTTTTGTTAGGGCTTGATGGCCCGATACCGGATTTTGTTCTTTTTCACCAGCCTTAGCCCGATACCGATACGGGACCTGCCGATTTTCTTGGGCCCGATATTTGGAGGCCGATACTAACTTTTTGCTCCTCCTCCAAAATTTAACATCATTCAAAAAAGGTGGAGAATAAATTCTGAAAATAATATTTAAGCATAAATAAAATACTGACACACACACTATTGACATGCCAGTAAGCCAAAAATAATCTCGTCTAAAATCAGATCAAAACTCTTTACGCCCACAGAGGAGTTCAAAGACACTGTATTGGGTGATTCTGTGGAAAAAGAGAATGTGCTAAAAGATAAACCTTCACGCCATACTGCTGCCACTTCCTGGTACAAGTTGCCTTACGATGATAAACGGTAACACACGAATTAATATTCAACTAGCGTATAAGAACCATGATCTCCCTCCAATCATTAAGGCGTCTTCTTTGAGGGGGTTGCCTATGACATACAGCCGCGATGGCAAGACATGCCGCCCCGCTCCCCACAGTAGAGAGAGAGAGAGAAAGACACAAGCGTCCAAAACTCCTACCAGGTGGTTGCTAAGATAAAACCGCTGACAAGCACCATGGAACGAGGAGCAACTTGTCACCTTTCAAAGTGTATGGCAATATTTCAAGCTAAGTCTAAAACAGTAAAAGAATGCTTTGGGAACAGTTTAAAACTTAGCGTTGTGTAGCTGGGGGAGGGGCCATGTTGGCCGACTGCAGCGTCTCCAGCAACACCGAAGCTGCCTGCGGAGTCTGTCTGGTAAATAATGCCCGGACTCGGCGAACGCAGCAGGCCCGCATCGGCCGAGTGCCCGATACACGCTAAAAAACGCAAAAATCAGGCGATGTTAAATCGGCCGGCCGATGTATCGGTCGATCACGTGTAGTGTATACCCATCTTCTTGTAAGAAAACCCTGTTTTTCACCACACTATGAACCGTCGTTGGTCTTACATATGACGATGGCCACAGACTCTGTTATCTTCTGTGCGCGGGCCAGAGTTTGCGGCCCAGGTTTGCAAAGGGAAGTATTGTCGAGCTGTTTTGAATGCCACAGGTTAGCTGGCGGGTTGCTGCAGAGCATCGGCATTGGTGTGCGGCCTTAAGTGGTTGCGCAAATTGTTGTTATTGGGCAGTACTTTAGTACCTGCCTGGCACAGCTTAGCTACTACCTTACTTCTTGTCTATTTCCTGTGTTCGCGGGTTTACACTGCTTTTAAAGTTGCTTCAGTTGCCCATGTTTTGATTTGTGTCAAGTGGCGGACTCTGCCCCGTACAATGCAAATCAACACAAAGGTGTTGCTCCACCCCCGACTGGGCCCAGGGGCTTGAATCGATTCAGAGGATTTAATGAATTCGATATTGAATTGGGAAAAAAAAATATATTGCAATGCATTGATATGAGAGAGAGAGAGAGATGACTCGTGGCATCATGGGAAATCCCCTGAATAGTCCAGGCCTATAGCAAACAATAAAGCTCTTATATTACTCGCGTTCCCGACCTGTACGCGTCAATGTGACGTTCAACAGGAAGCGCCGGAAAATTATTTATACTTGGCAACGGGGTGGTTGCCGACACAGTTTCAATTTCTTCTCCCTGAAGAGGTGGTCGCAAACTGAGGGGAAAGGCTATCGACGCAACTAGAAGAAGAAGAAAAATGTTAAAAACAATGGCGGACCTCTTTTGATTTTCCAAATCAGTCGCTGAATTCTTCCAAATTTTTTTTTATAAATTTATCAGCTAAATAATAACAAGATACTGGCAATTGGCGTAAAGTATGTTTACCATCGTCCACTTCCGGTTTTCTTCGGTGCACTCACTGATTCGCTACGTCAGAGGTCCTAGCACTCCACCAATTCAGATTGGTCAATATGCAAGGCGACGGCACTCGCCGATTTTCTATGTCGAATCGGGCCCAAACGAACGCCAATCTTGAATGGACGGCATCGGGACACCACGGAACCATTCGGAGTCCAACCGACCTCGCCCCCGACCTGTTCCCGACGCACGTCACGACCGGCCATGTAATCGGGTTGGTTTGGTGCAAAGCAGGCCTTAAATT
>NW_023339774.1:1752388-1756124 GCF_004916995.1 Morone saxatilis | reverse complement strand
CTTTGGTTGATTTGTTCTGTACTAATGTTGTTATGTATCTTAATTAACCATAAAATATGTGTGTCATAATGAATGAAAAGGGGTCTCATGGAGTTGAAACCTGAACTTAGAACACTCAAAATGTATCGTACAGGAACTTTAAAAGAGAACACGACACCACGCTAGAGGCATACATATCCGTCGCGCATATCTTTCACAGTCATGTTTCCAGACTCAACACTGATGGCATTGGTGCGTAGTGCAGTTTTAAGTTCCCATCATTCAGCAGCACATCATAAGATCCACAGTCAATTAATACGTATTCTTTTTTACAATTCTGTCTAATCTATACAAATGTTTGTTGTAAGTTATTGCAAATGTTTTATTCTGCATTAACTCATCCTCCAAAATTCCAACTGATCAATACTGGTCGAATAAGTAAAAAGATGAATGTGTCAAAAGCATATTTTCAGCATCCACTGCATCATATATTTTGACTAAGACAGACTCAGCTTGAGCATTCGAATTTTTGAGTTAATTCTAAGCCAGGTCTCAGGGGTTGCTGCTCAGATGCACCGACACGCTCACAAACAGACTCTTTTTTTGTGTTTGGTTTATATGACTAAAACAAAACAGAAGTGTCATATATCTAATATGTAAACATAGACGTTAATTACACATTTCTTACAGCTACATTGATGGAAGCACAGATAGCTGCTTTGACTTGATTCACTGCGAATTGCACAGGGTATGGCTGGACTGTAGGGTCCATTATTCCTCAGACCGTACACATAAATACAGCAGTATGCTAAACCTGCCCTACTGCTGTGATATCATTTACTGTCCATTGATGTGATCCTAATTTATTTTCACCACCAGGCAGCAGTGTCACGGTTAGAGAAGCGCGAGCTGTAACCAGGAACATCATCAGTTCAGCCCCTTGGAACCGCACAAGGATTAAGGTCTGGTGGGGAAAGTAAAGAGGCAGGCACTTGCCCTCCCCTCATTACCCACCATTGACGGTTGTCCTTGAGCAACCGCTGCAGTGAAGCGCTCAGTGGCTAGCAGATCAGATGTGCTTACTAGGTATGCTTCCAGGTTTCGCCCCTGGTCAGTGAACTTCCCTGAATAAGTTAAAACAGTTCCTGCCAAGCAGAGAGGTTTAGCTTCCTTCAGATCTTGTTTTGGTTTTACAGTCTGTTGACTTCACCCACAATGTTGACAATTTCAGGCTTTTTTTCTGCTTGCCTCAACATGGCCAAAAATAATAGTTGCAGTAAAGTCGCAGAGTGTAACACTTGAGAAGGATCAAATTGTTGAGAAATGGAATAATATTTATAGGTATGTTTTCATTAGTGTATGATCCCTGATATATATAGAATCACTGTGTTTTCGTTACCCTTACGATGAGCTTTGATCTACAGGGAGTGGGTCCTCTTCAACAGAGACTTGAACCGCCATGTTTCTACAGTAGCCCAGAACGGACAAACCAAACACTGGTTCTAGATAGGGCCTTAATGTTTTTTGCAGCTACTGTAGTTTCTCCTATATGCTTAGAACGGGAGGGTGAGGTGAGGGTGTTGCAGTAAGCAACTACACCACTAGATGCCACCAAATCCTACACACTTGTCCTTTAAAACTGCAATAACTGTTTTTTGTCCACTTTGATGCAGTGGGATTGAGCCATGATCACAACACATTATCACCCTTAAAGTTATTTTCTTTGTTTTTTGCCAAAAACCACTGCCTGCTGTGGCCGCAAATGAAGGAAGCGGGGAGAATTGATCGACACAAAGTTGCGAACCAAAAAACCAAACCTATAAGCTAAGCGATTCTGTAAAGCTCCGTAGAGCTGAGGGGAACTGCAGAGTTAGGTGATAATTCTTATTTGGTTTACAAGTGACCACTTTTACATGTCATGTGATCCATTACAAAAAAAATATTGCTTATATTATCTTTGGATTCATTAATGCTACAAGCTTAAGATCTTACTGTTCTGCATGTTCTAACCCTAACCCTTTATTCATAGTAGGATCTGTTCCTGTGCAGGACACATTAACTGTACACTCCCTTTATTATCACTAACACTGCATTTCTCACATTTCCTTTCTGAACCAGTAGTTCATTTTTTTTAAATCTACAAAAACCCAAATGTTATAAAAATGTGATTTTAAAGATGATAGAAAAAGTTTGTCTCAAAAAGTTTGTTGATTTTAAAAAAGCAGCATCTGTCAGTGTGAGTGCAGTTATTTACAATAGATTCTACGGGTGACCCATTTTCCACAGTGTAAAACCTCTCCACTGTCTATGAATAAGCTCTCTGTGTTCCAAAAACTCTAGTTTTGCCAAAATATGGCTTTTCTGCCTTGAAAATGGGTCGTCATTGGAATCCATTCTAACTGACTCAACTCAGGCTGACCAAAGCTTCATCCCTGAAGAAACCTGAAACTTTGTAAAGCCATTTTTTGAGCCTACAGAGGGAGTCTTTGATTCTCTAAACACTGATTTTGGATGTATCACTTTAGTTATGATTTCAGGAGGTCTAAAAGATTGTGGTGCAGTAGCACTAATTTGAGTTTTCCTTTGTAACTTTGTCATTAAGTTCAAGTCTTATACTTTACAGTTTACAGTTACACCCGACCTTTCTAACTGTGTCACTCCCTTTCTGCTCTGTAGATGAAGACGGGCCCGTTTGCTGAACACTCCAACCAGCTGTGGAACATCAGCGCCGTTCCTTCCTGGTCCAAAGTCAACCAGGGCCTGATCAGAATGTACAAGGCTGAGGTACGCCTGCTTCATTCTCTCTCATTGTCGCTGATGGGTCCAGTTCTTCAGTGATTCATCAGCCTGATACATAGTTTGGTGCAGAAAGAGTCCATGCATCATTATTTCTTGTAACCTCGGCTGACCCAAAACTAAAATCTGTACCGCGTAAAAACAACATCAATGGTAGAAGTCTTTGTGAAAGTTTGAGGTCTCCTTTGCTAATGAGATAGTACGTTACCACAGTTAATTCAAGGGAATGTATCTACCCTTACTCTTACTCTTTGTAAGACTGCAAACCATGCTGTATTTCTTTATGGATTCTTCAGCAGAGCAGGGTCTGTGGTGTGATACATGTATAATTCATGTAGTTTGGACTCTCCAGTGCTCTTGGTTCCCTCTAAGGTCAGCACTGTAGACATGGTTTGTTGGGTGAACTTTCGTGCTAATGGTCACCAAAGTTGAAATTCACGCTAAAGTACTGACGTTTACTTAAAATAAACACTGATCGTGGCATATAATTCTGGGAAACATAGGAGCCTGGGAACATGGGAATGACCACGTGCTTTGAGCTAAATGCTAATGTCAGCATGCTAACTAGCTCACAGTAACAATGCAAATAGGTGATGTTTAGAAGATATATCATGTTTACCATGCTTACTGTTTCACTTGGTGTGTTAGCATATTAACATTTGCTGATTAGCACTAACCACAAATATTGAACAAATTACAATATTGACCTGATGGTGGCACTAGATGAAAAGTCAGAGGATCACCAGATTATTTACAGTTCATCCTATGGGGGGCATGAAGGACTGCACCAATAGCTGAGTCATTTCATTAAAAACCATAAATGTCAACCCAGGCAAAGTCACTTAGAATTCATACTCTTGGCACCATGAATGGCTGAACAAAACTTTCTTTTTAAGGCGCTGGTCTAGGGGTGGCAGTTTCTCAGTCGGTCGGTCAGTCCACAATAATAATAATAATAATA
>NW_023339774.1:1741978-1752378 GCF_004916995.1 Morone saxatilis | reverse complement strand
GATCTCAAAGTGCTACAGGTTAGAAACAAAAAAAGATGAGCAGTTTTTAAAAAAAAAAAATAAGAAAAAGGAGAAAAAGAATAAAAAATAAAAACATCTAAAAGGGACCAAAAGCTTTGCTAAAAAGAAATGTCTTAAGATCCACAACTTTGAAATGTCTCAACAATTCATTCATGAATACTACTGACTTTTCCTCTAATGCGCAATAATGTTGGAATTTTTGAGTAAGTTGTCTAAATGTCTACTTTTGGATGGAATTGGAATTGGGTAAAGCTATTCATTTTCCCAAGAAGATTTACCTAAATAATGACTAACTTTGGGGATCCTCTTACATTTCCTTCAGCACCACCTCAAGATAAATGTACTTTTACCTTTAACTTTAGTTTACGGCCAAACACCTGCAGAACTAATGACATTCCCATCAGCCTCAGCTGTACTTTGTGTTTTGTGCTAGTAGAAAATATTATCATGCAAACCAACTAAACAAGATGGCAACCATGGTAAACTATTATCTGCTAAACATCAACATGTTAGCATGCTGATGTTACCATTTAGCTCAAAGCAGTCCTGTGAAGAAGTACAGCTTCACAGAGCTGCTAGGGTGGCTGTAGACCAGCATGTTGATCTGGCATTGCAGGTATGCGAACAGTGCAATGCAAGATTTTATGGATGTGCAGGTCTGTCTCTATTACTGAGGGTGGGGCTGTGCTACCTACAGCACAGAGACACAGCAGACACGGAAGCTTCAGCTGTATTCACTCAAAATCCAGGAATGTGCACCTTCTGCAGGGTTGTGGTTGTGTTTATTTGTCCTTTCGAACATAATAATCAGAAAACAATGTTTTATTTCTCTGATTCACTTCTTAGTTCTCGGCACTCCCTCTCTCCATTCACTCTCTAGCATGTTGCCACTGCTGCCCTGCGTTCAGCTGGGGAGCATGTGCAGTTAGCACACTTTATTTCCAGAGTTTTTGATATCACAAATTTTGGCTGCATGCGGACGTTGCACATGGAACATGGGCGGATGACGACATTTACGTTACTTTACATTACGTTACGTTACGTTACATTAAGTGGAACCTCGCAGACATGGGGAAGCAGAAAGTATAAACTGGCCTTAAGTCTAGTTTACACCATAGAAATGTCTAAAGTAAAGAACAACATAATAATCTGTGTCGCTACAGCTGTAAGGTGTTTCTTTTTGTCCTAGTTAGAGCATTTCGACGGATTGGACTTTATTTTAGTTAAACTGCTCAAATATTTGGTATACAAAGAGGCATAGCTCACTCAGCACTGCTGTCCCAGTTTTTTTTCCTATGAAGGCTTTGAAATGCACATATTCAAATAAGAACCCCGTTAGAAACCCGGTTAAGCAGTACACGGGCAAGAAACAGCAAACAGAAATGTATCTGTGTAAACTGGATTTCTCGTAAATGCTTCACCCTGATTACTGACACTGTGTTTTCTTGTTTACTTGACATTTAAGAAATCAGGTTACTGCTGAAAGTCGACTGTGACCTGTGGTTCCTTATAAGCAGAACGCCCTAACAGTAGTGGAGGAGAGAGGCAGGAAAGGGTTAAGAGAGGAATGGAGAGAATGGAATTGTGTGTGTGTGTGTGTGTGTGTTGTGGTCTTGGACCGGTTCCTCTGGGGGTCGCGGGTTGTGTTGTTGTGTGTGTGTGTGGTGTGGTGGGCGGTTTGGGGTGGGGTTTGGGGGGATGTCGTAAACCCGTTCTCCGCCGCGGCATGCCACATCCTGTGTTTTCCAGAGCGCCTGTTGAGTCTTCAAAAGCTGAGGGGCCAGGCTGTCTGCCTCCCCCCGCGTTCCCTTCATTAAATCCTCCCCTCCCTCTGTCCCGACCTTCCTCCAAGCCTGGAGCAGCCATCAGCAGACTTGCATTCCTCTCTCCCTTTTCCTGGCCCCACACAGGGTTTCGGGCAGAGAGCTGCGCTAGAACTAGAAAGAGCCGAAACCACCATTTTCTGTCTGAGAGAGGAGGCGATTCTGGAGCTTTGACGCCTGTTTGGGACATAAACTGAATGTGTTAAATGACACGCTCAGAGACACAATGGTAGACGGACTTGGCCTTGTTAGCTTGACTTGAATGGACAGAATTACACACTTTGTCTTGTCCATCCACCCAGCTTTCACCTATTAAAGGCCCCTACTAGCGTTTGGCACATTGTACCCCGTTTACTACCAGCCATGTATAAGTTGGGGTTTTGTCCTCCTCTTCAGCAAGCTATTGAGTTCACTTCATTTAAATGCACTATGAAAAATCAACTTGCACAGACTTGAAACTTGCTCTAGAGGGTTAATTCATCACAGTGAACATCACGTCTGATTTACTGTTGTCAAAGGCAAGCTAGTTGTAAGTCTCAACAGGTTCATTTACATACTGAAGGGAAATGAATGAAACCCAGACTGCCCAGAAGGAACACATGAAAAACACTTACCAGTTAAGGCTTGTGTAATTTTATATTTGTTCTCATTGTTAAATCTCTTGAAAAGACCATAACAACAAATGTGTTAGTCTCAATACTCACCTGACCTCCCCGTGTCTGGCTCTCAGCTCCAAACCCATTGGTTCCTACTGAAGATGGACGGTGTATGTGTGATTGAGTGAAAATAAACTACAGAGTGTGTTTTCATGGTAGTGAAGGAGTATGTCACCCAGTGCAACAGTGTGGCTCATTGATGTGTTTTTAATAGTTTATGGACAACAATGGAGCTCAATGGCACAGAGGAAGAACATATATCAGGCTTATATACACAATACTTGTTACTAGATACATTCATTGTTGGTTTTGGTCTGCGATCTGTTGAATAAATAAAATATGGATATAAAGTCAGTACTTAACAAGGCTAAAACATTGGTGAAGCCCAGGAATATGACATATAAACTTACCTAATGAATGTTTTGTATGAAAGGTTTATCTGTGATCAGTGACCCTTTCACGATTTTACAGATGTTCATTGATTAAATATCTGTTTGGACCAAAGTTCTCTGAGGCATGCTTTTCCACCCCAATTCTGCCCAGACGATTGCCACTGATAGTGTCACCGCACAGACAGACTGAGAGTTCAGTTCCACTGTGTTCCCCCAGCACAGCTTCACAACCCCCAATAGCAGACACCCAAAACCCCCACCCCTGCCCCCCGCCCCGAAACTGGGTCCATGTCCATACGCACAAAGGGCCTCCTCTGGGCTGCTCTACAGCCATTTTGAACATGTTCAGAAGTGAAAGGCCAGTGGGAAGAGCTAACAGCCACACCTCAGGTCAAGGTTGACTCTCGGGGTTAGGACTTCTCTTAATGGCTCTTTGAAAAGACAAGGACGTGTCCTCCTGTCACTAAACCTCAAGCAATAGAAGGTCCCTGTACATTACCAGATGCTGCTACAACTTTCACAGATTCTTATCACCTCATTCTTAGGGAAAGACTTGTGTGATGAATGACAAAATGTTTATATTTGGTCCACTTAAAGTGATTGTAGGTAACCAATGTTTCTGAAAAACATAACAAAAAAATGCAGTAGAGTAATATACATTAAGCTAAAGGTTGTAGACACAATTCACTGCCACTAGATGTCGCACTAGAGCACCAGCATCTGAGACCAAAACAACTCCAGGAAAAAAACCTGTAACTTTATTATTACATTATGGATATTCGTAAAACACATTTTAGTCTTTACACAGTCACCAACTCTGGTTTGGTCAAAAAACTTAATTCACCAAGTTTGATAAATATTTGTGAAAAGGGTTGCAGAGGCGAACGCAACATTAGCTAATCCTTGGGGACAAATGCACCCATCAAAGTACATACACTAACAGTTGTTGTTGCCACTGACAGGCTCAGTGTCTCAAGTGTCAGCATTATGGAAAGGATCCCTTTAACCACAAAAACGCTAATTTCACCTTGCATATCATTGTAATGTTGTAACTTCATTCAGAGTGACAGAAACAAAATAAAACTCACCTTTTGTTAGTCTTTCAACTGTTCCGTCAATCACCAACTTACCAACTCACATAGTTTGAGAACCGGTGCCGTAGTGGTAGAAATGACATACTGTACATTTAAGGACAGTCTTTTCTGAAAAGATGTTGCACTGTTAGAGGATCCATCAAGCACTTTGTTTGAAACATACTAAGGCTTTAACCATCTTCACTCTAAATGCCTTCTTGTTTTTTTTTTTTCTAATTTTTCCTCATGTTTCTCTTTTTCCTCCTCCCATTTCCAGTGTTTGGAGAAGTTCCCCGTGATCCAGCACTTCAAATTCGGCAGCCTGCTGTCCATCCAGCCAATAAAGCCTTGACGATCATGCAGCGTGCACAATGGAAAGACCAAAATCCCAACAGTTTTCCCTCCCTCTGGCATCCTCACGTGCAAATGCAGTAGCAAAAAATCAACCACATGTAGTCTGACACACGCATTCCCACATGTACACGCATGTGGGAATGGAAGCTTGTAGGCCATCCGTAACTTTAATGCAGAGCGTGTTGTGGATGACCTTCTTTGATTCTGGAGCATCTTTATATTTTTGTCATTTTATTTATATAATGGATTGAGTTTGGATTTGCTTCTTTTTGAGGGATGGGGGGGATTTTTTTTTTTTTAGAAGTGTGCTATTTGAAGTTTAATGCTTGAATTTACCTCAGAGTTATGAGCAGTAGGCTCGTTCATTGTGGGGTGATATAAATATGACTTTGTGTGATTTCCACAGAATCTTTTGTCATAGTTTCTTTTCCAATTTGAGCTATTTTCTTGATTTTACTTTTAAGGCCAAATGTTTTAATTTTGTTGCAAATGTATCAGTATTTTATTGCCCACTTCCTCCAAACATGCCAGTCACATTAATAATTTGCTAAGAAATGACGTGTTTGAGTGTTTTTTCCTGAAGAAAATGTCTCAGCCTTTCAATGTAAGGGATCAGATCTTTAAACCTTCCACAACAGTTCATCCAAAATAGAATGTACAGAATATTTCTTTCACCATCATTTCTTTAGAAAGTCAGTTCAGGAAAGAAGTTCTGCATGAAATCTAGTTTTATTTTGCCCTCAGTCTGTCCCTTAGAAGTCACTAACAATAGTCTGCACCCATGTCTTCTTCATGGTCCCAGCTCACCCCTATCTTAAGTAAAATGGATTTCTTTTTCATAGGTTGAGTTACAGTAGGCAGTGTGAATTGATAAAAGCATACCTGAGTACTTTGTGGTTGTTCTGTGCAACTTTTCCTCAAATTTCTCAACCCAGGTGAAATATTGTAGTTGTTTTTTTTACCTCGGATTTGACTCCAGATTTAAATGTGTTCAATCCTGCATAAGTTCCAATTGGCGGATTTTTAAACATCTTGGCATGTATTTTTTTTAATTAAAGAAAAGTTATTTTTTGTTATTACACTGACCTGTCCAACCTGATTTAATAAATTTCTCCCTTTTCTCATCTTTTATCTGGTGACCCTACCACGTAATTTTGTTCTCAGTTACTGAGTTCCACTAAAGACAAATATGTTCCCACTTTGGCTCGCCACTAATTTGATTTGATTTATAATCACAAATATAAGTGAGAAATTGTTTGTTTTGTCTTTTCATCAAATGGCTTAATTTTGCAGTGAGCATTAACATTCCTGTTTGAATCCTGAAAAATCTGACTTGATTCAAGAACATTTCCATACTTTTTGTATATTTTCCTACAAGGTTTGTTCGTATAAGTTTTCCAAGTTGTATTTAGAAAACTACATTTACTAGTGGTAAATTAGTTTCAGCCTGTTGAATACCACCCGTTCATCAGGAGGTATGAGTTTGTTTGTTTTTTTTTCATCAGTAGCATAATCAGCGGCTCAACTTTGCCATATATGGCTGCCTGTTCTATTGGTGATGGTGGTATTATAAGACCCGGAACAATCAAAAAATATGAAAAGTACAGCTGTCAGCAACGAGTCATCAGAAGAAGTTGTAATGTTACAATTGCACAAGGATGTAAACATGTTTTTCTGCTGTACAGTTGGACATTTTAATATGGGGCCTTATGGAGATTGACTCACTGTTGGAACCAGCCTCAGGTGGTCGTTAGAGGAGCTGCAGTTTTTGTTTTTTGCCAGCCATGGAGGGCGATGCTTGGGTTCGTTCATTCAGGTGATTATACGCTAATGAAAACAGACCTATGAATTTTATATTCCATTTCTCACTATAGATCCTGATAAATATTACACACTGGACCTTTAAGAGTGAATTTGCTTGTACGAGTGTTCTTGCGTGAGGTCCATTGTTGTACTGCAAAGGGACTGGGTTGCCTGTGTGACCCAGAGATGAACCAAGCAGTGAGGCAGATGGATTCTGAAATGAGGGGAGAAAGTCTTGAATATTGCATGAGTCAGGAACAACTCCTCTGTGTGAAGGATGATTTTTTTCAACAGTTGCGGTTACCAGGAGTAGGGGAACTCCACAACAACATGCAACAGTCCTTCGTTTTTTTTTACTTACTACAAGTCCTCATAAAAGGGCCGAGGTGGAATTCCCCTCACACACAGGATGTTGGACTGCAGCACAGACAGAGGTAGAATGAAGCACGGCAGTCCAGAGACAACTAAGGGACTAGCCTGTGAAGGTGTGTCCTTTAGAAGAGTGAAGCCTCCCCAGCTGAATCAACGTAGCTCTGGCCCTTGAGGCAGAGTGAAAAAAAGCGTCAGCTCACAAAGTCTGACGGACATCTTTGTGTTCAGTCAGTAAATGTATTACATGAACAGGCCTACTGAAAGCCAGGCACAAACTCCTATGTTCGTTCTTGTCAACAGCCCCAACATGTTGCTCAACAGTGTTAAACCAGCAGTCTGCCGCTCAGAAACTCTGCATTACATGTTCTCACAAGCAAACTGGTGGAGTTGCAGACAAAGTAATAACTGCTGTCAGTCATACAATCCTAGCATATAGAGAATTTGGTAACACTTTACATTAAGGTTACATTAAGTAGTTGCTTATTAGCATGCATATTAGTAGCATATTGGATCTTTATTAGTCGTTAAAAAGCACTTATCAATACCCAAATTTACCCTACCATATTCTACAACTACTTGAGTTTGCCCTCAATAACCTCCTTATATCTGATTGAGTAAGTAGGGATGGGCCGATATACAATATTATTGCGATAAAAACAAATATAGTGTGTTGTGAATTTTCATTATCGTGATAATTAGGAATATCCTCACATGGCTTGATTTGGAAAAGCTGTCTAGCTCTCCAGCATACAGGTCTTATTTTGATTTCCTGATTCATTTTGAACAAGAGGACAAGGGGGAGCCTGAATCTTTTTAGTCAGTCAAAAACAGTACAGAATGTACATATACATAAAAAAAACAATAGAACCTGTACAGTACAGATACAGTATACACATTAATCCAAGTGCAGAGCTGCTTTACATGGTGAGTGACATCTCATATAATAGGCTAATTATTATAGTTAAGAGGATATTTATTTAAATTTCTCAGTGGTACCTGGTAAAATAAATGTGTTTCCAGTTTAAGATGTTGTGTAAGGGTTTTGATCAACAGTGTGAAAGTGGGAGGTTGTTCCTGTTTCCAGTTCAATAAAGGTAAACTCCGAGCTGAAAGGGTTGCCACAGTGTAAGTGTGTCCTCTAAGAGGGCTGTCCTTTCCCAGCACCCCAAATACAGCCAACACCGGGTCAGGTTCCACCTAGAGTTCCACAAATTGGATCATTTTGAGATGAATTATGATCTTAATGTGCTTTGCTCAGTATGGGCCTTATATGGTAGTAGAACCACAGGAATACTCATTCTCCCATAATAACAATTTATAAATAAGGTCTACTGTTATGTAACAAAACTTAAAACCCTGTTATAAATAAAAAAAATAATAAATAAAAGTAAAAGATTTCAATTAAAGTCGAAAACAAGTTTAATAATTCAAAGCATTGTGACTTTTGCCCACACTGAGCAAAGCACATCAGTTTTGACCAAGAGCTCACTTCAGAGTTACTGGGACACTATGAACACTTGTAATTGTGTCTTGTTACATAAGATTGTTATTTATTAGGGGTATTAAGGGAGAATGTCCTTGTGAAAATCCTTTAGCTAAAACCACCTTATAAGGCCCATACTAATAATTCATGTACAGCATATACTTCCTTACTTACTATCAATAAGCAGAAATCAGGAGGTTGTTGAGGGAAAACTCTTAATTAATGGCCTCGTAGCTGTAGTTTATGTTAAATACTACACGGTTAGTGCTTTATAATGACTAACAAACAGCTAATATGCTACAAAGATGCATGCTAACAAGCAGCTAGTTAATGGTATGTGTAACGTAACACAATGTGTTATTGAGAATTTGAAGTGATATTGACAGTTTAGAAGTATTGCTGTCCATTGTGGTAAAGCATCACAACTAGTCAGTTTAAGGTATCTCGGGACTGATCTACCACTGGGATTTACCGCTCAGGTGTCAGTAAGGAACAAGGAAATGGATGACTTTATTAGTCGATGATGACTGAATTCACTAGTGAGTGTGGATGATGTATTCGGGGGTGCAAATCTGAGAGAGAAAAAGGCAGAATTTCTTGGCCTCATTCGAAGGAATGTTTGGAATGGGACAGCTGCGTCGACCCGTTCTGACATGTCTGGGCTTGAAATGTGGACTTCCATAGAGGCGGTTTCTGAAATGGGATGCAGCTGCAGACTTAAGACGATGGAGAGCAGTGGTGGAAAGTAGTTAAGTACTCACAAATTGTACTTAAGTACAATTATAGGTGCTTTACTTAAGCTGTTCCATTTGATGCTACTTTATACTTTATCCGCTATAACTCAGGTGGAAACTTTAAACTCCACAGCATTTATCAGAAGGCTACTTTCCAGGTTAAGATTTTACAAATATAGCTAATAAAGTTGTTCCCAACTTTTTTTGGCCTATGAGTGAGGAGGTCTATGAGTTGCTGCATTTCCACCAAAGGGTGTTTTTGTCCTCTAACTTTTAACTTGTTACATAACTGTTCAAGGCTGAAAGAGGTACAATTATACAATCTTTAACAAAAAATCAAAGATTGGAGAAAAAAAAGAATATAAATTGCGCAGCAAAACTTCTTTCCTACTATATTAAAATTTCACGACCCCTCAGATTTATCTGGTGGCCCTTTGGAGGGGTCCAATTCTTGAGTTGGGAACCACTGGACGGTCTATGCAACGTGGTCAAAACTAGTCCCACCTCACCCATCTACAACTGTAAAATACCACTAACTACACACATTTATGTATCAGTAATAATACAATAATCACATTTTTCCCCCTGCACTTTTACTTTGATCATAAAGGTTTTAGTAGATTTAGCTGATAATATTAATATCTGAAAGGCAGGAATCAAACACAGAATCAACACAAAATGAATGTTCCTTAGCTGCTTTAATAAAAAAGATTTGAGTACAGCACCGTTGGAGAGTAGCAGCAAATGCACCACATGAACATCCAGTCTGAGTAATAATAATATTATAATATATTTTCATTATCTTAAATGTTTTTATTAGCTAAAGTTATTATAATTTCTTAAATTACATGTAAATGTAATTTATTTTCTTCCAGGAGAATTTCCTCATGGGTGCGTGCAAACTGTGACCTAATTTGTTTTTATTATGATATGTAAATAAGATACAGCATATTTTGCCCTTAATATGCAAATATGGGCATAACCTAGTTTCCAATATGCAATAGGGTCCAATGGGCTATTTAATATTCAGATGGAGGCGTGGCCTGGTTCTTTCAGTGTTAAAATGTGGGTGCGGTTTGTGTTCTTCATCAGTATGTATAACTGATTCTGCCAATTAGAATATGAGGAAGAGGCGTGCGTTATTTTTGACTTTTAATTTATGAAAATGGAGGTGTGGTTGATATGCAGAATGTAAAAAAGAGTGATCTGGCCTGTATTATGTAAATAAGGGAGTGGCAGATATCTATATATAGGCGTGGCCTAAATGCAAAGTAGAGTGCAACCCTATTTGGGTGTAACTTAATCTGAGTCATCTTGCAGAAAGCATGTGTCTCGATATGGCATATTTGAATAGGACAGTTGCTGTATTTTACTTTAATATGCCAGTAATCAGCATCTTATTTGTGTGTTTTCATCAACACATTTTATTTCCAGAAGTAGGAGGACCTTTCATGCTGTAAACAGTGTCTTCTTCTAGCAGCAAAAATAGTTTGGATGTTTGCAAACACAGAATGATTGCTTCATCTCCCAGTCTGAAAGCTGTAGCTACATTTGTTTCAGGAAAACCTTGTTTTCTTGATGATGATAATTATGGCAATGAGATAACTACTGGGACCACATTACAAAAAACTTAATTAAAGAGACTTTATAGCCCCTGAAAATCTTGTTTTTGCTGACCTCTGGTGGTTT
>NW_023339774.1:1740819-1741922 GCF_004916995.1 Morone saxatilis | reverse complement strand
TTCATAAGTGTATAATCACCTGAATATAGGAATTGTTGTGTTTTGGTTACCTTAGACTGAGCCGCTTTTATAAACAGAGGGAGCAGGTCCTCTTCTAGGGAGTCTGCCATGTTTAACCGGCATGTATTTACAGTAGCCCAGAACGGACAAACCAAACACTGGCTCTTTCACAGTCATTGTAGTTTCTCCTAAACGTTTGGGAGGCAAAATCATACACACTGGTTTTTTAAATAATAATTACCAAACATTAGTATGCTAAAATTCTAACCTAAGATAGTGAACTTGATAAAAAAAAAAGATGACTTGCATGTTAGCAGCACTGCCCCTAAGTACAGCCCCACAGAGCTGCTAGCATGCAGGTTCTTGTATAAATATCATTTTTCAATGCTGTAAGCACCATAACCCAAATTCTATTAATTTCTGTTGAGAACGTTAGCATGGTGATGATTTTAGCACAAAGCACCACTGTCCCCAGTACAGTAGAAGACCTGGATGCAGCGTTGGAGGTGGGGCTCAGTTCATTCCTATGGAAGCTGCTCAGCCAAACAACTTTGACAAATTTCCCGTATCTTCCGTATATGCTTCCACATCGTGCGAGCCATAGAGCGCAGCAGAGACTTCTACCAGCCGAGCCGCTAACTTCTGGTTTAGCCCTCCACTAACTTGAATGGAGATAACCATGCAGCTCTTCTAGGCTTTCAAAATGTTATTGGACCAAATAGATCAAATTTAGACTTAGCCTCACAAAGCTGCTAGCATGGCTGTAGGCTCTCGGGTTTTTTAGCTCTGTAAACACCATTAACTTTTTTTAAATTGACCCTGCCTTTAACATTGATTCATTGAGGGTTGATTCACCACATCTGTGAAAGCTTGACCATCATAGTTTAGCATTTTCAGATGTCTGACATCATAATCTAATCTGGAGGAAAGTGTAAAAATATCAAAGTAACAAAAACAATTTTAAAAAAACAGCTAGTTTACGTGGCAGACCAAAGCCGGTTTAAAAAGGGAATTTTAAAGGTTTTTCTAATGTGCGTCACAGCCTGGACCCCTGTCTGCATCAGATCCTTCTGACAACCCCCACCCCTCCCTGACCTATCCCC
>NW_023339774.1:1736575-1740719 GCF_004916995.1 Morone saxatilis | reverse complement strand
ACACACACACACATATCAAAATACTGAGGGAAGAACCTAAATGCATTTGGAAATTAAAAAAAGGGGGAAATTAAATCAATGACAAAATCACTGAAGCCAAAAAGGAAATCAGAGATTTTTATTGTCTGGTTCATGGGTGTCAGTCTCTCCCAATCCAGATGGAGGAGCTGTGCATACACACACAGACACAAACCCATTGTCCACACCATTTGTGAGCAGCAGAGAGGGCTGGAGCGTTTGTTTTTGCTATCATTTCACGTTTTTCTTTTGTTGGAATCCTTCTGTTAAAGCAAAGAATGTGTGTATTAATGCGGCAGGCAGATGCTCTCTGTAAATAATCCGATATTGAATCCCCCCTGCAGTCGATTTCTGCTGTAATTACACAATGCATTGTTCACATTGCCTCATCACTTCCATTACACCCTACCAACTGCAAATTATTATGGGTAGCGGCAGCTGGAAAAAGCCTGCAGAGCTGGAGGAGCAGCAGCGATGGATGTGATGTGTTGGGGCAGAGCGATGCCTCACTCTAAGAGAGCGGCTGAAAAACGAGCCAGCCGGGAAGAGGAGGAGGAGGAGGCGGAGGAGGGAAGCGGGCTGGTGAGTTGGAGGGAGGGTCAGCCTGAGGTGGCTCTGCTCTGCATACACAGCCCCACTGATATCTTCATTCATTGATTTTAAAGAACACCACCAAGTGGCACAGAGCAGAGATAACAGGACTCAGAGTTTTTGCAAAGGGGGAAAAATTCCAAGCGGGGATGAGAGTGTAGCCACATGACGTACAGGTAGTGCCGGCCTTTTGGTGACTTTTAGCACCGATATGACAAACCTTACCTATTTTAGATCATTGAGTAATTGATGATTCATTATCTGCAGCACTCTCTCTGCAGAGCCTATATATACTCCAACAACGCTGCATCTTTATGTAACTAATGTGATTAGTTGCAATGTTCAATTTGTGTCAGAGAGGAGTTGGTTGAGCTGGTGATTTTAAGAGGATGTAGTATTTCTTGTTCTGATAAAGAAAGATTAGTGATTAACTCAAGGTCCACTTACTAGCTCTTCTGGAGCTTTCAACTGCATTGACAAAGGGGTTTGCTCATTGAAACGCATCAGTTGACCAAGCACCATATAAGCAATGAATATATCCACAGAGGAAGACCATGATATGCAGCTGAAAGCCCAGAAAAATGTCATAAGTGGACCTAGAGTCAAGTTTTAATTTTTTTTTAAATTTTTATTTGATCAAACTAGAATAAGGAATAATATAAACAGGTAGTGTTGTATTGGATAGTGTTATTATATAGTATTATACTAGTACTGTTATAATATTGTGTTTCCACAGGTTTATATGTTTTACTTGTACATGTTTTAATTGCTTTATTAATCTTCAATAATTATGTAATCATTTATAATTCCGTTACAGGTCATTAATAACAATAACTGTTAAAGTTTTGGGTTGAAAAGGTTCATGGAGAACCTACACACAAACAGTTTTTTTATTAATTTTCTTTCTGGCGCAGAGTTCAATGAGAACATCATGTCGTATCTGTCCATTTACTATAAAGCTACAGCTAGCAGCCGTTAGCTTAGCTTAGCACAAAGACAAGAAACGGGGGGAAACCACTAGCCTGGATCTGTCAAATAATTAACATGCGATGTGTTTAACAACAAAAACCAAAGAATGAAAATTAGAATTTGCCATTTTACAGGGATTAGCTGCGGAACTATTGCTTGACTCTGAGCAGTTGCCAGGCAACCAGCAGAGACTCCAGGAAGTTACTAGTCTCAGCTAAGAAATAGACTAATACAATTAGCAATTGTCATTTTAGACTTAAGTGTTTGTATTGATTGAACAAACAAGGTATAATATGTTAATTATTATTGATCATTAGTGGAAAACCTGTGGACAGACCCAGGCTAGCTGTCCAGTCTTTGTGCTAAGCTAACCGGCTAGCTTATTGTAGCTTTTTTGTTATTATTTGAGAGTGGTATTGATCTTCTCATCGAACTCTATGCTAGAGAGTGAATAAGAGTATTACCCAAATGTCAAACTATTCCTTTAACCCTAACAACAATAATCATTTGAGAGTCATAAACCCTTTATTACTGACTTATTAACATGTATAGCTGCATTAATAGGAATTTCATTATGTGAACAAAATCAATAACACATTAATAAATATTATTATACAATAATATTAAGCCAAAATGTATAAGCCCGAGATAAAGGTTGTCTTTCTTAGGTTTATTACAAATATATATGAGTGTTTTTCATACTGGTATCATCTCAGTCAGCCACTGCAGGCCTGGAACCCAATCAGTCTTTAAACAGCTTCATAACAGCAGTCAAACACAACACTTAACATGTTCATTTTTTATTAAGATTATAAATTTTTAACAAATACTTTCTGCAACAGTTTTACCCGGTGATATACAATTTAGTAAGCACAAAAATACAAGAATAACAACAAAATATGTAGAGAATGGCTGAATACTCTCTTTATTTTGGTACACATAGTGCTCATAAAGCTAATGCGTGGATTCTCAGGTTATGGCTAAAATCATGAGTTTGCCTTTTTAAAACAAAAGGACTAAGATCATTCTCTTACAAAACAAAGTTTAAAAAAAAAAATAAAAATACTCACAAAACCAAGACATGTTGGAATTATGAATCGCTGTGAAGGCTTTGAGCAACAACCATGATTAAGAGAGGATGTCAAACGGCCAAAATGAACCCGGTACTGTTTGCTACCACACACTGGGAGTGGAGGTGAAGTGATGGCCATGTTAATAGCCCAAAAGTGTTACAGAATTTAAGTGTTGGCACTCTATTTAGTGATATGGGCCAGTTGAGTCCATGTACCTCGGAAGTGTTTTTAGGAGGGAGTCTTGAACGTGACAACAAGCTGCTCCGAATGTGCAAGGTCCATTTCAGACTGGAGTGTTTTTCCACAGGGCTGCTCGGCCCGGGACAGGAGGGACATTCAGTCACTTTCGATCCATGACAATAGCTAGCAGTAGTGTGCAGTGGATTTAAGGCAACAGAAGAAAATCCATTTCATCAGTCTCAAAAGTGTATTCTGCATCTCCCACTGTGTAAACAGGAGAGCCTGTACATGATACATATGGCACACACTCTTTCCCCTCCCTGCCAAACACTATTGTCATTAAAATGCTCATTTAAATAGCTTCTCTTGCAAAAATAAAGTTGATTTAGACGTTGTAGGGGAGACCGGGTTTGGTTGTACCACCTCGTTTCCCTCCAATCAGAAACAAGTGAGGGTGATTTCACCCAGTGCACACCGGTGACTCACATCTGTTCATTAAACAAAAGCTCTGAGGTATAGTCCTTGACACTTATCTTCTGTATAGTTTGAATTGAAGTTTTGGTTACAGGTATGCTAGCTCATGTCACACACTATGGCTGACACTGTGGGATCAACTGTAACGCAAGCTAAACCTCATTTAGCTAAAAGTCAATGTTTATTGGAAAATGAACATATGTAATGTTCAAAAATGAAGGTGAGGGAAGCAGCACACTTTTTATGGGATAAGTTAATTAATAGACTTGTGACAAATTTCTTCACTAATTATTGTGTAATAATTTAAAAATGTCTCTCAGAACATTTCCTTTAAGGTTACTCTGTCCACAAAGTCCATCTCTTTCTTACATAAAACACTGTAGATGTTTAAACTTTCCTCTGGGAACCATATGGGAACGGGAGCTTAGGAAAATGTTCCCAAACAAGCTGGCAGTAGAAGAAAGTTCTCCACTGGCTTTTGTTTACTAACACTTTTTGAAAAAAACATGTTACAACCGACCCCGGTCCCCCCTAAAATAAAGTGTTTGATTCAAAATGCCACTATTGCCCGAGTCCATGCTCCCAGACTGGCCAGAACCTGCTTGCTGCAGATCTGTTCCAAGTCCGCCTGTCTGCTCAGCAGCCCTGAAAACCCCGAACCGAAGATGGAGATCAGGTTGGAGATGTTGGAAGTGTCCGTGTAGTCCGGGTGGGAGTACGAACAGTCCTCGCGTTTCGCCCTTTTGCGAGCCGCTGTAAAATCCGACACTTCTTCCACGTCGGATACACAACAACCGAACTCAACCTTCCGTTTCTTGGCCGGGGACTGCGCGCCCTGG
>NW_023339774.1:1735311-1736519 GCF_004916995.1 Morone saxatilis | reverse complement strand
CACCACATGCGTGTCCAAGTCCAGCACTGTGGTTTTGTTGCAGTGCGCGCTGCTGTTCGCGGGGAACTGGTCGCAGTGTGACACAGGGGAAGCCTCCATGCAGCAGCTCCGGTAGTACGAGGGCTCCGGCTCTTTGCAGTCTTCCTCGCAGCCGGGGAGAGCGCTCGCCGTCCGGGCGTGCGCCGCTGGCTGCGCTGCGTCTCGGTGGCACGCAGAGCCGCACAGACTCGCCTCTTCGCCGCAGCAAGCAGCCCGCGCCTGCTCCTCATCGTCGGCGTCCTCCGCGTCCAGATCCAGCGGGTTGAGCTCCTGGATCTCGTTGCAGACCGTCATCACCTCCTCGTACTGCTGCATCCTGTAGATCTCCGCGTATTTCTCCTTGATGTAGACCTGCCTGGCGTTCCTCAGTACATACGAGACCAGCAGGTTTTTGTGCAGCTTGATCCCCCCTCTCTGCGTCCTGGAGTTGTGGATCTTCATTAAGGAAATGGAGATCAGGCTTTGCGCGTCCACTGCGCATTCCATGGTGTTGATCATTGTTATGTTCGCCCGGTCCACCTCCAGCTCCTCTCCGGGAGAGGAAACCCGACTGTCGGCTATCTCAATGGGGATCGTTTTGTTCGAGGAGAAAGGTTCAAGTGAGCTCTGTGGAGAAACATCGGACACAACGATCCGCCTCCCGCACAGAGTCAGCAATCATTTGCAGATGGCCTGAAAGCAGAATATATATAGCTAAGGCGAAGGACCCGCCCTCTTCAGGGAGAGCCAATCAACTGCCTGGGATCTGTTGAGTGACAGAGTGGCGCTCTGGAAATATGTGGCTCTCGACCAATCAGCGCCAGGCGGTTCCTCTGTACTATTCAAATTCCACCCAGGCTGTCTAACAGGAATGTCCTCATTTCAGCTGCACCATAGCTGAGACTTCCAGAAAAGCAGTCAGTATTCCGGGTATACATGCTCTTTAGTTCAGCCAGTTAAATTATTCTAATTTTACATTTTTGACAAAGATAGATGAAGCATAACTTAGGTTTGTCCCTGAACTGTAGCCTTTAACAAAGACAGACAGACAGAAGAAACAAAGAAATCAGTCTCATTAGGCGAAAAGAAGATTTGCACACAAAACAATGGTCCTTTAAATCATTTCGTTTTGAGATAATGCGATAAAATGTGTTATTTTTGTTCTTAGTTTTGTTCAGTTCAGCACATAA
>NW_023339774.1:1731009-1735279 GCF_004916995.1 Morone saxatilis | reverse complement strand
ATAAGGAAAATACACAATAACCCCAACCATATTCTTTAAAGACAGTGTCAGACAGCAATATCCTGCATCTGACATTGTGGGGTCATTACATGTTTTAGAATAAAACTTGTGGGAAATGTGAAAGAAACATGGGGCCATGTACAAACAGTTGAGAGCAGGCTGTCATTCAAAATGAGGACTGTGATTGATCCTCCGGTGCAGGTTTCACTGATGAGGAAATGCTCAGTCGTCTGGCGCATTAGCACCACAGCACTGCAACACTGTTGTATATTCAGAGGGAAAGAAGGAGTATCTAACCTTGGGGAAAAATACATGTTTTAAAGGGTCAGTTCACCCAAATTATATATATTTACACACAAACAAACTGAGACTTCTGCCTCCATCCCAGTACAATGGAGATGAATGGAATTTTATTTTTGGTGCTCACAGTATTGGAAATGTACAAGTATCCTGTTTGCTCTGGATAGGAATAGACCTCACTGTTTTTCAGCAGTTATCATTGGAACTACTTTCTAATAAAGAAATAGTCTCCATGAAATTGTTTCAAAATTCCATTCACCTCTACCTGGACAAAACAGTGCTGAAAACAGTGCCACTGATGGCCACTAGATGGCAGCTCCAAAAATTCTCCAACTGCACGGGATTCTACTCAAAATGCCCCAACTTCTCTATATATTATTATTTTTCCACAGGAGGTTAGATTTTCTATCGTGGCTCTATGTTCTTCTTTGCGTCATGGTGACAGTTTGATCAGCCGACTCTGCCGTTCTCCTCGGCTCTACGGAGCGTTTTAGTGTCTTTCAGCTCATTTAAATCTGACTGTTTGAATGAATGCTGATGTTGCTGCGTATCTGCTAGATTTCTAAATAGCATATACGAAAACAATCCATTTAAATATTTCCTCAATTTTTATTTCAAATACTGAATCATGAGATGCCCCAGTAAATGCTGTCCTCTTCAACAGAAACAGTAGTCAACACCTGCACTGGGTAACGTTTTCTCAAACTGCTGCTGACTGACTGAAGACAGTGTCATCCTTCTCAATTTGGTATTTTAGTAACAATGTCTGACCGGCTGTCCGTCCATGGAAATAAAACAGCACACATCTTCAGTAACTGGGAGGAGTCTGGGGGCAGTTAGAACTAACATTAGCTGCTAACCTGCTAACACGTGGTAATGTTGTGAAGCAGGTATCTGACTGGGGAATGTTAGCCAGGAGGAGATAAGTGGGCTGCACACGCCAGAGGCACAGAGACATAGAGAAAGAATGTTACCTCAAAATATCTGTTTTATCATTTATCATTTTTCATCATTTATTATATCTTTTTTACTAATATATGTTGTATTTTTTTTTTTATTGATCTAGTGAAACTTCTGACTCGTGTATTGGTTTTCCAACACATATTGGTTAAAAAATAGACAACACGGTCGCCATATGAAGAAATAAAATTCTGTCAATATTGTGTCTGTAGCTTTGTTGTGCTGCCCCCAAGTGGGCAAAAAAATTTCTAATGCAGCTTTGAATAGAAGTATGTTTGGTACATTGACACGTGTCTCTCCATCAGTGGTGGTTGTTTGCTCGGGCTCGTTACACCCACACTCTCTTTGATTCAATAGACCTTTTTCACAGCAGCCATTTGACATGAAATTACAATTCCGTTCCCTTTAGTGTAGCCAGTGATCTAACAGGCACAATAGCAGCACACTAAATGGAACACAGCCTTAATTAGTATCATTGGTAACACCTGTTATTTCATGTCAAAATAGCTGCTGTGAAAAAGGTCTATAGAAGTTGCTAGGGTTCACAAACCTGTTTGTAAAATCATAGACACTATGTCACTTTTTTGTTGCTGTTTGTTGATTTTTTACAGACTGTATAGCAGCAGCTTGAGGGTAATGGTGTGGTATCCTCCATGAAGGAACAGGACACATCACATCATCACAGTAGACTGATGTGTCACAATCGGTCAGAACATAAAATAGGTTGGCTTTCTCAAACTGAGCGAACCGCCTACCTGAATATTAATAACCCTTGTTGTTAGTAAACATGCATAATAATTCATCATAATCCTGTCTAAGAGCCGATTTCTTCTTTCTTTATTTCTTTATATGTAAATTATTACTAGGCAGAATAATAGGACATTCTTATAACATATTAATACAATCCAGACATTTCTCACTTTGGTAATAGCATTAAAGGTCCAATGTGTAACATTTAATAGGATCTATTAGTAGAAATATATAAAGGGATATTTTCATTAGTGTATAGACTTTTATGTTGCGCTGGTCACCAACACACAAAACATAGTTCAATATAAATAACGTGTCATATTATGTTTTTACATTATTAAGGTTTTTATACCAAGCATGTAAAGTTATATTATTCTGGAAATTATAAGGTTTAGTAAATTGCATTTAAGTGATATATGTGCACACATACAAATCATAGGTCAAATGAGCTAAATTTGTCTCATTATAAAAGCCAGGAATGGTACTAAAGAAAGAGCTGCTTGGGAGCATCAATAAATAGAAGCTGAATACCTGGGATGAATAAAAGATGATAGGATGTGAAAGAAAACACATGAGCAAGTTTTGTGTGTGAATCAGAGAAAACGCCACTGACAGTCACACATTGCAGGAAGCCAGCATTGCAGTGGCCTCTACAGGTTTAATCACAGGTTCAAATGCTCACCATCTGAGTGCAATAACCTGTGTTGAACCTGTAGAGGCCAGTGCAGCACTAGTTTTCTGCCCTGTGTGATTAGTAGTGCTTTGTTACTGTTTCCAAATTCCCCTTCTGAGGTGGGACTGCGCTTCCACAGCCTCCAGAGTGCAACAAGATATTTATTTTCATGCAGGATGAACTAGAGGTGGAAGTCCCTCTGGATGAGAGCACGCTGAGGGGTGGCTGAAGGACGCCTGCTTGTAATGTTCTCTATGAATGATGAATGCATGACACAGAGCAGGACACACACTCATCTTTTCTTCCAGAGGAGGTAGCTGTTTGCAAAGGGGAGCACACCCCCGAGGGTCCCCGCAATGAAGCAGGTTTCCTTCGGTTTAATATAGAAAGATCATCATTTACTAGCTTGTTGGAGGTGCTGGAGCTAACATTCAACATATACAGAAGAACATCCCAACACTGCAATCTGTGCTTTATTGATTTATTGAGGAAAGCTTTCAGTGAGGAATCTTCTTCAACCTTTGAATGACAGCTGCAGGGAGTGTTTTTTAAAAAGAACACATGACAACACATTCAGCTACAGACAAAAGAAACCAAATACACAAGATATATATGTAATGCATGGTTATAATACATGTGTGTCCACATTATGACAAAGAGTACCATAAGAATCCACAGTTACGACTCTACCAGCAGTGTGAGAGATGACAACTGGATCTCTCTGTGTGGAGACTGGTCTCTTGGTCTGCTCACCCAAATGACAAACAATCATAGTTTCTCACTTTCTAACTATTGTGCTTATCTAGCCATGCACAAGGTAGTTTCAGTTTCATTTGTTAAGGTTTTGAGGTATATGTCTCTGAGATGTCTGCCTCCATCCCAGTACAATATAGATTAGATGGAATTTGGTTTGTGCTACTCACTGAAACATGTCATTCCAGATACAGTGTCCCTGTTACTCTGGATAATCCAAATCTAAACTAGGGTTGAGAGAGTACTCTGCTGAAACGAGCACCCAGTACAGATGTACATTCTGTATCATCAGAGTAAAATATCTCAATATGTGTTCTTCTAATAAACAATAAATATAGTAATTTATGTTAAAAAGATAGCTGTAAATAGTTATTTTAGTCTTGTGATCAAAAACATTGCTCTGAAGCTCAGAACTGTTCAGTTGCAGACTTAAAGGACCAGTGTGTAGGATTTAGTGGTATGTAATAGTGTAGTCGCAGGTCATAACTCAGACTCACCCTCCCCTTCCAAGCACGAGGGAGAAACTACGTTGGCCAGAAAATGTGCAAAAAATGTGAATAGCCCTATCAAGGGCCAGTGTTTGGTTTGTCCATTCTGACCTACTGTAGAAACATTGTGATTCAACATGGCGGACTCCACCAGAAGAGGACCCACTCCCTCTGTAGATAAAAACAGCTCATTCTAAAATAATTCTTATTTTCAGTTGATTTTACACTAATGAAAACATACCTATGAATATTATGTTCCATTTCTGACAATAGATCCTCCTAAATGTTACACACTGGAAAGGTCAGATCCCCTGTCTACTCCAATGGACATAACCTTTCTAGGATG
>NW_023339774.1:1726345-1730909 GCF_004916995.1 Morone saxatilis | reverse complement strand
CCCATTCTGAGTACGGATTCGAATACAGATCATTCACTCATCACTACCACAAACCTTGATGTTTTTATTAGATCTACTTTCTACCAAATAAATTGTTCCTAGGAAAACAGTTGGGCAAATAAAACCCAAACTATCTGCATGGCAGAATGACTGAGCTACGGATACAACGGATGAGTGAGTTCACCATTATCTGTAGCTGTTCAGGCAACTTAGTTATCTGTAATTGAGAAAACGTGTTTTTTGTTTGTTTTTTGTCACTCTTTGTATGTTAATAAACATTTTAAATACATGTATACATTGTATTTTAAAGCAAACACATGTACAATATTACAAGCAATAGTTAAACATTTTGAGAAATTCACTTATATGCTTTCTTTCCTTGAGTGAGGTGAGAAGCTCTCATGTTCAGTACAGAGCTGGAGTAAGGATGTGTTTAGCCTAGCTTAGCATTAAGTTTAGTATAGTTTCTCCTACACACTTCACAGCCTGTTCTCTTTCCCAGGTCATCAAGTACAGACGACAGCAGTGTTCTGTTAGTTGCAATCCTCCCTGGTGCTCCGACCTCCCAGTCTGGACAGTCAGCTCACAGACATGCAGTATATGCAGCCAATAGCACTGCAACCTGCATGGCTAATTGAACTAACTAACTAACTAATGGTAGGTACAGTTAGCGGTTACTCTGCTGATATGCTGCACCCTATATTTTAGTAGTAGTATTCTACACGTGGCCAGTCCTTACATATTGCACCTTCAATACATAGACATATAAAAAAAATCCAAAAGAGAAATCACATAATTCCTAAAATATTCCTATTCCTTACAGACATGAATAATTCTTTAGAAAGACTGACTTTATTGTGAGTTTAAGACATGAACACACCATTTAATGAAATCACAATAGATTTTCGACATTTTGACAGTTGTGTAGTTTTTGTTCATGCTACCAAAAGGAAGGATTTTAATTAGAGTGGAATAATCTATGCTCACATATTCCCACCTGTGCATACATGTCAATATGTACAGTTAATACATACATTCCCTTCTCATAAAAGTAAACCCTAAACCCACATTAAATTAGATTATTAATTTTTTTTTCATTTCATTCAATCACCATGCTTTCTTTCTCTCCCAGCATTTGTCCCTTACATTGCGGTCTCTTTCTATTTTCAGTCTTTCCTCGTTGTTCATATATACGCTCCCCTGTTCACAGCCGTCCTCCCACCCTCGCCAATTTCCTTCCCTCATCTTTTCAGCCTCACTGCTCGATTGTCTTTGGCTTCTTTTACCACTCCTCTGCTTACTGTACTGACATCCTCTTATTTTTTTACCCCTCGGTTTCTTCCCGAACATGTTTGTTTCTCTCTCTGTGCCTCGGAGAGGGGGTGCAGCATTGCAACACAGTTGCAGGTGTCAGCAAAGCAGATGCTTTACTGAGTTTTCTCTCAGCACTGGAGACCATGGAGGTATCTGTCTGTGCTGCTGCCACTGTCCTGAATCCATATACCCACAGTTATTAGTGCTTCACATTTCTCTACATTTTTCCTTGTGTTATATACTTCTGTGTCTTCTTACAACTAGTGGCTAATTACTGCACTTCTCACCAGCCTCTCTACCAGCTGTTGTGTTTTGTTTGTAGCAGATCTTGCAGAAATTAGATTTTTAGCAGTGCATTCATTCCAAAGGAGAAGGCAATAAACTGCACTGAAAATGAAAATGAGTATAATGATTTATTGATGAAGACTTGAGTCTGTTTCTCTTACACTGAAGCTAAGGAGGGACTGATTTCTCCACACAATCCTGTATGTCCTTCATATCAGATGCTAGTGAGTGGATTTTAATGATGCTTTGGGGAATAATGCATATCAGTGATTGGCCTGAGGGGAGAAAATAATGTTTGATTTGGTAACATATATGTGTAATATTTTTTCCTTTAGCTCAACTATGACTCTCCATGTTATCTAATGGGGGGTGACATATTTATTGTGTGCTTGCCTTTGTGAGCAGCTGCCAATTAAGGTAAAATCAGATACTTGATGCAATATAAAGCCTACATATTCCAAACATATTTCACTTACTACCAGTAATATCCTGCCATGGAGATCGTTTTGGATTTATCTGCCCAGGGTTTGAGATTTCTGCCTCCACCCCAGTGTAATCAGACTTGCCAACACTGCTATGGCTCCCTTGTTTCTCTGGTATTTCAAGACCATCCCCTGGCGCACACCCATAATTTGCTTGGCCCTCAAACTTTATTATGAATAATCGTCACTCATGGATCCATAAGTTTTGTATTTTGTCTAATGTCACCCAAGTTCCCAGATGGTCTATGAAACACAATTTATGCAAAATCCACAAATGCCCCCCTCTGGTGGCCCTATGGTAGAGATGATAAAGCGCATGGCAACATGGTGGTGCCACTTAAAATTACTTGTAGTAGCTGCTTAATCAAGAATCTTTTTTAACCTAAAAAGTTTGTTTTTAACGATTTTGATGTAATCAGTTTCAACCATGTTTTGAGTTAGATGAACTTATCTGGTTTTACAGTGATTTATATCTGTGTGTTCATCACAGCTGTTTTGCTGAAAAAAGGTTGATGAGAGCGGTGAGACTGAACTAAAACAGTATAGTGCAGGTTGTAAAACCAAAATAGTTAGCTGAAAGATGATAAAACGGTGTGTGTGGAGCTAAGGGGAACTCCTTTCATATTCCACACAGTCATTTGACCCATTGTTAATATATAAGTATTTATTGGTGCAGCTTTAAAACATTTCACTGGATATTTAAAAATTTGTCATTTTCAATATTATTTCCAGAAACAAGGCACCAACACAATGCTAGCACAAACCCATTACCAGTTTCATTGTCGAAAGGCACAACCACAATCGTGGTGCAGCATGGCACAAGCTGAAAGAGGCGGGAGCAGGATGAATACATTATTAGAGGGAGAACTGCAGTATCAGCAGGTGGAGTTTTAATGATGGCGAGCTTCAATAATGGCCATCAGCTCTTCTAATCCCTTTTGAAGGTCTGAAAATCCTGCTCATGCTGCTATTCACTAGTTTCTTCCTGCTCTGCCACACCCTAACAACAACCCTTAAGAAATCCAAGTGTTACCATTTACACCTGACCACACCTTGCTGGGATGTTAGGTGTGGTCAGACTGCAGCACAGTGAATCATTCTGCCTATAGAGGTCAGTGCTTTCAACAAGATCTAGTGTAAAGTTTCTCCTTGAAAGCAGTAGAGAGTTTTAAGGTGCAGGCATGGTTCTTCAGAAGTGCCGGTCAAATGGTCAGATAGCTTCAGAAACCCAGATCTAGAGGAATACTCATGGTGTTCCAGGCAAGGTCACATGGAGACTTTAAGGGGTGGCAGAAACCTATGCTAATTTAAAACATTATTGTGACACAAAAGCACTAATACAAATATTGTTACATTGTTTCCAATTTATTTATTTCCAAATACATGTCTTTTTTTATTGACCTAAAATGTCTAAAATGTAGCAGATCATTAAATCAATTTTCGTTTTCTAACACATTATTTTTATAATCAATCTAAGTTACAGTGTTCAAAAGCTATGCATTTTTTCGGGATGGCCATCCCAGGCTTCCCCGTTAGATCCGGCCCTGCGTGACTGGTGAGCTGTGTGGAGTTGATCAGGGTTTGAAGATCTCTTTTTTCATTCCTTACACAACTATTTCTGTAACTTTTCACGTCAACAATCAAGTGCAACAATAAGAATGTCTTCCAGTAGAGAATGTCTAAAATGTACGCTGTTATTTCTGTGTTTAAGTATTGCTATTCCACCTCCTTTATCACAGCAGGCTTTGGGTGTGACCGTTCGGAACTACTGTAAACACTTTTCATTTCTGATGTGGTTGGACAGCACGTCATAGGAACTAGTTCTGAACAAGCATAACCAAACCCTTTAGACATCATATTAAGAATCACCCATTAATCTTACCCCTAGATTAAAGGACAACGCTGGTGTAATTTTTTATTCTTCTTATTGTCAACACATCTCACATAAAAGCTAAACCAACAGTGCTTATACTTTATGACTTTCCTACCCTGTCTCTGGCACGCAGCTCTAAGCCTACTGGTTCCTACTGAAGATATAAATATTTAGAAACATCTCACAAATACATTTTAGTTTTTTCTTTTAAAGATTCAGTAATTTCCTAACACAGTATGTTACAAATGTTCAGGAGGAAACAGCGCATTTGTTGGGGACTATTTTTAGCAGCGGATTAATCCACATTTGGTGCTCTAGTGAGTATTTGGGGCAGTGTATAAATAAACTACAGTGTATGTGTTCATGGTAATGAAAGAACAGTCACCCAGTGTAACAGTGTGGCTTTAATAGTTTTTAACAGTGTACCTCATGGGATTTTTTTGTCACAAAAGTAACATGGTTTTAGATGTAGTTATTCACCATGCTCTTTTAGTCAGTCCACCAGTTTGGTTGAGACTACAATATCTGAGCAACTATTGAGGGAACTGAATTTGTGTACAGACATTCATAGTCACCAGAGGATGAATCCTGATGGATTTGGTGATCATCT
>NW_023339774.1:1714600-1726244 GCF_004916995.1 Morone saxatilis | reverse complement strand
TATCGCTGCACTGGCATAAAAGTTCAAGATGTGATTGCCCCAATTAAAAACGTGTGCACTGGATACATTTTGAGATTGTTTCAGGCTGCATACTTTCCTAACATCTCTGCATCTGAAAAAGATTTATTTATATTATAGTTATTATTAGAGGCCCTTTGCCTTTATTATTTAGAAATGTGACCAATAATTTTTAGACTGTTTCCAAAGAAATAAAATCAAACTATCTGTGCCATACTGAGTTGCATAACATCATATTATTTTGCATTGTATTGCCCTCAATCACAATAGGGATGAATACTACACTGTATAACCTGATGAGTTAGTTTAACTTAAACTGTTGTCTTAATCTGTTTAAGGTTATTAGCTTAAACACTCAATTTCAGTAACTCAAGTATTTATTGTTAAAGTAACTTTAACAATAACTAACTAACTTTCTTTTACAAATTTATTGTAATAAAATAAGACTAACTTTAAAAAAGCTGTATTAACTTGTTTTCTTCCACTAAAGCAATTTATTACATTACCTATCAAAACAGCTGACATATGACAACAATTTACAATGAATGGATTATTTAAAATAGAACAAATTAGTTTTTTTAAATATTAAATATGTTTTTGGGGAACCCAAAACATTTTCTCTGGATCAACTAATTCATTACTGCTGTATATATTAACCAGAGCCTACTTGTTTATTCTCTGCCTGACATTAAATCTTTACTTGGGCATATGATGATTTATAAACTGTAATAAAACCAAAAATGGAAAAATCCTCAGCTATACAGCATTATAGCAGTCCTATAAAGTCCACTTAAAGAAAATGAGTCAATGGAACAAACTAGAATTGTATCACCAATACTCAAAATACTGCACAAATTTAAGTGCACTCAAAACAAGTAATTACTACAACAATTCATTTTTGATTGAAGGTTTTAAAGTGTATTGTATCACATTGGTAGTTGAAACCAATCAAGGTGTGTATTGCATTGAAGGAAATTCACATCACTAGTTTTTATTTTTTACTCCCTCAAGGACAGTGCTGGTCTGTCCATCTGTTTATTTGTCTCACCTCCACAGCAAGGAATCTTAAAACTGCTGCAATGAAATTTGGTATGAATGTTCAAGGTCTCCAGAGGATAATTCCTAGTGAGAATTCTTGCACTATTAATCCAAATTTGCTCTTACCCAAAAAAAAAACATCTGTATCTCACTCAACTAAATTAATTCCTACTCCCCAGAAGATGACCTCATGACCTTTTCTCTAGCGCCACCCTCAGGAGTAATCTTATATTTGTAGCCCCACTACCAGCACCACAGCACTGCACATTAGCTCTCTTACAGTCTAGAAACCCTTTGTCTTTCTCTTTCTCTATCTCCCTCTGTTGCCCACAAGATGCACATTCCATTTTCTAGTCTAGAATTTATCCTCCCACCATGAGCAGTTACTGAATCCCACTTTTTCTTAAACTTGCGTTCTCCCTGTCCCAGAGTTCTGTTCGTTATATAAAAACATAAAAGGGTTCTTTCCCCGCTGCCAGTAGAAAGAAAATCTGTTTTTTTTTTTCCTTTTTGTTCTTGTCTGGTCCCTGCTGCTTTGCTCGCTGCCTCCCCCTCTCCCTCCCTCCCTCTTACCCCTCCTCCCCTCCCTTCCTCTGCTTTGCTGGCTCTGCTTTCATTCCAGCCTCCTCCTCCCCCCTCAGCTCCTCCATCCCTCCGTCTTCCCTCTGGAGAATAGGGGTCATATGATTACTCAGACCCCGGCGCCATGGGCAATGCTGCCATGTACGGGCGACAGGCATGCATCGAGCACAGCAAAGACGCCGATTAGTAACTGCGATGAGAAGCAACCCCTTTGTGTAGGCTCACGTTTCTGCCTCCATTTTCTTTTTTTTTCAAACAGCCCCGTTTTTTCGTGTGTCTCCAGCTAACTGGGGTGGAGGAAAGAGGGAGGGAGCAGTTGGAACAGAAAGAAAGCCTGAAAACTTCTGTCACAGCCCTCCAGCTGCTCCCTCCTCGCCTCTGTGTCTGAAGAGACTGCGTTGTTATTCAGCAGCGAGAAACCCAAAAAAAAAAACAACAAAACAACCAACAAAAAACAAAAACCAACAACACACAACCAAGCACCGAGAAAACAACACTACAACATACACTCCACCCAACCACACCCCCACACAACCCCACAAACAAACAACTCCCACCTCACACACCCATCCAAACACCACCCAAAACACACACCACCACCACCCACAAAAAACCAACAAAAAACCATCCAAACAAAACACACTCAACCAAACCCCCCAAAAACAATCTCCAAAACACCAAAACCAAAAAAAAAAAAAATCAACAACACCAAACCAACAAAAAAACAACCCACAAAAACAAACCACAATCAACCAACAAACAACCAACCCCCCCTCCACTAACACCCCCCAAAACAAACAAAAACAAACAAAACTATCGGTTTCTGTTACTTATATCAAACCATACAGTTGCCAAAAATTGTGGGAAAACATGGACGTTAACAAATTATTTTGTTTTTGTGATTATATTTATGAATTTGCTCTGGCTCCTTGTTTTTTTGTAGGCTTTCCGTGCAGTGGGAGCTATGGAAGCCTATAGACGGCCCATAGAACAAATACATTTTTAAAAGACCAACCCCCCCCCCCCCCCGAGACCAACCCCCCCCCCAAAAAAACCCCCAAAAAACAATAATGTAAAAATCATACGTTATCACTCTTCATACACAGACATTTTGAGGAGTTGTTGCTCTGAACTGAAAAAGGGGCAACCCCTATGAATGGTATAATTAATGGGATGCTCTGAGAATAAAAACCTCCACAAATGCTTCAGAACAATGCGCAGCTTATCACGTGTGCATCAAATCGAACATTATTTACATTAAGCTACAGGCTATAGGATGTGTTAGCCAGCTAGCTAGCTAGCTAAGATTGGTTTATGTGATAGATATAGGGTGACCAGATGACCTGGTGACCTGAAAAAATTGGGACAGTCCTGAATTATGAGCAGCCACAACCGCAAAACACGTTTTGTCAGGATAATCCACAAAAGACACAATAACTGTCAGGGGCTGCTTTCTACCAAACTCATAGAACAGTGAAACCAGAATCCTTCAGATCCTGTCCCAGAAGTAAAAAAAATTAAAATTCAAAATCAAATCAGCCATCAAATGTCAGTAAATAACAGTAAATCCTGACTTCGACACAATTTTGCAACAGTATGCTGTGCAGTTTTTTTTCTTCGATTTGTCTATACAGGGATGGTAAGTTTACCGCTGTTTATTTAATATCTTTGTTTTAGCGGCCTTTAAGAAACATATTTTCCATAAGCCATCCATAATGGTTTTCAAAGTCTGAAACTTGTTCACAGCATTCTTTGGGTTATCCTGACAGTGACACTGTTTCTGGATGTCTAAATGAATTTGGTTTGTCATAGTGTTGGACTGTGAACTGACCCTTTAAGAAAACTGGCAAAATGATTGTTAAAATAACCCCAAAGACGTCTACACAAAATAAAAAACTGTATTTATCAGAATTTACTGACTGCAGCACCACCAGGTGATATCTGGTGAAGCATTGTCATTGCGTGCACCTTAGCTAACAAATGGTGCATGTATACTGACGTTAGCATTTAGCTCAATTTGCTGGCCCTAAGTGGCTAAAAAACAAAGAAGCTTCAGCAAAATGTATTTAAGTATTTACATTACATTATCATTTAATAATTAATATTAATTACTGATTGTGATTGCAGTGTACCGATGTACCAAGACAAATTCCTTGTATGTGAAAACTTACTTGCCAATAAACCTGATTCTGATTCTGATTATTTATTATGCATAATAGCCCCATTCAGTGTGTCATTATATATATTAAAGTACTGGATTATCTCTGATTGTGATGTGTAACCACTGACTGTGTGAATGTGAGAAATTGTGAGGGCAGATTTTGTGTGGAGCTTTGTGCACACATGGTGAATCCCTGCAGGTGTGCCAGCTGTTTAGCTCTAACATAGGCTGTATCACCCTTTTCTCAAGTACGATACCTCTATTACTATATAGTACATTATATCACCATTTTAACTGAGCATCTGTATTCTCAGTGTGAAATTTATACACTTTAGTGCTCTGACAAATTCCCACAATGGGATGAAAAAGCAGTGTATATGGCCTGGCACTACTTTCTGCTAACAATCCCACAATGCAATGTGCCGCATCTCTGTTGTTTGCTAGACTAAGGAATCACATTTCTTGTAGGATGTACTCTGTTCCGCTGTGTGTTTGTGTTAGCTTGTGCAAGATGTGTATCAGATTACCTCTGAAACTGCCTGAGATACAAAACACACTCAGTCTGTACAGTCACTGTTATGACTAGACAGCTGCTTCTCGCCCCTTCAGATAGAGACAGATCTGAGACTCTGAAAATATAAAGTAGGGAAATATTATTTGGAGAGAAAAGTGTAAACCCATATAACATTTAATCATGTCAAAAACAGGTGTAATTAATAACTTCGATAACAATGGCTGTTCGTATCAGGTGTGTCAGTCACTGACATGGCTTGTAGCACAACTGTCCTTGGAAAATGAGTAAAACAGCAAAAGGAAAAATGTGATGAAGCTTGTTCATCAACCTGTCACATTTCTTTATTCGTTCACATCTATTCAGTTTTGAAAAATTGTGATTTAAACAATGCAAACATTGTCAAAGACTTGAAGCAAGCCGACCTGCATCCAAAATAAGAACTTAACCCTTCATTAATATTTAGGCAACATCATTTTTAAAACCACATTTAAGGATCCATTCAATGTAAGTTACTTTCTAATTTGTGCTATATTATCACAGACTGACTTCATACTCGTTAACATGTTGATCTGCAAAAAACATCAACTCTGTTCAGAATGTCACAACTCCTTACCACTGTACTAAAAAGACAACATATTTCATTAGTAGTAATAATGCCATACTGAAATGTATCCATACAAACCAAGCGGCAACTTTAGAAGCTGCAAATGAAGCCAATGTGGAAGTGACAAAAACTGCAGTTCCTCTAACAGCCACTTGAGACTGGCTCCAACAGTGAGCCAATCTCCATAAGGCCCCATATTAAAATGTCCCACTTTACATAAGAAATAAAATCTGTTTAACCTGGTACAAAAAACTGTTTTGGTCTCATATGGAGACTTCAGAGCTTCACAGCAGCTCCTTCAGAAACCCCCATGGGTGAAACACAGGAGACTACATCCATTTGTAATTATACAGTTTATGATACAAACCTGCCTTTTTTGAATTAGCTTGCCAGACTTGATGTATGAATTGTTGACCTTGGCATCAACACCTCCCTCTGCAACTGGATACTGGAACTTTCTAACCAACAGAGCCCAATCTGTTCGGTTAGCACCCACACCTCCTCAACCACTAACCCTAAACACTAGGAGTCCCCAGGGCTATGTTGCTGAGCCCCTCCTTTCTCCCTCTTCACCCACGACTGCACATCTGTACATGGTTTCACACACCATCATCAGTTTGCGCGGACAACACACTTTGATTTAATTCCACATAAAGCAGACCTCTAGGAGCTGCCTTCTTTCATTTACGTAATATTACAAAATTAGACACATCCTGTCACAGACGGATGCAGAAAAGCATAATCCATGCATTTGTTACCTTCTAGCCTGGATTATTGCAACTCCTTATTATCAGGCTGGCCCAATAAGTCCATTAAGACGGCTCCAATTAATTCAAAACGCTGCAGCACAAGTACTGACAGGAACTAGGAAAAGAGATCATATCTCTCCTGTATTAGCTTCTTTGCATTGCTCCCTGGTTAAATTTAGAATAGATTTTAAAATCTCCTCCTCATCTACAAAGTTCTTCAATGGTTCAGGCCCCTTTATATCTTAAAGAGCTCATAGTAACCCTCCTTACCCTCTAGAACACTACGTTCTCTGAATGCTGGGCCTACTTGCTGGTTCCTATAGTCTCTCGGTTAAAAGGAGTTCGGTCTAGACCTGCTCTATTTGAAAAGCTGTCCTGGAGATAACTCTCTGTTATGAATTGGCGCGCTATACAAAATAAAATTGAATTGAATTGAATTAAAAGTAGAACAGGAGCCAGAGCTTCAGTTACCAAGCTTTCCTCTCCCTGTGGACCCGCTTCCAGTTAGGCCTAGACTAACGGGGGGGGGTTTCCCATGATGCACTGAAGCTCCTTCTTCCTCTCTCTCTCTTTTTGCACTCATTCATGTCCCATTTAATGCATGTTACTAACTTCACTTCCTTCCCGGAGGTTCTTGTGTTTTCTCGTCTTCGCAGGTTCTGGGTTCCTGGGTGGAGGCCTCCTGCCATTGGCCCTGCTTGACGTACCATTGCTAATATCACTGAATATTTGTTATTATTATTATTATTATTATTATTATTTACATTACACACTATTATTGATCCCCCATCGTTGCTGTTGTCGTCGTCCATCATCTTCTTTCATGTTCATCATCATCAGTCACTACTATTAGTGTAGGTTTAGCTACTGTTGCGCACGCATTGGCTCAAGGAACACCTTCCCACCCAGCGACACAAACTGAATGCTCTGGGGAGGTGTTACAGGTCTCTCAGTTCCCTACTGGCCAGACTCAGGAAACTTTTTCCCATCAGCTGTCACCCTCCTAAACTCATGCATCGGGAGACCCCCCTTCCCCATGAACTTCCCACTCCACCCCACCCTCCAATGACTGAACTGTTTTTTTTACCATATTAACTCACCCACTGACCCCCCCTCCACATTCCACCACACTACTGCAGACTATACCTGCGACTATTTAAGCCCCCCACCTAAAACATATTTATCATACTGTCCTTACGTATTATAACTCTTATAGTGTGTTCACTTGCCTCGTCGCTCTAATACTGATACATATTCTACCTAATAGTGTATTCAGTACCATAACTGTCTGCTATATAATATCAACCAATTTAATTACTTGTACTTACATCCGCTACTATATCATTTACTGCTAATACTGTTATTTACTGTACATATCCTAACTTAATAGATCGTAATATATTCACCTCTGTTCATTCTCGTTTAATGCTGTTTCATACTGCACAACTAGCATATTACATATATATCTATAATGATTAATTTTTTAGATTTAGAATATAGATGTAGATTAAACTTAATTGCTCAATATTTGTTATGGTTCTGGCTTAGTTATGTCTATGTTGTTGTGGCTTCTTTTTGGTTCCTCTCTGTTCCCCCCCTTTCTGTTCCCTTGCAGAGCTGGTGTGTGAGGCAGGGAGGTGTGGCTGGTCCTCCTCGTTGGCAGCAGGGCACACCTGAATTCACTCAGCCTATCCCCTTTACACCTTATTTAACTTGCGTCTTCACTCCTGCCAGTGCAGAATATTCCATGCTCTCACTCTGCATTACTGCTGCGGTCCAGATTCTCCTGTGCTATTCTGCTGAAGACTTCACCCTGCCAGCCAGTTCCTGCCTTACCTGGCCTGCTTCTGCTTTCCGGTTTTGGTTTGGATTATTATTAAAGAATCTTCAGTTGCCCTACTCATCAGTGTGTGTGTGTGTGTCTCTGCTTTGGGGTCCAAGACTAAGAACTTAACAATTATTATCCCTGTACATATGTACATTCTCTGCACTTTACTGCTTTTTGCACTTCTGGTTAGATGCTTAACTGCATTTAGTTGTCTTAGTACTTGTACTTTGTGCAATGCCAATAAAGTTGAATCTAATCTAATCTAATATTGCTAACCACTTGAAGAGTTAATTTGTAAAAACAGATAAAAGGGCATTCTGAAAAATTAATAAATCAAAACCCATTTGATTGACATTCCCTATATAAAGAGCATGCTTTAGGATATGTTTTTGCAAATGAAGCCTTAACTTGCCTTATTGACTACTGGCTCCCTGGACTATGGTTGGGGATGTTCACCTGTTTGCATGAACCCACCTACTCCATGCCCCTGCTGCCACATAAATACCATCCTGGTGGTGCATTCCTCATTGATGAGGCCCAACAATCAGGGTTAAATTTAACATTAGCAAACTCATTCTCACTCTCAACTCGTCAAATACTGCCACCTCTATTTCACCTTCACCTTCAAAATAAAGCTTCAAAATAAAGCTTGCGTGGTTAGCATTGCGAAAAGGTTGCAGTTTGGTGATGTACAAAAGCTACTTGGTTAGGTTTAGTTAAAAGTAAAAAGTTACACTACACCTGATGTAGATTAATTATACATGAATAAGACATAACTTACATAACGTTCCCACCCTAATTTATGTACATTACTTCAAAGAATTTTTATATTTGGTTTCACATTGACACCAACAGAAGCCTTCTGGGTTAAAGTTCTGTGTTTGTATGAGCCATCCATCCACCTGCATATGCACTTTCTTGCTCTTTTTACTACATCACCTTGTGACTTGACTTTAATGGTGGATACGTCCAGAAGTGACGTTAGCGGGATACCCACAGCATCACATTTTGAAACGTAGGGCCACTGACCAAGCTGCAGTATTTGACGACTTGGGAGTGAGATGTGTTACATTATTGCTCTCTAATACTGAACAAAACATTCAAACGTTACAGCATGATAGAAGACCTGACAGAGGATGATAATCCTCAGAGCTAGTGCAACGGGAGAAAGACAAATATCAAAAAGCCAGTCAGGAAATGTTTGAGGTTACATTCTGAGGAAGTGCTTACCTGTAGATATATTTCAAGGGAACACCCAGGGCAATCAATCCAATGTGGATTTAGAAAAAATGTTGGATTTGGAGAAGTAAAGCAATTTCATGGCTGCCCTGGTCCTAGATGGTGTTTGACATGACTAAAGGAACCATTTCTTTTGTTGCTTTTGCATCATCAGAGCGATGTGGGCAATGAGCCGGGCCAGGGCACGTAAAATGTTCCATTATGATTCAATTACCCTGAGAGGCCAACAGTGAGTAAGCCACAGCATGAGAGTCCGTCCTGCCAATCACGTGTGGAGGTTATCAGACAAGGAAGAGGACGTTACGTCCATCAGCTTTCCATCTCCAAGGACGTTCAGGTCCCTACACACCTACAGACCTTGAAGGAAAAGAGAAGAGAAGGGCAGAACTCCTCTGCAATAGTGAAGCTATCAGCCATATAGAGGGGAAAAGAACACTTTGCACTGTGTCTTGGTTGGAATATTAGTAAGTGAGTAAATGCTAGTTGACTTCTAATCGCAATACAAAAGGCAGCCATCATGCATACACGAACCTTGTGTCCATGTTTTTATTAGCAACACAGTTGAAGGTCCACGTCAGCCTGGCATTCCACACATGTGCAAAACGCTAAACTGAAGTATGGTCTGGCTATGTGAGACACTATGGATGTGCATGTCTCTATCTGCTTGGATGGTGTTGAGCTACACACAGCACAGAAACTGCATTCACTCAAAATCCAACGATGTGCACCTTCTGCAGGGTTGTGTGGAGGTACACCCATGTTTTATTTGATGTAACTGCTGTGAAATAATCCAAAAATAATGTTTTATTTCTCTGATTCACTGCTTAGTTGTCGGTGCACTCTCTCCATTCCCTCTCTAGCATGTTACCACCGCTGCCCTCAGTTGAGCCAGGGAGCATGCGCATTCAACGTGCTTTATGTACACAGTCTGTGCAGTAAGCTTGGACTGTGCATGAACATTTACGTCACAGTAACCGAAGCGGACCCTCACAGACACATGGGAGCAAAAAATATTAATTAGCCCACATTTTTAGAATAAGCCACAGTGTTTGTGTTACAGTGTTGTTATGTATAAGCATACAAGTAAAGGACAAAACAGAATGCACTAATGGTGAGTAAATGCCAGTGTACAACAGGAGGCCATCTGTCCCTGTCTGCTATTTGGACAAAAATGAAGGTAAAGGAGCTTCTCTCATATGTTAACAGTCCTGGAGCTGTTGGGAAAGTAATCCCTCTATGGTTAAAAGTCTTAAAGGGCCACTCCACTGATATATCACTTCCAGATGAGTTGACTAGTCATGGGGAATACAGAGAAAATAACCCTGATGTACCAGAAATGGACTAGTTGTATTATAGGTAGCGTAGGATGCAATCTTCTAGCTTGACCCATGCTAGGGGCTAGTAAGAATACCAGTAGTGCTTCAATTTTGGTCATTCGTTTCTTGTTATCTAGCTCAATAAATTGGCGGACTACTTCTTTATGTGTGTAATTAAAATGGTCCATTAGCATGCTGTCTTCTACCACTAGAACCAGGGATGAGGAAGATACAGAAAGTAAAATAATGAGTGTAAAATAGAGATGAGGAGTCAGGAGAAGAATGCAGATGATGCTCAGTGTTCCTGCAAGAATCCAATTGCACAGCAGGCTTTTTCACATTTGCTGTTTAGTTCAGCTTGGTGTATTTGTCTGTGTGTGGTTCTGTCAGCTTTGTCCCTCAAAGAGCTTTTTTTCGCCACCGCTTTTATTTTCCTAGAGCGAGAGAGAGAGAGAGGAGAGAGGCTGGAGCCAGCAGTCTGGAACGAGCATGACAGAATTTGAATTATAGAAGCAGCACAGCAAAGAAGAGAAGGCGAGGGAGAGGGGGTTGTGTTTCAGTTTGAGTGTGTGTGTGTGTATGTGCGTGTGTGTGTGTGTGTGTATGTGCGCGCGCTTCTGTTTCTGCGTGGCAGGGAAACAGAGAGGAGGAGAGAGAATCATCTCAGCAGTGGAGGCTGTTAGGTCGAAGGCATTGTTGAAAAGCAGGTTTAGAACAGTTACATAGTTAATTCTTCTTCTCAGCGTGCAGTATGAAGGAGTTAAATGTGTAAGATGAAAATATGTTGAGTAAAATACACAGTACCTCACTGATAGTGTGTTCCAAAACTTGCAAAAGCACATTATGAAAATACTGAGAACGCTGTGAAACAAACCTAAATACAGTCCAAGTAACAAAAGCACTGTTGTAAAGTAGAATTTTGAGCTAAATGCCCCAATGCTATCATGCTCATAATTGAACATACAATAATTGCTAACATTTGCTAATAAGCACCAAACACATAGAGCAGCTGAGGCTGATGGGAAAGTCATTAGTTTTGCAGGTATTTGGTCATAAACTAAAGTAGTAGACAAAATGAAAGTTGGACCTGATGATGGCCCTAGATAAAAAGGCAAAGGATCGCTACATTTCATAACAGTCCATCCAGTCGTTGGTTGTTTAATTGGTCATTGTTAGTTGATTCAATCTGAACCAAAAACCTCATGGTGGTGCTACAGTGGAAAAGTCACAGGCATCGCTAACTATCTTTAAAAAAATATGGCCCTACCATAAAACAGCTGCTTTTAGAATGGAGTTTGACAGTGTGGAGCAGAGGGTATTTTAACCTTAATAATTCACATATATTGTGCTGACCTACCTTCTAATAATGAACCTTGTTAACAGAATAAAGGAAGTGGAGATAAAACCCACCCGTTCACACAAACTGCTATCAATATAATGACAGTGGTTCTACTTTACCACAGCAATAGAATTAGTTTACAGTGATGTCACATTGGACAGACGACCAAAACAGACAAATAAAGAAACAGTGACAGAAATATGAGATTCTGTCAGCTAGTGGTGTATGTTAGGTCTGATGGCCTCCGCACACCAAC
>NW_023339774.1:1713439-1714500 GCF_004916995.1 Morone saxatilis | reverse complement strand
GATGGAGACAGACTGAAAGGACACAACAACAACAACATCAACACCTATTTCTGCAATTTTTTAAAATAACGATACAATGACACAACATGGTGGTTTGCCTTGTTGGCCCTAGGATTTAGGTACACATTACATACGTTTACATTTATTACATTCAAATTAAAGACTAATTTCACCCAAAAGGGGGCAGGGCCTTGATGCAAGGCCAAAGTACCTGGATTGGTTGCTTCCATTTATATAGCAGACTTAAAGTATCCCACAGTCCATTGCGGAAAGTAGTGTACAACCAAGCACAATATACAATCATGCATTGAAGTGAAGGACAAATTGTCAGGAGCGGAGCAGAAGTAATGCAAGTAATTTTCTGTTTAACTTTTGATTACATATTGATGTTTTAAAGGACCAGTCTGTAGGATGGATTTCAGTGGCATCTAGTGGTTAGTTGAAAATGCAACTCTCTCTCTCCCATCACCTCTCCTTCCAAAATGGCGAAGGAGAAACTACAAGCTGGCGCCAAAAAATATTCCTAGTTTGTCTCTTCCTGGGTATTGTAGAAAACATAGCGTTGCAACCATGGCGCTCCTATGGAAGTCTGTGAATTTGAGGGCTCATTCTAAGTAAATGAAAACACCAACAATTCAATATTTCAGCAGATTACACACTAAATTGAAAACACACCATATGAATATTTATGTCATCTGCAAATAGAGATCTTTCACTCAAATGTTTTTGTAACACTGGCAGAAAAACCTTTTGCTACGCTTGTTCTTTCGTGAAAAACCCCACGAATGAAGGCCAGAATACTCGTAAGTAGTAGCGATAGATAAATGTGTATGAGCACACACGGTCAAAAAATATTACACGTGCACGTCCAATCTTATACTTTGTCTGGCTATAAATCAAGGCCTAGCGATACAGCCGAAAAGTAATGAAGACCACACAATAGCTTTCTAACGTCCACAATGTAGCTCCCTTCATATTCTAGAATAAACAGTAATCTGCCATTTTTGCAGCGAGGCCCCGCTAGTTAAAACCCTTATTACATAGGTTTTCTATCTCCTCTT
>NW_023339774.1:1713218-1713414 GCF_004916995.1 Morone saxatilis | reverse complement strand
ACACACTGGACCTTTAACAGTTTCTTTGTAATGTAATAGGAATGTAATGTGTATGAGAAAGTTATTACGCCATTATGGTATAAATCAAGGCTAGCGAAGTAGCTTTCTAACGTTAGCTAGCTTTGAACAGTAATTTGCCATTTGCAGCGCCGCTAAGTTAAAACTAACTAGGTTTTTTTAAAGATATTTTGGGGGC
>NW_023339774.1:1708195-1713193 GCF_004916995.1 Morone saxatilis | reverse complement strand
GTAGCAAAGGGCCGCAGGTTGGAATCTAACCAAGTCTGCTGCTGTAAACCTACATGGGGGTGCTCATCATTAAGCTCATCAAGGTCCGACGATGATGTGGAGTGAGAGGGACCACCTCCTCTCTGAAGCTCTGTCATCTGCAGCATCCAAGACCAAACCAAGAAACACTATGTTTCAATGCACAATCCTGAGATCAGGTGGCAGTTCATGTTGTAAATAAAGATATGAAAACTGAAAACACTGTGTGACAAAATAACCACATTCTGTTTATAGTTTACTGTAGTCTGGGGGAAAACTGTTCCATATCTAAGCTTACCCAGGAGGGGGTGGAGCTCTAAAGGGTGTTTTATAAAGAGCATTATTAAAAAGTATTTTCAGTGGACCAATCTCTGTGATGGACACACACAGCTGAAATCGATATTGATCTTCTCATGTAATCCTCAGTAAGAAGTTTTCTAAAATTCTGGAGCATTCCTATAAAATGTTGGAAGTAATCTGAGCTCCAGCATTAGGTACAGACTGGCTGTGTGCATAGCTGTAGCTGTCTGTTCCTGCCTAACAGCAGTGGCTAGGACTGAAGCTGTGATTGTGGCTATGGTTATTGCTATGAATAGAACTACAGCTATTGCTATGGCTGTACGCTTATGGCTGTAGCTGTGGCGCGGTTACCCCGGCAACTCTTTACAGGACCTAAGATAGCAAGATTGGCGAGAGAACGCTGTAAAGCCAGAGACTCCCGCCAGGATGTGATCCCTTCTATTACAGATGTGTAACCACCAGGAACATCTTCACCACGACGCTCAGCCAGCTCAACCATGTCAACTAACTGCACCTGCACAGCCCTTAATACTGTATGGTTAGTGTGACACCCATTAATAACGTATGTGTCACATCCTTGGTCATCATAACAGCCACAGCCATAACCATAGCCATAATTACAACAAGAGCAACGCCCAAAGCTATAGCAATGCCTCAGTCATAATCACAGCTACAGCCACGGCCTCAGCTATAGAGCCACAGTCTGTCCCTCTTACAGCCAGACAGCAGCCCGTCATAACAGAGTGCAGTGAACTTATTAACCTCTGCTAATTATCTTAATATTAGCAATAACAGACTTAGCAGCTCTGTTCTGATCTACTATGACCATAGCAACAGCCAGCCACAGCAGCCAGCCACAGTCAGGCTTCTTGCGGATGTATGGATCATTATCATTCAAAATGTTAGATTTATTGCTAAGGAATGCAAAAGTAATTCTCAAAAAAGCCCTGTTATAATGGGTGAGCTTGATGGAGGGGTGAGTATTGTAACCAGGGTCGGACTGGGAACTAAATTCAGCCCTAGCTATTTTTGTCTGGACCATTTTTCCCAAACATATGCACCTATATGGCCTGCTCTTCATTTGGTGCCAGCGGACTGTTAATGTTTTTATGTGTCACGGCCATCAGTAATGTTATTTTTGAATAATAAATGTGGTAACTTGAAACATTTGGCAGCTTCAGCCTCATCTTTTTCTCTCTGATCTTTCCTGCCCCCACCTTTTATTTCATATTTTTGGGGGCTTTTATTGCCTTTAATTGATAGCAAAAGTGATAGGAAAGTGGGAAGAGAGAGGGGCTGACATGCAGCAAAGGGCCACAAGTCGGATTCAAACCCATGGCTGCTGCAGCAGGGCCTTGATACGTGGGGTGCCAGCTCTACCAGGTGAGCTACCCTGGCGCCCCATTCTTAATCCATTTTAATTTGTATTTTCAATCCAAAATGATTTAATTTGATTATTTTCCCGCTTGACCTCTGACGTTTATGATCAGAAGGATCCCCTTTAAGGGGTGTGGGGAGGTGACGACAGTCGGTACCACTTCCTGCATCTACAGTAGAGGTAGCCTAATGACAATTTTGGGACGGTCTAACCCCCAGTCGGATGGGATGTTTCAGCATTAAGTGGATAAGTCAAACTTTTTTCTCAACATTGCTAGTGGTTGCCTTGCCCATCTGGCATGTGCCAAACTTGCCAGCCCAAGCCTGGTATTGTTACAATACCAGTAGCTAGTGCAAACATAACACACCAAAGCACATTTTCTAACTTTCTCAAACGTCCTTAGACATTGAGATAATGACATTGCTATACATGATATTTTTCAGGTCTGATGTTGACCATCTTACATCCCTAATTATCACAAAACACAAAGCACAGCTGAGGCTGATGGGAATGTGACAGTATATATAATGGACAGAGTTTCTGGGTCTTAAACATGCATTCTAAGTAACGGCCAGCAGGGGGCAGCTCAATTGGCTGCAAAAAACGAAAATACCATACAGTCCATATATACTGTATACAGTCCATATGGAGAAATTAACCTACTTCTCACTTGATTTATGAGCTCACTAAACAGTTTATCTAGTTTTAGTCTTCTTTCATACAGCATGATGCTCATCTTAGTAAATGAATGTTCCCCAATTTTAGATAAAACAGACTATAAAGGCAGGGATGCCCTTTAGGGCGGGCTACCTTGTGATTGACAGTCACTCTTAGTGAGTCTTTCCAGCTCAACACACCAAACTCAGATCAAACTATCAAACTAGGCAGTGTGTTTCCTATTTCTTTCCTAAAATAATTTCACAAAATATTTTAGTGTACTGTTTAGCTGTAATATGAGTATGTGCATGACAAGGTGACCCACCATTGTTTCCTGCTACAAACGAGTCAAAACTGCGAAGCCAATGAGAGCAGCTCTACTTGCAGTACGTCACTGCTGCTAGCTCCCAACTGTCATGGTGATGACCATGAACTCGAGGCTTCAAACTTCAAAACCGTACTCCACAAACCAGTGGGTGACGTCACAATGTGTTCACACTTGGAATTTCATTAGTTTTGAAAGTATTTCGTCATGGATAGATGGAAGGTTACAGGATCACCAGGGTTATTACAATTCATCCTGAGGTGCACATGAACTGTCTGCTAAAACAGTCACGAGGTAATGGGAGGAGCATCTCATTGCACGGAAAACACAACTTCAGTACAGCAGGTCAAAGCTGAGGCAGGGAGTGGGCCTGTAAACTGCAGTAGGTGTTTACAGTGGAATGTTTGGCTAACCTGAGGGCTCTGATCTGATTGTCGGACTGCTTGCCCCATCATACTTCTCTTTAGGGACGTCACCACATCCTCAGATCATAGAATCAACTTGGTGATCCCAATATTATAACTGCAGATTAGACAGTCAAACTAGTAGTAATAAAGTTAAAGCTATTTTGCCAGCAGAGGTGTCTCTAGCTAAATACTAATTGGTTTTACCTACTCAACCTATAGACATTTCAGTGACCTCATTACAGATACTTTCAGCAATCCAGAATGTTTTTCTTCTTACAGCTTCCTCCATTCAGACAGCTGCGGATGGAGAAGTGTAGAGGTAAACAACTGAATTTTCTCCCCCTCTCAGTCTTTCCACTTCACTGTTTAACTCTCCCTCTGTCTCACACCATCCATCCACAGTCAGTCAATCCTCACAGAACAGCGGGACAGAGCATACAGTTGTTCTGTGGTGGATATTTGTTGGTATATAATCAGAAGCAGCAAACACCCCCCACCAGCCCCTCGACGCACGCAGAAAGCCGTCAAACTGCAATGATTCCACCAGCTCCAGCTATCACCTCACAGAACACTTTCACACAGACAGAGAGGGAGGGAGAGAAGGTGAGGTAGGTGTGTGTGTGTTGGAGGGGAGGGAACATTCCAGAGAAGGTAGACAAAAAGAAAAAGAGAGAGGGACAGACATCATTGTAATGACTGCATGCAACTCGATACTCTTGCATACTGAATATTCCCCCAGAGGGCTTTTTCCATTACTCCAGAACGGTGGAGTCGTTTAGCTGATCCAGCCCAGCTTTTCCACTCTTTCTTTCTTTCTTTTTTCACTCCCTCCCTCTTCTTTGCTGTTTTTTTTTCACAGACACATTGTGCAAATGTAACCTTTTGCAAGCCCCCAACTCCCCCCCTTTCCCGCTCCCCATCCCCAGGAAGTTGGCTAGCCACTTTGCTGCCAAGAAATATGAAAAACTGGCAGGCTGCCTGTTTCATCTGCAAACACAGAGCAGAAAAAAGGGAGGGAGGATGGAAGCAGCAGGAGATGGAGGGAGGTTAGCGAGGGAGAGAGGGAGGGGGGAGTGGAGGTGACACAGAGGAGAAGGAAATGCTGCTGCTGTGCTTGCCACGAGGAAGAAGAAAAGAATCAAATGCGGAGCAGAGAGAAAGAGAACTGCAGAGAGATAAGGATGAATTTTACTTGCATGAAAAGGGGCCACATTACCGACAGAAGATAAATCATGTGGAACATTTTCTTAGCAGCAGCAAGCAGCACACAGCCACTGATGAGCAGAGTGAGCTGGGTTAACACATTAGCATGCACACACCACCCACAAACCATAGCCTGCTCTGCACACCATGTGTGTATAGTGGAGACGCACGCACACACATAGACATGCAAATACAGAATACAATATTATAGCCTGGCTGAGATGGTTTGTTACACAGAACCATCTGGGAAGTCAGAGATGGAAACTGTTTGGAAAAGAGTACTTTCAAAAAGTACTTGGCAGGTGATTGGAGGAACCATCTGTCTATCACCGTATATCACAGGCAAACCAATTCAACCAATCAGATTAATGAACCAGATAATGTAGTCAAACTCTTACTAAAGTCAGTCTGGAGAAAAGAAAAAACATATTTCCCATCAAAAAAAAGATGAAAAGATGGGTCCAGCTGCCTCGCAAGGTTAACTTGTTTTAGCACCTTTCTAGAACTGCAGCTCAAAGCGTTTTACATGAGAGGACATTTCTGATATTTTTCAACCACAGTCTTATTCTCAGGATTGTATCCATTCTGACTATGGCTCATGCTAACGTTGCAGTCACATTTACACGCCACTGTAATAATAATAATAATAATATTAACTTTATTTGTATAGCACTTTTCAAAAGATGGTTTACAAAGTGCTTTGACAGAAC
>NW_023339774.1:1707911-1708095 GCF_004916995.1 Morone saxatilis | reverse complement strand
TATATTTGTGTGTCGTCTGCATAGCAATGGAACGATACATTATGGTGTTTAATAATCTGGCCAAGTGGGAGCATATAAATAGAAAATAAAATCGGACCTAAAATAGAACCTTGCGGTACACCACAGGTACCTGTGGTGACCGAGAAGATTCTGTCTAAAAGGCTGCTAAAAGAAGGTCGTTGGT
>NW_023339774.1:1706932-1707759 GCF_004916995.1 Morone saxatilis | reverse complement strand
ACGGAAGCTTAGAAATTGGCCTAAAATTGTTAAGAACCGAAGGGATGAGGTTTGGTTTCTTTAAAAGAGGTTGGACCACAGCATGTTTAAAAGAGTGTGGGAAAATGCCACTTTTTAGGGAGCTGTTAATAATCACTAAAATACTGGGTCCAACAGTGTCGATAACCTCTTTAAGAAACTTGGTGGGGATAAAATCAAGGCTGCAAGTAGCTGGTTTCATTTGTGATATGGGTTTCGTTAAAAAGGGCAGTGAAACCGGTTCGAAGCAGCTAAAATAACTATGGATGTCCCTGCTGGTCTGTAAAATTCGGTCCGGGGGGGGTGATATTTTGCCTGATATCTAAAATAATTTAAGAAAGCCTCACACCTTTCTTGAGAGGCATCGGTGGAAGGAGGGGAGGAGGGGGAGGTTACTGACTCTATAAAATTCTGGGGTTGGAGTGATTAGCTAAAATTAATTTGGAAAGGAATGAAGTTCTTGCTTCTTTAACTGCTTTTTGACATGGCATCTTTCCAGGTCTGATAAAACGCGTGTAAGCTTTGTAAGTCTTTTTCCATTTTCCTTCATTTCTTCTGCAGTCTCTTTTCATTGATGTTTCATTGAGTATGGTTATTTAACCAGGGTTGCAGTGCTCTGTTTTTTTTGTTTTTGTAGGGGGCGATGATGTCCAGGGCAGACTGACAGGAGTGGTTAAAAAAGGAGATCAGCTCCTCTGTGTTAAAATCAGACTTAAAAGCAATTAGGCGGTCTGTAGATAACTAAAATTATTACTGAAACCTTTGAGTGAACCATAAAATCATGATGTTCAAAAGAAGTAAAACTACCA
>NW_023339774.1:1700790-1706872 GCF_004916995.1 Morone saxatilis | reverse complement strand
CCCCCTCCCCTGCCTGACAACCGGGGTTGGTGGCGGTGTTGTAAAATCAGGGGGGGTTGCTTTGATGAGGACTAAAATCTCCCTGGGAGAGCCATGTTTCTGTGAGAATAAGAAAAATCTAGATTATTAAAAGTTATAAAATCATGGCAGATAAAAGCAAGTCCACAGAAATAATTTTAGTATGAACTATGCAAATCTCCCAAAGCTTTCCAAAATAAACACAATTTAAAAAGTTTAATCATTTCAAATGTTTGTCTCAGAGTCCAAACAAAGTTAGCACAGAAATTAGCCCCTTGGATTAACTATTCTAGCTAACTGCCCAGGGAACTACTTTTCGGCTAACCAAACCTAGTACAGGTCATTTTTCCAACATTATACAAAAAAGCTCAAAACATCCTTGGATTTGTCTCGGGGGAACTTTGCTACATTTATGTGGATGTCCAATCAGTTTCGATGGTAATAGAGTCAACTGATGCAATAAATTCCTCAGTGCATGCTCTAGTGACCAAGAAATATCTGCAAAATCTGTTCCTCTTCAACACCAGCCCTGTCTTTTGACATGTACAATAAAGTCATTGATATCGAGGAAGGACTACATTTCAACATGGAGCCTGAAGCTAACAATATAGCTACGCATGAAAAAGAAATGCTTAAACTGCTGAAATTAATTATTATTATTATTATTATTATTATTATTATTAATATATTATTCATTGCTTGGCAACGCTGCGCAACTTTGATTAGCAACCAGCAGCTAATTTAGCTTGCTCAGTGGACGTGGGTGTCAAAGCTGATTCACAAGGCATCCTGGTAGATGTAGGCAGCGCCTGCATAGCTTTGCAAGCAGAAGTACTCAGCTATCTCGGTCAATATTGCAGCACTGAGGAATTTATTGCTTCAATTAACCATATACACCTATTGAACATTCATAAATGTGACAAAATTTTACTTTAGGCCACATTCTATGGCCCATCCTAAACAATGATGAAATATATAGCTAAATAGCTAACACCAAAATGGCCATAAGCGACAAATGAGTCTATCGTAACCTAAGCTACATAGAATCACTAGCTTTGTACCACTCCCTGACATTTCCTGTCCTCTCTTGGACCTCCATGGACTTGGTGCCTACCTGGGTCCAGGAGGCACGGACCCAGCCAGAGAAACACAAACTGGTTTATGTGGCTTTATGTGTATAAAGCAAGGAGTAATTTTAGAAGAACAATTAGTTTTTAATTAGATTTTTAGACTGTTCTGTTAAACTTCTCCAACACAGGCAATAACAGGCCCTTTCTCAAACTAAAGATAACAGGATAATGCTAAGTGCTAACACGGTTGCCATAGTTTGTGTAACAAGGTCTGTATAGCACATGATTCCACTTACCATAAATGAGTGCTCTCTCTCTCAGCTCGCTGTGTTATATGAGATGGGTATGTTGCTGAGCTCAGTACACTGCCCAAAATGCAGGAACTTCATATCATAAAGTTGACATATGAATATGTCACTTTTGCTGCTAGAGCCAAGCCTGAAATGCTGCTACATAGTTCAAGAAGTGGATTAAATGCATTTTGCAGGACTAAATAACTCTTTTCTTGAGTGCTGTATGAGAGATGACAGTGGCGAGCCAACGCCAGGTACCTATTTTTATGTTACTGTACTTGTTATATAAGTTTTACTGTGAAACTGTGCCTGAGCCAACCATGGAGAGCCAACTGTGTGACTGACCTGGCCTATCTATATTCTGCTCCTATCTGGACAATAAACAGGAATACGCGCAGGCCTCTCATCCATCCCCCTCCAGCTAACACAACATAATGCACAATCCTGGGGTTACTTATTTGGCTCAGCTCAGTTACAGTACAGCAACTTACATTTCCACATTATTAGCATTGTTAGCACTTGGTCAGATAAGGACATCTCCACAGCTATCTTTTGGGTTTTATTATGCATACAGTTATCTCAATCTGACTTTACATGGAGGGAGTACAACAATACCTCCTCCAGTCTCTGCCACTCTATAGATATATTCTGTGCTAATTTTTTGAGTACAGAATATAGGGGGGACTAACTAATAACTACCACTAACTGCAGAGATCTTCTGCATCTTGTCAGCATACTGAATAGAGACTGCTGCTACAGTTTGGGCTGTGTCAGAAACTGTTTTATGGTCCCAAAAACTGTCCCTAACTTTATCCTGTCCAAACCATAGACTGTATAATTAAAAATGGACGTAGTCTCAGTGACGTCACCCAGAGGTTTCTGAAGAGCTGCTGTGAAGCTTAATGTGGTCGGCTCTGGCTGTTGCCTATCTTGGCAGTCCTGATCCAAAAGTGGGCAAAGAGGAGGAGCTGAGGCAGACTGAATGAGGCCTAGTTACTGAAAACAGCCACCTGTGACAGCACTCACCTGTCACTCAAAGCGGCCACGTCATTAATTATACATCTTTAACCAATTGAGAATACATTTAGTACGCTAAGGAAAAATGCCATAACATTTGTTCTGATTAGTCTAAAGTCTTAAAATGTGATACATACATACTTTGGGCAAGTATCTACAATTTTAGGCAAAATGTCAAAGTCAAGTTTTTTCAAAAATGAGGAAAAACACTAAAATTGTGTTTATTAAAAGTTTTCTATAGTTTTTTAACATTCTATATGTGTGCATATCTTTGTTTGCCTTTTCGTTTTAGGAAAAATCAGTAGTCACATGTGTTAATAAAAATAGTATGATAAGAAAAACACACTTTTCAGCCAAACGGTTGGACCCATTTTGAAAACCTTGTGCTTACACAGTAGGTTAATTTACGGGTGCAGAAGGTTAAGCCTTATTATAGTTTTAACAGGTGAGTTATATAGAAATTCACCCCCTGTACAGTTGTCATGAACAGGGAAATTATCTATAGAGACCGAAAGTGTTTTTTGTACCAGGCTGTAAACATGTTTATTTCTTCTGTAAAGTTGGGAATTTTCATGTGGGACTCACTGTTGGAGCCAGCCTCAAGTGGCCGTTAGAGGAACTGCAGTTTTTGGCACTCTCATGTTGGTTTCATTTGAAGCCATGGAGGTTGCCGCTTGGAACGAAGTTAAAATCATTCCCCAGGAATTGGTAGATTCCTGGGGAATGATTTTACAGAGGTTTTGGATTATTCATTAGGTAGACACAAACATGACTCCTAATAAATACTATCATGGGATGTGTAAATAGACAACTATTTATGAACATGTTTGCCATAGCAAGCGGCCAAAACATAAAACCCAGTTATCTGAGGTTTACTTAAAATGCACATTTTAATTTAACTACTATCTAATAATTATGTTCAAAACATGTCATACAATTATGGTAATAGCTGAGTTTTATGTGCTTTTTTTCTAAAATTATATTTTGATTTTGTTTTAGATACTGCAATCCCAGAATTCCTCAATCCAAACACTGTCAACACAAAGTATGGACATTCTCAACCCACGGTTAAAGAATTGGTTTAGTACCAATATATTTATGTAGCAGTAGTGCTGGATTAAGTCATCTGAAAGATGACAAAAACATATGTTTAACTAATTTTGGTTACATTTGTTCAAATATATTCCAACTGATCATCCTCCTTAACATCTATCCCGGACATCATGACAGTTTGTATCAAGGAAAAGTGCTGAGAAAGGAGTAGGAACATGTTCCTGACTGTTCTGTAGACCCTGCCTCTTCCGTGGAACATCTGCTTAACAGGTCCTTCCTGCAAGCTCTTCCTGTGGTTTTGACATCTCCAAGTGATGCTCTTCCTGTCTGTTGCCTGGCAACAGAAGGGAAAAAATAGATGAGGTGATGAGTGAAGGTGAGCTCGAGGGAGATAGGAGGAGAGGAAAGAGAAAGGGAAGAGATGGTGGGGAGTGAAGCGCTGGTTGTTATTTTCTTTTTGGCAAGCTTTCATTCCATTTCTGCTCTCTAGCATTTCTTTGAAATCAAAAAACTACGAGTGATGTGCTGCAGAGTGTGTGTGATTACATCAGCGGCGAATGCACGTCAGAATGTGGATCTTTTCTCCATGGTGTATGATATAAGGTTTTATCAATGTTAATTAAATTTGTATTGTATTAGATGCCCTTTGATGCTACAAATACACACATATGATACACGTATCATACTATATGTATGCACACAAGAACATATCTGCAGAAATAATGTCAGTTGTGTGATTTAATTTGTTTCTCAGCAACCTTCTTACAGTAATGTCCTTGCATTTTGAATAAATTATGGGTTTTGTGCTTTTTCATTGGCTTAATGCCAGAAAGTACTTTTTCATTAAAGCCAATAGATTTAATACAACAATTTTATTTTTTTTTAAATTGCCACTGTCCCAGAACACTGTTGGATGAGACACACACACACACACAGTCACACAAAAGAGAATAATACTAAAATGGTTACTAGCTTTGTGGTAGTGTACAGATCTTCAGAAAATAGTGTTCATATGAGGGTTGCCTCTGGTCAGAGCTATGTGGAGCTCACTTTGAAGCTTTTAAATTTGTATTCATGATTAATCTGTTAGGTGGCCCTGAGGCAATAATTTACTGTTGGGACCCCAGAACTTTATTTTATAATGAATAATGCGCAGCAAGAGCATGATATAGGTAGAATACCCCCAGATTTCTTTTTAATGCATGTGTGACCAGTGTTGGGTCAGATTAGTCAGTTAATGAATACAAATTACATAGCAATTTTTGTCATTAGTAACATAATGCATTGGATTACAAGAAACATTTAATCTAATCTGAATACTTTTAGAAAACCTCAGAATCAAACATAGAAAATATTTCACCTTATACTAAAGAAATGGACGCAGCCACAGAACTTTGAGTTCCACGTATATTCACTTTTCTCAAAACTGTTTTAATGTAAGTAAAATTAATTTTTCATATTCAACATTTGCAGTTGGTCAAATTAGAACGTCTTCTGTGATTATTTATCCATTTTTCCACGTTGAAAAATTTAGCATGGTTGTTAGCCGTCCACTACGAATCCCATGGTGCCTTGGGTGGGTCTGTCGAGCATTCGGTGCCTGTGTTGTTGACTTCTCGACCAGTCAGAGGCTGTGTGGGCATGTGTGTGTGGCAGCTCTGATCGCAAACACATTGCACAATAGAAAAGCATGAGATTGACCACATTCCCAAATCAAGATCTACAGAGCCCAGAGGGTTCGTAGAGCGTTGCTTGTCATGGAAAAAAGTTACAATTTCTTTTTTAAAATTGCCATATTTTAAAGACGTAATCAAACATGTAATCAAGTAACGCTTGACAATGTAACTATAATCTAATTTTTAAAAAGGTTTTGGGCCGATTTACTTATTTTGTGTAATCCTGATTACATGTAATCAGTAACTACGCAATCCTCCTAATTCCTAAAAAAGTAAGCAGGTTCGGAGCTGGCATCTTCGTGATATTGTAAAAAATCAATTTTTGTGCAAGGTAGGTAAACATATACCATTAGAAGTGTTTTTCCAATAACTTCTTCCTCTTTCCAGTTGAAAAGCTAAAAACTATCGATGTTTGCAGGTTTGTTAGCATAAGCTTCCTGGTTTGTGCACACCAGTAAATTTAGCTTGTGGACAAGAAAGTGTGGGTGCCATTTATGGTAATGGTACGGTTTCTGCCAGGAAGCCTTTAGGACGTCCCTTTCCACCAACGCAAACCTAGTGCTAGTTCTGGTTCTGGTTCTGTTGCCGGTTCAGAGCTCAATCTGAGAACTGTTTTTTTTTTTCCTGAACTAGAAAGCCACGTAATTAGGTCACTGTATGTCTGTATACATGTATATCTCCAACATTAGCTATTGTTACCAAGGTTAGCCACCTAACTAATTCCTCACATCAATGACTCGTTAGCAATATTACTGCGAGAAATTAGTAGTTAAGCTTGTTTGGGTAAACAAGGCGACTAACAGCTAGCTAGCTAGCCAGTCATCTCAATTTTACATTCATAACATCTATTTTATGTTTGTAACATTGATATGAGAAATTAGTAGCTCCCTAAACAGATAATAAATACACAGCTAACTGGCCATAAGGCGCCCCCAGCCCCTGACATAAGTGGTTC
>NW_023339774.1:1693451-1700690 GCF_004916995.1 Morone saxatilis | reverse complement strand
TGAGCCACACTGTTACACTGGCTGACTGTTCCTTGATTACCATGAACACACACACACTGTAGTTCATACACTGCCCTGCTGCCCCGAATACTCACTAGAGCACCAAATCTGGATTAATCCACCCCTGAAAATAGTCCCTAACAAATGCACTATTTCCTCCTGTTTGAGAAATGTTTGATAAAGACTACACTGTTTTAGGAAGTTAATGAGAATTTCTGAAAACTGCGTGTGCCACAGACAGCGTAGGGGGGTCAGAAAGTGCTGTATAAGCATTGTTGGTTGAATAGCCTAATCATAGAGTCAGAAGTACTATGGATCCACCAAAGCTCCCTGAAGTAGTTCAGCATGCCATGAAAAGTGGAAACAAATTAAACAGTGAGTGATTTTCCACTCTTCCACAGAAGCAGTTGTTTTTTTCGAATCATGTCTGAGCTGAGGTAATGGTAAGGTCAGTTTCTTTTCTCTTCTCTCTGCAGTCAAACCACGGCAGTATAGCAGGATGAAGGTGTTGAGGGGGAGTTTACCTCCATGAAATATTTATGAGTAAATGCACCAATGCAACAGTGCAGCAGCCAAAAGTGTGGGGCTCTGGTTCTCTCTTTCCTTATCTCTTCCCTCCAAGAGCCGTGTTTCTCAAATCTCTCTTAGTGAGCTATAAGAATGTTTTTTAATCTTCGTTTGAGCTACCCTATTTACTCATTACCTCAAAATAAGAATTGTTGTGTTATCGTTACCTTAGAATAAGCCATTTTTATTTACAGAGGGAGTGAGTCCACCATGTTGAACCGCCATGTTTCTACAGTAGCCTGGAACGGACAATACAAACACTGGCTGTAGATAGGACCTCTAACGTGTTTCGTGGCCACCGTAGTTTTTCCTACACACTTGGAAGAGGAGGGTGAGGCATTGGGCTTGTAATCTGTAATTACACCACTAGATGCCACTAAATCATACACAGTGGACTGTTAAAAAATATATATATATTTTGTATTGTGTTTTATTTATTTGATTATATCCATAATAAAGAGGATGCAATATGCTGACTGTATCATTAGAAAAGCCAATCAGAACAGTCAGAATAAATCAAAACAGTAGTTCTCTATTCATTTCTATTTCCCTTCTGGTGATATCCATCCAACCAAAGCTAAAATCTTGATATTTTGACATGTAGTAATAAAAGTAATACAACAACAAACACAGTTTAAACACAAATTATGTACTTTAACAATATGATTAATAGATTAAAATGTGCCCTACTGCTGTCCACTTAAGATGATGTGGAACACTGTGATTGGCTTATAGACATCCAGTCAAATAACTGCGTGCAGTTGGGCGGAGTCAGATGACAGTCATCATAGATCTTCCTAGAAAGATTTGACCTATGGTTAGGTCAGAGTCAACAGTGAGCTAACTGTGAAACTACAGTATCGTTGCTATGGTTACCCAAGACCATGTGTTCATAGTGGAAAAGTGAAAAACGTACTCAAAGATTACAGCAAACACAAAGGAGCTAATAACAGCTGCAAAAACAAATTGTGGACGATGGTAAAAAAAATAAGTAGTACACTTTGTTGCTTTCTCTCTGTTACATTACCTGTAAAATACAGGAAAGTGAGCTGATCTCTTGTGTACTGAAAATACGTTCTCATTCCAGGCTGTCAAATACAGACACAACCCTCAGGTAGCATTTAGCATCTGTATGAGATGCCTTTTATTAACATTGGGATAACGTTGTGAAATGGTCGCCGTTTGGTTAGATTCAGGCAACAAAACTACTTGTTTAGAAAAACACGTCATGATTTGGTTTAAATATTGCAGCAAAAGTCACATGACTCAAGTGACATACGTAACATTATTTGGTTTCACACAGGTCATGAACCCCTGTGTTTGTGTGTGTTTGACCAGCCCCACCACCTCCTTAGGATATGGCCACATATATACAAATGCAGGCGAGTGACCATGGCAGTTTTTGGGGTCAGCCACACAAACATATTTACTGTCTGAGGCTGTAATTTCGCTGGTCACAAGTGTTGAACTCCATACCGATCAGAAAATCTGCTTTGCCACTGGAAGTGAAGGTTTTATTTGCTGCTTCGATCACATAGAATGGAAGCGAATGGAAGGGGAATATTCGTCAAATGTTGATTTTGCGTATGTGAAACTGTGCCCTTACAGACTTTCTCGCACTGTCACCTGACGCAAATGCGTTACACTGGAGCTAGCGGCTCACTACGTCGCTAAAGGGTACCTTGTGCGTCTGTATGTAAATGCAAAGGGCCCTGACAGAATGTCTGTATTTGGTGCCATGTGTATGATCACAGGCTGGTACTGACTGCAAAAACAGTACACTATGATCATCACAATAAAATACACATTGCATATTATTAGCATGTATAAGACAGGGATACAGCTAGATTAACCCTTGTCTTCTTCCATCTGAATAAGAATCTTACTTCCTACTACTTTTATGTACATTATACATTAAATCTGTATCCGTCTTATTCTCATGTAATCTGTGTCTCTCTCACGAGCCCATAAGCACCTTGCAATGCATCCTAGTTTATAAAGCAGGCTCTAGTCATATAGCCTGTAACAGTTTCCACATGTTTGTTCCTACAGGCAGCGTACTTTGTGTTCAGAACAGGACTGAACAAATCTTCAGCAGTAGATCCTCAAGCTGAACTGAGTGTACTGAATCACTAACTAAAGCAGTGGCTTTTTGCACTAGAGCTCCCCTCACTGGTGGAGGGGCGCACTGACATTCAGAAGACAGTTTAGCCTTGATAATCTGTTGGTTTCTTAAGAGCTTAATGAAAGATAACAAAAACTACTGTCTGTTGCTGAGTTTTTTAGCCTTGCAAAGAGGGCTTATACAGGCTGAATGAACTCTTGAATGAAACATAATTAGAATCCAAGGCTGAGCTGAAGCAGCCCCTTCAGCCCCCAGTATGTTTTAACACAGTGCCCGTTGGATCACCAAACAGCATCTGAAACCCCTTTTCCGATGGTGGATTCAGGATAGACTGTATGCGACAATTTTTGCAACTTTCTGAAAAAGACAATCTCATATTTGTGTGACTAGTCTCATCGAGACTTCTAGAAATTTCTGACTTTTTCTGCCCCCCACTGGCAGAACCAGAAAAGACACTGTGGCAACCTGATTCTGCACACAAAGCTGCACAAACGACATCATCAGCTAGACAGAATAATTACAATCCTAGCTTCTTCTGGAGCCTTCAGCCACATCTCATGGTCTTCATCATCAGATGGAAGCATTATGACCGTATTCAGTACAGTGTTTCATTATTTACACGTCTATTATATAGTGCATAAAGTATAGTATAATAGTTGTGAACATAGTGATACTCCCTTGCTTAAAATGACATATACTCACTTGCATTGATCTATTTATTCTGTTTTATTGTGAAAAAACTGTATCTATACTTGGCAACCCTGACATCCAGTTGACCACGTGTGTCTGGATACAGGATGGATGTAGGATGATCTGATGCACACCAGAATTGTAGCCTGATCTGCAGGCCTGGATATAGCTACCATGTGTAAAGTCTCATTTTCAGATGGTATTATATTTTCTTTCACAGTGGAGGCTATACTCTTGGGATAAATTGACACTACTTTAACCTAATAACATATGAATAATCAGTCGGAACTATTGGGTGAATGCACATGTTCAGAAATCAAGATGGCAGTAATGTGGTCAGATATCAGAAGATTACAGTCTCACAGTGCAAACACTAAGCATATGAGGCAGAGCAAGACTGATCGTAAACTGCTCTGAAGATTTCTTAAACCAAGGCAGGATCATTGAGATAAACTGCGCTACTCTACTCTATACTGCACTGCCCTCCTGTGGTTCATTCACTACACTGCAGCTCTCCTGCAAGAATCTCCATCATACGACTGCACCTCTTGATTATGATGATGCCTGCAGTAGTGTGTATAAAATCTTTGGAGTTTAATATTGATATTAGTTACACACATTCACTCCTGACAGTACCTGTGGTGGATGAAGCCTCTGAAAGCCACACTAGAGTAGAAGTACAGATATATTACCAAAAATTGGTTTTGGTGGAAGTTACAGTCACCTATTAGAATATTACTTGAGTGAAAGTCTTAAAGTATCTGTTATTTACTGTTCTTATACTGTATATACTGTTAGTATATAAAAACATTTCTGATATTAAATGTAAAAAAGTACTAGCAAATGCTGCTACAGTTATTCTTTAAGCATGCACACCACCTAAAAATGGAGTCTGTATTACACCTGAAGAAAAATTAATGTCTTCACAACTTAAGATTATAAAACAATAACAATCAAAAATGTCAATGGAAGTCCATGGTATTAGATTTAGTTGAGACTTCACACTACCTCAACAACACTAACAGTCTGCTTCCATCATGAGCTCTGTCTCATCATCTAGTGGAAGCGTCCTCATGTAGTTGCTAGTATCTCACATGGCTGGGTGTGAGTGGAAATTCAAACTTAAGCACTTTCTCAATAACGTGATTAATGATGAAGATCTAACTTGCTCACAATGCTAGGACCACACTGATTCGCCAAACCTGCTAGTTTGCAGTCTGTGTTAGACCGCAACATGTCCTCCTTTTTTATTGCGCTGTAACAAACGTGAAATGTATCCCGTAATGTGGTAATAGTATACATTTCATTCAGGACATGTAGTGGAGTAAAAGTGCTAGTTGACAGAAACATAAAAACTCAAATAAAGTATAGATACTTCCAAAATATACTGTAACAAAATATGATTACTTTGTTACATTATACCTAGTAATGTAATGCTAGTGAGGCCCTTTTCACAGAACACATTTTCACTTATCAGAGCAGGGACATTAAAGGCAGACTGAGTAGAATTTTCCTTAAAAAACAATGTATAGACTCATACAAAAAAATCCTCTCAGGCATCACTTATGACCCACTAGAAGTGTATGGAGGGGGATCTGTCAAGACCCTGCAGCCCCCTGCCTGTATTATGCTGTATTTTTGCTGTGTTGTATGTTAAGGTCCATAGGTCAGTAGGTCATAATGTATAATCACCTGAATATAAGAGTTGTAGTGTTTTTGTTACCTTAGAATAGGCTGTTTTTATCTACAGAGAGAGCGGGTCCTCTTCCATGGAGGCTGCCATGTTTCTACAGTAGCCCAGAAAAGACAAACCAAACACTGGCTCTAGAAAGCACCTTAAACTGTATTTTCTTCTACAAACTTGGAAGGGGAGTGGTATTGAGTGAGTATCACTGCTGGTGCTTGAAGAGATATTTACAGAAATGATCAAACTGTATAAATAAAACATCCATATAACTGAATTTGTCACAGGGGGGATTTAGTATTTCTTAAATCCTTGCTATTGCCCTGTGCATGTGTTTTAATTGTGATCTTAAATCACCACAAGTGAAGTGACACTCCCTCCCCCAAACTATAAATAAATCCCTTGTATATGAGTATATAAAGCTACAGCTGTTAAATACAACATACACATTAATGCAGCAATATGTATGGAATAGTAAAACACTGACAGGGAACATTTTACTGCACTGTGAAACCTTTGATACTCTAAGTATTATGATTACTATTATTATGTTCATTCAAATGTAGGCTACTATATATTACTACCGGTACTTATCCATTCTTATCTGTATGTGAGTGAGTGAGCAGACATGAGTGAAGCCAGTCAGTAGGGGCGCTGTTGTCTCTTGTCCTCACGGGAACCAAATAAGGAAATGACGTGGTGCATGTGCAGATGGACTCAAATAGAAAATAGAAACAGTGACACCGGGACCGGGTGTGTGAGAGGTAGAGGAGGGACCTGGCGCTGACTTCAGACGAGGTTAGTGTTCTTTTACAGACTCGCTTTTATGAAGTTTACATACACCAGAGTTGGTCTTATAGCCCGGAAACAGGCCGACGGCGGCTAACTAGCCGGTTGGCTAAAACTACACCTAACTCAGCACGTGCAGGGCCTTATAGCGTCACTTACAGTGTAATGATAATGAACTGTGAGCTAATTCATTCAGAAACCACTCTGGTGGGAAACTACAGTCGTGTTGAACATAAAAAGGATAGCTGTTATTGACTGTTAGCTTTCATAAGTTAGTTAAATGTGGCATATTTGAAAAGTTCCGCCCTATTTACAGCTGTTCACTTTAACTTCCCACGTGCAAGTGGTTATGACGTCGACTTCCAGTTGTGTGAGCTTTATTAGCAGCTATAGCTAACTTATTACTGCCATCAGCACGTTATTAAAGTGTGTCACTGAGCAGAGCACACACAATGGCTCCTGTGGTCATAGAGTTGTCATGGTAACATTCTGTGGTGTAACATGCATTTGTGTTATTTCACAGTAATTACACATTGAAGAGTCCCTATAGGTAGTGCTGTGTGTTATATAGAGCGCTTCATGTTGATCAATGGCAGTCAGTATGAGAGCTTTCAAATGCTCTTCTTACTACAGCTGGTGTCCACAGTGCACCCTCCACTCTCAGACACTTTCTTTCTGCTTTGGCTCCAGAGTTGCAATAATCAACCCATTAGAAGTCAAAAAAGAAATGACTCGCCAACTATTTTGATAATCGATTCATCTATTTAAGTCATTTTGTAAAGAAACAAAGTCCAAATTCTCTGCTTTCAGCTTCTCCAATGTGAATATGTTCTGCTTTCTTCTGTCCTCTATGACAGTAAACTGAACGTCTTTGGGTTGTGGACAAAACAAGACATTTGAGGACTTCCGCTTGAGCTTTGGGAAACACTGATCACATCATTTTTCACCATTTATGGATCCACAACTAATTGATTAATCCAGATAATGATGGACAGATGCAGCCCTATTGTGCTGATGTTGGTCAGGCCCTCGAGGGAAATGTACGTCCTCTGCCCTGATCACGAGATGGGTGCTGACAGCTGAACTACTGCCAAGTGTAGCCAGATTTGGCTCCTCTGTGTGTGTGTGTGTGTGTGTGTGTGTGTTAGTCAATGACCATTGGACAGATGCACCTGTCCCGTGTGCTGATGTTGTGCATGTATTCCTGTTTCTGGAGCGCACACCTCAGTGTCAGTAACTGTGTGTATATATATATATATATATACATATATATATACTTTTTTCAATTTAGATAAGAGATGTATAATTGTGTATATAGTCCAGATAGAGGTACTGTAAAATATGACCTGAGAACTTTCACCAAGTGCCTAGGATTTTTTGTTAT
>NW_023339774.1:1691896-1693351 GCF_004916995.1 Morone saxatilis | reverse complement strand
GTGTGTGTGTGTGTGTGTTCGTCTCGCATGCTGAGCAGGTGATAGGAGCCCCCTGTCCACTTAAAACATTGCTGGGGTGTGAAGTTTGATCATTCGTCCTTTTTAGTCACAGCCTCCAGAGCTGAATGAATATGGATGAATAACCATTCATTACAGAGTTGACAAACAGGTGGATGACAGCTCACAGGAGACAATAAGTAGCCGAGAAACTACAGAGACAACACTGAATACTGAAAAGCACATTTGCAATCTGACAGGCAGTACATTTTCAATGCAGATTGGTATTTGTTAGTAACAGGCGAAGACACAAAGAAAAAACATTACCTCTTGCAACTGGAACTTCCCGTGGCCCCAGTTTGGAGGAGAACATTGTGGTGAAATGATGTTGATGATCTGGCACCCACAGAATCCTGATAGCAGTCCTCTTCAACACGTTTGGGTTGGACTGGAATGCAGAATCCATAAAAGGGAGCCTCCACCTATCAGGCTCATGCACCGTCACTTCAGCTAACACTGGGACACCACAGGTCCCTTTTTGATTGATATGGGACAGCTGTTATCAGGGACATGGTGATCCAAAGTGAGCAAGGTTTCCCTTCCCCTGGTCTACATCTCAACGGGTGTGGACTGTTCATTAAGAATGTAACCTGGAGCAGCTGCTGTGCACCATAGAGAGCAGTGATAGTAGTTTGTGTACTGTTTCCTGTGAGTGAACCGTGTTATCTGTGGACTCTGACAGGATGGGAGACATAGCAGAAAATGAGACAAGCTTCTACTCTAATGCGGAGGACTACTGGAAGGAGGTTCCCCCCACAGTGGACGGCATGCTGGGAGGCTACGGCAGCATCTCCAGCATTGATATCAATGGATCCAAGGCTTTCCTGCAGAAGTTCCTCGGTGTAAGAAGCTCTTTTAAGATGTCAGACAGCGATAACGCTTGCTTTACCACTCTGAGTGGGACTAATGTCTACATGAAGACATACGGTATATGTCTTTCTGCTCGCTTTCACTGGAGTTGTGAATCCCATAACTTATGAACTGACTTGCAATTTAACTTTGACTGTTTTACACCAATTACTTGGGACTCCAGCAAGTCCCTTTTTGACTTGGAATGACATGATTTCCCCAAGTTTTTTTTAATGTGCAGCAACTCAACAAACAAAATATTAACACTATGCAAAACATTCAACTCAAATTACAAATGATTGTTATCGTGTCACAGACACACCTATATATATATATATCTATATATATCTATATATCTCTATATATATATATAGAGTTTATTTGAAGTACTCAATACATTTATTATAATAACTGATACTTTGTTTAAAAAAAAAAATGCAAATGGCCTTGTGTTAGTTTAAACAAGTAGTTATAAGTCCTAAGTGAAGGACTTATAACTACTTGTTTATAACTTGAAACATAAACTCGGTCCTGACTTGGAACTACTTG
>NW_023339774.1:1691170-1691801 GCF_004916995.1 Morone saxatilis | reverse complement strand
ACTTGTCGGTCCTGACTTGGAACTTGAGTTTGGACTTCAAAAAAATGTTGTCTTGACTTGCGACTTGCTGGACCTGAGTACTTAAGTTGTCCCACGTCTTATGTGAAAAACGTGGTACAATGAGCTGTGCAGGTCTGGATAGGAAACACTACCACTTCACTGTCTGCCCATTGAGCCACATGTTGAGCCTTCTACTGCTCTTTGAGCTGTAGCATGTTTTGCTAACCAAAATGTATCAAATATTTCAGATTACAGACACATTGGATTTACATACAGTTTACAGTGTCACAGCTTTTATCCAATAGTCTGTTTTTGCCATTAAAAGGAGGGAGAGGGGAAGACGGGCACGAGCTGTGCTCTGGACTGTGGAGCAGGCATCGGGAGGATCACCAAACGTTTACTTCTGCCTCTGTTCAACACCGTGGACCTGGTGGACGTGACGCAGGAGTTCCTGGACAAAGCCAAGACGTACCTGGGAGATGAGGGCAAGAGAGTGGGGAAGTACATCTGCAACGGCCTGCAGGACTTTGTACCAGAGAGCGGCCGCTATGATGTCATCTGGATCCAGTGGGTCATTGGTGAGTGCCTCAGTGGCTGCCATCAGAAATAAACAATGGCTGTGTGTCATATT
>NW_023339774.1:1680484-1691070 GCF_004916995.1 Morone saxatilis | reverse complement strand
GCTACATGCTAGGCTAATCTATGTGGAAAAGATGGTTAAAAGATAAAAGCGACATATAAATATAGTTACATCTTAAGTTAGATAATGTGGTTGTCTTTTCCACATAGATTAGCCTAGCACATAGCATATCTCATTACAGGAGAACTGTTATTGGAGCACAGAACAAAAAGGGGCGGGGCTTATGAAGGGTCAATTAAGGCAGGCTGGTGAAGTTCTGCATGGATGAAGAACACAACCTAAAGCCCGCCATGTTCTACACTGAACATCTTTCCCCCCCTTTTCCCATCAGGCCACCTGACAGACGACCACCTGGTGGAGTTCCTGCGACGCTGCCAGAAAGCCCTGCGGTCCAACGGCCTCGTCGTGATCAAGGACAATGTGTCGTACGAGGGCGTGGTCCCCGACGAGGTGGACAGCAGCGTCTGCCGCGACCTGAAAATAGTGCACAGTCTGGTGGGCAGAGCGGGCCTCCGCATCGTCCACGAGGAGCAACAAATGAACTTCCCAAAGGAGATCTACCAAGTCCACATGCTGGCTCTCAGATAGAGGACTGTTCCCTCCTGCGTGGGACAGGAAGAAGGGCCGCTCTTGTATACAAAGTATTTCTAATGTGGAAATGGTATTTTTCTAGTCAGCCGTCCGTTTATTATCTGTTTGGAAGGGATCTGCAGTGTGGTGTGTGTGTGAGTGTGTGTTGCTAACTTTTCTGAGCTACCAGGCCACGTTACACCTCTGTCTCACACTCAGGAAGGACACATTCTGGCCTGTGTGTCAGTGTGGTCTCCAGCAGGATCGCAGGTCAGAGTTCACCTTTGGCTGTGTCGGCCAATAGAAACCCTGATGGACAGTCATTGTTCTAACGCCCCACTCTAACGTACTGTCATCAGTGTGCTCAATATTTATTTATTACTAATGCTGGAACTGTGACATCACTTCCTTGGAGCTGAAGGCGGGGCAGTTTTACTGACCAGAGGGCTAATGTGACCGTCACCTTACTGGAAGCGTTTCAGATGTGCAGCAGCAGATACATTTCCATTATTGTTTAGAATTGTTTCATGGACATTTTGGATGTTTTACAGCTGATTGGAAACATGTTTGCAGGTCATTTTCTAAACAATGTGGAGACTTTGTGGCTGTATTTTACTGCTTTTAAGGGGTATCTGTTCATATGGAGTCTGATTTGATACTTCTATTTACCTAAATGTTGATTAAATGTATCTGACACATTGAAATAACACTGAAGCCTACTTCACTTAAGTAGATCATCTTAAATTATGTAGATGATATGGATGAAAGTGTAACTGGGACAGTGTGACTCCTGAAACTGACGTGATGCGATGGCTGCAGACGTGTGGTTCTGTTGGAACTACAGGAAGTCCACTCATGTTTGTACAGAGGTGTTACAGAGTGATGCTTCTCTTAACTAATAACGGCCGACCATCCCACAGCCGCTTCACGCTGTGATTGGTCAGCTGTGTGGAGGCGAGGAAGGAGCCAGGGTTTAAACTTCTCAATGTCTGAGGATGTGCTATAGGCAAAGTGTCTAATCACCAAGAAAACAATCTGCTGATTATTTGATACTGAAAATAAGTTGCAGCTCTGAACCACATCAGTGCTTCCTCTGCTTTAGACTTTGGGGTTGGGGTGATGCAGTCAGACTAGTTTTGCTGTAACGACAAAATCAAAAGGTGTATGAACACACTGACATTAAATAAAGCATTTACTTTCAGTCAGAAGTGATGCTTCAGAGATAAGAATAGACCCAGTGCGTAAAGATAGCAGAGCTGGAAAAAGGAGCCACTCGCTAGTGGATAACTCCAAGAGCAGTGAGCTCAGCTGCATTCTGTGGATGCTGGGAGTTGTAGTGACAGCTGCAGGGGAAGTGAGACTCAGGACTGTGGTTTACCTCAGGGTAGACCTGGCCAATGAATCAATTCATCCAAATTTAAAATGACGCAAGAAAACAGCTTAATTGTAAAAAATGTAGACTTAAACAACAGCTGCTAAGGACTACAAGCCCCAATCCACTCAAGTCACTAATCTACACAGAACATGTAGAATTATTTTCTCACAGTATCCCATAAGAGAAGAAGGGGCCTCAGTGATAAGGTAAAGAAATAAAGATATGGTGTCTTTTGTAGTTCAGAGAAACAAAATGAGGAAGTTGAGACAATGTCTCCTTTCTCTCCATCACGTCTACTTGTTCCAGCACTCCACTGGAGCTCTAGCACGCTCATTTGTTTTATGGCTGCACTCATGTATGTTCTGCATTTTACACTTTTTCTCAGAATTCAGCCTGATACACCAGTAGAGTTTCACCTTAAAAAGAAAAGCATTCAAAATAGACAGCATATGAAGAAACGCACGTCAGCGTGTTTATATGGGAAGCAGTGAAGACTGTAACAGTAGATTGTACTTCCAGTGAGTGCTGTCAGTTAGGATTCATCATCACTCTGCTTCTGCGGATCCACTGCTAATGAATTTCCACTTGGAGGTCAGGTAGAAGATACCATTCCAAATAAAAGGAGTGTTGCTCTTTTGACAAATAATAATATTTGATGCCTATTTCTGTCCTCTTTAAAGGCGCTGTGGACTCATTGTCTTTACTAATTTTAATCCTAAATGCTAATGTTTGTTTGCCTCTGCTGTATCACATTTATCACAATATGTGAAGATCAGTTTACAGAACAGATCGTTGGTGTTGTTTAAATTATGAAGTTTGTTGGTTTATATTTTTCAGTTTGTCCAGATACAGAGTAATGATTCAAAGGATTTGACTCTGGATTAAGGCTGCCAATATGAATCAAAATCAAACCAATCAAATTGGTAATGTAACTGTCCACTTATGTACATGACATAAATACAGAACAAATAATAATAATAACCAGCATAAACTAAAATGACACAATACTGGTATAATGAAACATTTGACAAGGATTGGACAACAAAGTGTTGTAAACTCAGTCTGTCACCGCTTCACAACGTATCAGATTATTGGCCAGTTTCAGTAAACTAGGATTAAAACAAGAAAAAGAGAACAGTGACCATCAGATTGAGATGGTTTATTACGGCATATTTTATACAATCAATCACAATTATATCTACTGGTCCATTACACTGTGTATATATCATCGAGCCAGGTTTACTGCAGTACTGTCAGCTAATGCAGTTCATTATTATCCTAACAGTCCCAACACTTGCTGCCTCTAAAGCTTTCACATACACTTGCATTTCTGCACGTCATTAGTGCTACACTGCTGCTGAACCACTAACTGCCCCCTCTGGCTTTTAGAAACACATTGTGGATCTTACTGCTGCAGTGGGAATTATGTTTCACTGTCTTACTGAGAACTCTGTACCTCTGCAGTCAGCCAGCAGGACCGAGCAGAGAGAGGGTTCTGCCTGTCAGTGTCAGTGCTGGGCAGTAGTTATAACATTACCTTCCCCAGTAACTAGTAATGTAACTAATTACTAATACATTTCAGAAATATTACAGTTACCCAATCCCCCCACCCCCAAGAAATAACTGCATTACTTCTATGTCACCCTCTACTGATTTGAAATCCAACAATCCAATCACATCCTTGGATTCTTTTTTGTAATCAGCAAGCAGGAAGCTAGTTTGACAGATGGAACCACTCAATTGCCCAGCACTGAGGCTGACTATCAGCCCTGCACACGTGTTATACATACTCAGTTATTAAGGCAGCAAATATTTTAAAAATAGTAGAAATACTTGGTTCATGTTGTAAAGTACCAGGAATGCCTCACTGAATGACGTTGCGTTGCAGCAAAAGTGGAGCCTGGTTCAACTGTTTCTCCCGGGGCCCGTCTGCTTTTTTTCAAGCAGGACGACAGTGAGTCTGAAGCGGTGTTAGAGACTGCGATGTGAACTGCAGCACCTTAATTCAACCAACTGCTGTGTGGAACTGTCAGAGTGATGACCGCTGAGATTAGGTTACTTTGTCAGACATGCTGAGGCGAAGAATGGACTTCCCTGCTGCTGACTGCTGGGATCGCGTCACGCCGTCAACATGGCAGCAGCTCAACGTGAACACTGAGGAAGCTACAACGTACTCAAATTCTACCAAAGGAAATGTATAATTTATAGGATATTATTAAGAAGTGTTGCAAGGTGTTGTGGGAGGCCCTGCTCCACCTCAGGAACAACTATATGCCTCCTCTGAAATAGGCTGAAGCGACCGACGGGAAAAGTTACCGTCCTGCTTGTCCAGCCTGGGTTGAGGTCACGTGATCAAGACCAGGTCTCACTCTGGAGCCGGCCCGACCTCTCCATGGTCGCCAGCATCTGCTCGGCGTCCTCTGCGGACACGCCCCCCTCCTTCTGAAATGCCTCTTTCAGAGCACCACACACAGCGTCTGGCATCTCTTTAGCATTGCTGCACAGGAGAACACACAGTCAGCCACTCAGTGTGTGTACAGAGGCCTTCAGCTACGGGCCAGCACCACACACAGCTTTTATTTTTGTCCCACATCTCAGAATGAAAGACAGAAAAAACATATGAGACACACATTATTGTTCCAAGCAGACTATTTGTGTATAGTCTTAATACATGTCTGGAGGGGACCTTTAATGTCCAGTATGAACAGGAGGAATGATTACAGTGAGCATGTTTATACAGCCACCTGACTGTTGTTCTAAGCCAGACTACATCTGTGACTCTGTTCTGAACCCCCGGGTGTAAACAGGAGAAGGTGGCACTCACCCAGCGATGTAAAAGCAGGCACTTTTATTGGCGATCAGGTCCCACAGGAGCCCAGCGTTCTCCCTCACACGGTGCTGCACGTACACCTTGTCCTCCTGACACACACACATTCAGCTTCATGATTATCCACAGAGGAGACGCACACACTGCCACAGCTACAGCGCCGGCTGGGGCAGGTGGCCTCACAGTGAATCCTGGGTATTGTAGGGAAAGGTTAAACACAGTTCTGGTTTTACTGCGAGCTGGAAAATGTCAAACCCTCTACAATCATATGTATATATAAAAACTTTATATTATATATATATATATATATATATATATATATATATATTTATTATTTGATATATTTTATGTTTCTAACTATAACAGCACGGTGAGAGATTCAGGATCCTAAAGATTTTTTTTTGTTCCCCTCTTGATGGGTTTGGGCAGATATCAATCATTAACCCATTATCTAACAGTCACTAAGCTAACCCAAGAACATCAGAAAAAGGGGACATAATATAATAATAATAATAATAAATAATAATAATATAATTATAATATGACATAGCGTGTGTATTTTCAGTTCTACACAGTTCGACCTTATTTGTTTCTCTGTTGTGGCATGGTTAAACCAGTTAATGACATTACAGTGATCAGGAAAATCTAAAAGAGCAATTCAGGAGAAAGTGGTGCGGAGGGCTGGCGATCGTTTGGGACCATGACGCTAATAGTGTTTGTCTGATGTATAGCGTGCGAAAGGTTGAGTTTATTTCTGTTCCTTCCTATGCTGACGGTTTGACGTCTATTGTGTGTGTGAGTGATGTGTGTGTGTTGCTGGTCTCGTGAAGAAGGCAGTGAAGGAGGGTCAGGTGGACGGCCTTTTATCTGCGTCCACTCACTGGAGAGTTAGACGTCTTTAGACTCGGATGCGACAGCCGAAGCACAGGACGTTGGTGCAGGCAGGAGGAGGAGGAGGAGGAGGAGGAGGAGGAGGAGAGGAGGGAGGAGAGGAGAGGAGAGGGATGAGAGGAAATGAGGAGGAGGAGGAGGTTAGGAGGAGGAGGAGGAGAGGAGGAGGAGGAGGAGGAGTGTCAGGTCAGGATGGATGTGAAGAGGTGAGAGACAGAGTCAGAGAGGTGATGAACTCACCGTATTTTCCCTCTGCAATCCTCTCCTGTAAAGCCGACCTGAAGGGCGCCACTCCTGTTCCGGGTCCAACCATTATCACAGGGGTGTCCTTCTCTTTAGGGAACTCAGACGTTCCTCTTCACCCACGAAGGGGCACATGCACCTTCCTGCAACCACCGTTTAGAGCAGTGGGTTCCCAACCTTTTTCTATAACTTTAAACTGATCGTGCAGAATATATTTTATGGATATTCCATTATAAATTAAAACTGTACAATGAACCCAAACAGTGTGACTTGTCTGATTATGTAGACAGGAGAACCCCCCCAATGAAGGTTGCGCGACTCAAGGTTGGGAACCACAAGTGGAACTACTGGTTTAGTACAACACAATAAAAGCATGCATGGTTTTATATGACCTTTTGGAATATAACATAAAATCATCATTTTTGTATCAGGACGTACTTATTCTCAACGTTGTGTGTTTGTTTTTTAACTGTAGGATTACAATATTTATTTAAATTCTATAAATTCTCAAATAGTCTTTATCTTCCTCAATCGCAGAGAAAACCAAGTGTTTATTTGATGTAGGCCTATATTATTTATTCCTAATTTCACATGTTTATGATATATTAGATCATATTTTAGTAAGATTTCTCCATGATTTCTGATCTCACTGATGCTGTCTGCCTGCATGTTTACCTGCTGTCTTGTGAATTCAGCATAATGTATGTAACCAGCCAGTCAGAATGAAGTAATCCCTGTTGCACTGATATAAGCCATTGTGAGATGTGGCGACAGACCTTGTGCAGGGTTCAGGGAGGCCAACCAGCTGGAGCAGAGGCCTTTTCGTGGTTTATACATCTTGGTTTTGTAACGCACCACGGCCACCAGGATCTGAAGCCTGCGTGGGTGAGCCTGTGTGGAGAGAATGCTCTGACTGTATTTACCTATACTACTCAAAGTATTGCATTTATTTCATAGCAGTTGAACAGTCGTCTTGAAAGATGAGCTACCTGGAGAGAGGAGGCGATGGAGAAAGAGCGAGGCTGGATCTCTGGGAACAGATCTAGGAGATAGTCTGCTTTGAGTTCGGCTGTAGTATGGGGGAAATCTGCCAAGACCTGCAGCAGCAAGAACACAACGCACTCAATAAGCAGGTCAAAGGACAGGTTTATATATTTAAAGCCTCTATGTGTGGGATCTAAAAAATTTTATTGGTACTCTGAGGATCAATGTACTAAAAGTACTAAAAGTTGAACCCAATGGAAGGCACAGTGAAATATTAGTTTTCCTCTAGACTAAACCAGCGCTGCCCCTAACCCTGAGCCGTCACCTCCAGCGTGGTGCGTCTGGGCCGGTTGCAGTAGCTGAGCAGCTCGTCTTGGCCCGCCGCCGAGCTGAACTCCACCAGCTTGTCGCGCTCCAGCTCATTGGTGGCGAAGGTAGACAGCAGCTCGAAGAAGGAGCGGCGAGGCACGGCCGAGATGTCCAGGTAGCTCTCCACCAGGTGGCGCACAGTGCAGGGCTGAGGAAGCCTGGCTGGAACTGAGAAGGTAAGAGGTTCATTCACAAAGAAACGGGTAATTTCACAATTCTACTTTAAAGCTGCACCAATCAGGATTTCATTTATACATACACAATGTTACACAAAGTCTTATTTCATATTGAACATTTGAGGGAGGCTCACGACTGTCAAAAGAAGGGATTAGTGATAGAGCAGCCTATTAGCTTAAAGTCTTTTACTATTTCATCACTTCTGGAATATACAGTACTCTTACATCCAAAGCCAATCGTAGGCTTACTTTATAGATTTCTTTACTATGAAGCAATTGTCATGGATAATGCACACACTGAAAACACACATACACACACACACGCCTACCTGCATTGTGGTCTGTGGGCCTGAGAGTGAACCTGGCCTCTGGATCTAGTCTCAGCAGTTGACAGAACTGCTCTACGTCCTCTGACGCGTTACAGGGACGCATCATCACCACGTCACCGGCAGCAAACCTGCACAGCAACACTACAGCTAATGGTGGGTCAAGACCAAGAAGGCACAGCACTTTCATTTTACATTGAAAAGAACAAAGAAAGAATGAACTTTGTTTGTGATAAGTGGAACTGGAGTTCAGGGTGCACGCATTAAAGGGGCTCCACATTACTCACTCTATGCTGGATCCAGTGATATCAAACTCAATGTGCCTCACGTCCTGAAAGTGTGACACGTCTGTTACTCTCCTGTTGGACACCAGTCTGCAGGGAAAGGGACGGGACTGGGAGGGGACGGTTTGCTCCGTGGGAATCCTCAGCCTGTCGTCTTTCGTCTCCTTCACGTCATCCAGGAAGTGGAAAGTGTATGTCGGAGGGAGCCTGCAACAAGGAACGAGCTGGGATTAGCAAACTTTCAATCACAATATGCAACCACACATGACATGCTGTGTCAGATCGAGAGGATACTCACGGTTCGTCGTCCCTCAGTGGAATCACATCGGCCAAAGATGGGTACAGAGCAAACACTTTCTCCCACAATGATGTGAGCCACGGGTCGATCACAGCGTCTGACCTGGTTCAGACAGATTTTTGGGGAAATTTGTTGCATGTCACTCCTCTCTCTCTCTCTCAATGTCAAACTTTCATTAAAACGTTCATTCGTGATCTATAAAGCTGATATTTCACTATGAAGCTCAGTTTATTGCACTATTAGTTGTGAAAATATTCTTACCCCAGGTCATGTTGGTCGTCTGCCAGCCCGACAGGCAGCAGCACGCTGGCACCCAGCTGCAGAAGGCGCTTATGGAGCTTCTTGGCCACAAAATTGAACCTGCAAGTGAAAGTGGTGATGCTTTTAGAAAGGCCGGGTCACTCTGAAGGTGCACTGAGAGAGCCGTAAACCTGTAAAGGACTGACTTTGGATAGGAGGAGTCCCCCAGGCCCAGGATGGCACAGTCCAGCCGACTCAGAGAGCCAACAGGCAACGACTTCCTAAAGACAAACCTCCAGAAGTTCTTTGAAGAAAGGAGAAAAAACACAAACGTGAACAGAGTCAGACATTATTCATTGATGGGTTTTTCTTATTTCAGTATATTTGTCTGTAAATTCATCAGATTTTTTAATTGAAAGAATATTGAAGCACATCCATTTCATATCCTCAGGCTTCTTATGGTCTTCAGTGGGGAGTGGTAAAGCATTTTGTGGCCTAATCAGTTCATTCAAACAGAATTGCAGCATTTATTGTGATTCCCTATTGTGTGCGAAGTCAAACTGCATAAATCTTTTGCGTCAAGTTCAACTTTGACGTGCTCTTTCACGCCATTGACCAATACTATAGCAAGTCGCCATCGTACTGAAGAGGCAGACATTCCACTGTGCAAGTGTATCCAGCAGCATGAACGTGAAGGAATTTGGACTTCCAAATATGGGCTGGTTGGGTCACAATGACATTTATCACAACATACCAAACTATAGGCTAATGTGAGATTCACAAATGAGACGAAAGTAATGTTTTACAAGTTATAGTAGGCCTACGTTTAATGCTAAAATTGTGCTACAACTGGTACTACTACTACTGGTGGGCGTGGTTTGGAGGGGCGTGGTTTTGAGGGGCGTGGTTTGGACTCTGCAGCTGCTGCACTGCCTTCACCGCTAACACATTATGATAATGGTGGTGGTTGGTCGGGGGGCATGGTTTGTAGCATCTGCAAGGCCACAGCTGGAAGCTAACAGAGCGTATTAGCTGTGTTGCGTTGTCCTTTTTCTTATTTACCCTTCTCTGCTGGAGTGTAAACTGCTCCACAAATTATGAGACAGGAGTCGATGGTACAACTACATCTTAATAAACTGTGAGAAGTAATTGTCCCGTTAGCAACTGAGCTAATGTACTTGCTAAGTGATCAGCCCACTACAGAGAAAATAAAAGTGCAAAATAAAGTGTAAAAGCACTTGTGTGTTTATCAACACTCTGTTACCACAAGGAAACACATATTTCACAAACAAGTGCAGATGGACTTTATTCAGACAACCAAAAACTTAATTTCCTTAATTTAAGATGACTCACTGTACCAGCAAGTAAAGCAGCGTTCAACAATCAGGGATATTTTCTCACTAGTTTTTTTCCCTTTTATTTCATTACCTTCATATTGTCCGGAGGGTCCCCTTGGCCAGTGGTGGCGCACACAAACACAACCAGACACTCTGAGATCAAGTTGGCCTGTTTGATGAGAGCAAACACACATGAGGGTACAGTGCTTTCATGTGACACAAGTAGGCTTTAAAGGACCAGTGTGTAGGATTTAGTGGCTTCTAATGGTGGCGTTTTAGATCGCAACTAACTGAACACTGCTTGCATCTGTATTTGACAACCAGGAAATGTGAAGTGTGTGGGTGGCTGATTAACTTGCGAAAAGTGTCTGTTCTGGGCTACTGTAGAAACATTGCAGTTCAATGTGTGACGTCTGTAGATAAAAACAGCTCATTCTAAGGTAACGATAACACAATGATTCCCTTCATTCAGGTGATTATACACTGATGAAACCATACCTATGAATATTATATTCCATTTCTGACAGTAGATCTTCTCAGTGTTACACACTGTGTTACATTACAGAGGTAAAAGCTGTTACCCACCAGTGCAGGGAACTGCGTTCAGTCTCTGTATCTGGTGCCTAACCTATCACTGTACTCAACAGCACCACACTCACCACATTGTAAGAGTCCAGAGGCAGCACTTGAACTTGCAGCTTCCTCCTC
>NW_023339774.1:1663671-1680384 GCF_004916995.1 Morone saxatilis | reverse complement strand
GCAGTGACCAGAAAAAAACGTGAAAGGCCCTATCCAGAGCCAGTGTTGAACATGACGGTTCAACATGGTGGACTCTGTAGATAAAAACAGCTCATTCTAAGGTAACAAAAATACAATGATTCCTATATTCAGCTGATACCATACCAAACATATCTATGAATATTGCCAATTGCCAATAGATCCCAAATGTTACACACTGGACCTTTAAGGGCATTTTTCCGATAATACCTTTGTACTTTTACTTAAATATAGATGTTTGACTTTTACATTGTAATACTATTTTACTTAAGTAAAGGAGCCATGTAACTCGTTCACCAGTGTTCCATCTTCCTCCCAACTAATTAGAAAAGATGCTATATCATTTACAGCTAATCTGTTCATACTGTAAATATCTTAACTTAGTAGCTGTATATATCTTAGTTTATTCCCCTCACTCCATTCATTCTGTAAATGCTGTTCATACTGTATATATCCTGCTAGCATATTCATATATATCTATGTTTTAGATGTATATATATATATATCCCTGTACATATGTACATTCTAGTTAGATGCTTAACTGCATTTTGTTGTCTTGGTACAATAAAGTTGAATCTAATCTACAGTACGCTGTCACCAAGCTTCCTGCAAATGTTAGAATGTGGATTCTTGTTCAGAACTTAAAAGAGCTGTAAGTGATATATTGTATAAGATGATAATGGTGATAAGATTTACCATGTTAAAATAAGTGTTAACTAGCTCTACATTCTGACAGCCATCACCGATATAGTGTTCAATCAAATTCACTTTAATTTGTATAGTGTCGTCCCTCCTTTCTGAAGTAAACACAGAATACAATTCTTGGTATCCTTTTTCCACTTTATCCAATCAGGAAAGAGAACTCCACAAAGAGGCGGTCCTTAAGGGCAGGCAGCTGAATTTCAGTGTGGTGGTGTGGACAGGAAGTTAGCCAAAATGCCAATTTCACTTAAGACGTAAAATGACAGCAGGTGTCCAACAATATCAGATATTTTTACATATAATACAGACTCAACATCTTTCTAATTGTATACTGTTTTTCAGTACATTTCCAGATGTGGCTGCTCGTGTAGCAGTGCCTTTCTTCAGCAACACAATGACTTTACATTGACACACATACACAGTATTTTATATCACATTGTCTGTGAAATGTCTGATTTATATAGACATGAATCTCTTACACACTACATTTAACAGACTCATATACAATAATATTTACCTGAAACATGCTGAGATGTTAGAGTTAAGAGCACTTGAAAGAGTATAATAGCATTAGTTGTGGCTACAAACAGGTGATGTTAGTTCGTACATGTGCACCATATATTGTGATTGAAATAAGAATAGAAAAGATATGTCAGAGACAAGAGGAATGGAGAATAAAGTAAGGTTGAAAAACGGCCCCCACAGCGAGGGCAAGACAAGTTGTGTAACTGATTGCAGAACAACATGAGGTGCATTAGTGATACAATGAGCAACAATAGCAACAACAATCCATAGATTGTTTTAGTGAACTGGACAGGTGTTACTTTGGTTACAACACAGAAGTATTGTTAAATGAAAAGAAAGATTTCCAGAAAAAGGCACATCAATTAAGAAGGTATAATAAGGCAAAGAACAGTCAGTCTTCAACCAGTGAGCAGTTTCATCCACCTGGATCTTAATTCATATTTAAAAAATGATAGAATTTAGAAAGAACAACAAAATACACAGGCTTGGATGCCGGTGACAACCAAAAACACAATTAAAACACCATTAAAAATAGTTCTATTCAAACTTGTTTCTGCATATACATCACAAAGTACTGTTTGGTTAATACAGGAAAGTGGCTCAGCTCTTTGAAAACCCGCTAAAAGCTTCTCTATACATGACGAGGGTTAGCTCACAACAGCTTTATGATCATGCATAAATAAAAAGAGCTGCAGTCGGTGGAGGACCAGCGCGGCGCTGTACTTGCTTCTAGCTGTGGTACAGGCGTATGCGCTGGGATATGTTGCTACGACAAAGAGGGCAGTTCTGCAGAGCGTCGCTGCAGACCTGACAGCAGCATACATGACCACAGGACAGGAAAATGACCTGAGACTGGAGAGACAAAAAAGATAAGACACGAGTCAGCTGTAGGAGTGTGTGCATGTGTGCTAAGGTTAAATATTTTCACTTTGTTACTACAAAGATCAAGTTTTTTTTTTTTTTTTGGAGTAACTGCTTAACTTAACTGTTCAGTAACTAATTATCAGCTCCAGAAAAATGTTTAAATTTCCTTCTCAGTATTATCTAAGGTAGCATTTTTGCTAACATTAGCTAAATTATCTGAAAACTGTGCTTGTTGTCACTACGCATATGTACATATGGTCCATGATGTGTCACACAGAAGATAGAATGTTGATGGTATCAGATGTCACCATATTCATATAACCTCAACAGACTGCATCAGAAACGTTAGACTTGTTGTTAAGTATTATGGTTTGATTTATAGTTAATCTAATATATGGGTATGATATTTGGTATATCTACAGCAATTAATCTATTCTTATCATATATACAACCCCTGTATGCTTTCTGTGGATTGAAAACATAATATGTTTTCCACTGAACAAGATGCAGTTTTAGGATGGTGAAGGCAGTTTTGGCCGGCTTGATGTCTGTGCTGCCTGAAAGTAAATATTAAAGTTTATGTCATATAGCAGTCCCTAACAAACCAAAAAAAGGCCAGGAGCAGAACCTTGAGGGACACCACAAGTGGAGCTGTAGTTTAGTTCTGTTGTTGCTCGTCAGTGATATCTCACTACTGGTGAAAAGTTAATGAAACTGTATTTAATGTTCTAAGACATGGTATTCCTCATCCCTCTCGTTTAGTATCTTTTGACGCTTTAAAACAATGCTGATAGGCAAATAAGAGCAGTGAAAGCGAGAGTATATGATTATTGAGACTGAGGCCGGTTATTTTCTGGTTTTTGCTGAGTTTTTTTCTTACCCCGCTCTCCATGCAGACCACACACTCAGAGCTCCCTGGTCCCTCCACAGGGCTGGGGGCTGAAGGGGTGACGGGGGTCCCCGGGGTGAGTGGTGGGCTGGGGATTTGGGAAATGTTGGGAAGTAATGGAGGGGAGGCAGGGGGCGGAGCCGAGGGAGTGAGCTCTGCCTCCTCGTCCTGCAGGACAGCCTTACAAGCTCCTGGTACAGGAGAAAATAATCAGTGGACAGCAAACAGGTTTTCATTGACTTCCTGAGTTTCAATGCCCTAAACATCATCCTCCATCGTTGAAAAGGTAGAAATATAAGTTTTTGCTATCTTAACATTAATCCATTTGTATAATTTGACAACATTCCCTGAGTTTCTTTGAGACTTTACTAAAAGCACTTTTCTGACAATGTCAGCAAAATTTGAACATTATGAGCTTGCATGATTGTAGAGACTTTGCATATGACCAGTGTGGGCACAGACCATGTCTTTGCTTCGAAATCTCACATCAGAGAGCAGATTGCAAAAGAAGCTATCTGTAGCAGTAAGTGCAGTATAACTGTATAATGTATAGAGACATGGGTGTGTAATGTACCTTCAGAAGGGTGTTCCCGAGCCCACTTCAGAAGAGCTTTCTGGATTCCTATTTCATTAATGCCAAGCTGAAAAAAGAGAAATGAACAATGCTGATTATTCTGCACATTCATTAAGAGTTACAACTGAATTACATTTTTGGCCACTTGAGGGCAGCACAACCAGCTGTAAACACATAGTTTTCCTAAAATTAGATTCTATTTAAAATTGCAACCTATTGCCTTGTTTACAGCATGGCAATATACAGAATTGTAACCCCTGTATTGTGACACGTATTATATTGCCAGTCCTGCCAATACACAGCTACATTACCTTACAGTTATTAACTAAATGTAAGGTAAAGTGATTCCAGTATGCTTTAGGCTCATTTTAAGAGTTTTATTATATTTTGGTGATTATTGGTACAACATTGTAAAATTATTTTTATCAGGATAATTGTGACAAGAAATGTTCATATTGCCCCAAGCTTAGTGGAGGGTAGGCAGTTCTCCAGTCTGCATGTTAATGGGTTCTGTACAGGTGCTGGTACATCAGCTCAAGCAAACACCACTTCTGCACAGGCGAGTGGTGACCTTGTGTTGATAAATAAGACAGCTGATGTTGAAACAGAGTTACAGTACGTAGTCAAAGATCTCCAATGTCAGTGGCAACTGATGTGTAAGTGTTGCAGACAGACCTTCTTGAGGTCAGAGGAGTTCATGTGGCGAAGGGCCTCAGTGGTCACTCGATGATGAGCCAGGATGGGCAGGTAGTGCTGAGCTGACAGTTTGCACAGCAGGTTGACCAACTCTTTCTCCACGCCCGCTTCCTGCAATAAAATGACAGTTTAGGAACAGCACACTTTGGTTTCAGTTGTTTCTGTGTGTCCTTTGCTCTGTACTGTACCTGCATGCGCAGTGACAGTGGCTTGGCATCCAACAGTCTCTGGTACTGGATCATCCAGTAGTTCTGCTGGTTGGACTCAGACTTCCGTTCCATCTCAGCCTGGAAAACACAAAGCAATTGCTGGTCTCATTTAACCACAGACACTATTGATCCCAGGATGAGAAAGACAACAGACTGAACGTTTCAGTTCAAATGACAACTAACAGATGTGTGTTATCTCCCTCTAGAGCAGCACCGTTTTGATAACACATAATGCAGAGTTCACACTACATGATTTTAACCCCGATTAATTATTGAAACAATCCCCCTCTCATTTCCACAGTTCATTCTCCCACTGAAAGAGTGCAGTTACATTGGAGGCTGAGTGAGTTGAAGTGACAAAATGTCAAGTTTGTACAGACTACAGTTTATCTTCATGCATTATATTGATGCAGAACTGACAACAACACTGTCGACATATGACACACTTTAGCTTTAGTAAGGACATGTTAAGAATTGTTAAAATGCAATATTTCTTAAATGGAGTTTGGTACAATGAGCTTTTTACTTGCATTCAAACAGCTAATATGTATATTTTTAATGTTTTTGGTCACCACTACAGAAACACTAGGTAACTGCTGAAGTATGATAAGGTTGTCTGATGCTGAGTGCTGTTATTTATTGATTAAATGGTTTAATTATTTGTGTATTAATTACTGAAGCTGGCTAATCAGGCTAATTATCAGCTTATTGTACTCAGCTTCTAATGAAAGTATGCAGTAAATGGTTGCCTTTTGTGTGAGTGTTTTTAAACTACTTTCCTAATTAAACACAAAGTGCTTGTTATTAATGTCGTTATAAATGACTCCTAATGAAACATATTTTGGAGACCAGACATACTCAGATTACTCCTTGTGAAAGATCTTGAAGTGTGGACCCCCTTGTTGCTGAGTCCAGATTACAGGTAGTTTGAACAGTACAGCGATCTGAGGGCTTTGAAAATCATGTAGTCTAACCAGAGAGGCGAGCATGAGACACTGAAAGAGAGAAGTGGTGCCCACTCAGGCCCGGCTATAGCTGTTTCCTCACCAGCACATGTCGCAGCTCCTGCTCCCTCTGGTCTCTCTGCTTCAGCAGCTGCTGCAACAAATCACTGAGAGCTGTGCGCTGCTCCACTAGAACCTCCTGCACACACACACACACACCATCGCATCAGGTAGAATGAAAATACACACTCACCAGTAAATACTGTTGAAGGACTGAACACACTAATATAATTATTCTTATCACTTCATTGAAATCATGTATTCAATATGCGTTTACTTTAGATTATGTCCTTGACCCTCAGTGTGTACAATGACTAGCTGTTTCCATGGAGCAATGACATGAAAATAGCGAAAAGAAATTATATTGGAATCAATAGAAAGAAGAAACAAAAATCAAGTCAATGCGGGAGGGCAAAGGAAGAAGGCGGTGACACCCACCTGCAGGTTCTCAGCATCCAGACTGCGTCTTTTAATCTCCAATTTAGTCAGCTGCTTTAATTCGCCCTCTATGAGCTTGATCTGGGGACAGTGGAGAGGCAAATATAAAGCGAGCAGGGAGAAGGGACATGCTGCTGAATGTCAGGATGAAAACACTGATGAGATGATTTCCTGTCTGGGGTAATATTGCACAGGGTTTCGCGGGTACCCGGCACGTAAACCAAAAAGTTAAAAACATCAAGGAGTACAAGTAAAAATGAGTTAGCTATGGGCGGGCTGCAGGTGAAGCAAAAACAAAAACAGAAAAAAAGAAGTGACAATAATTTCATTGTTCAAGTTTTATTTTGTATTTTTCTGCAGTGACAGCACTCCCTGTATTGATGTTCTCTCAAGGACAATTTCCACTGGGGATGGGTGGGAAAAGACCCCCTCACTATTAAAATCCTAATGTAGTCTCACTTTTGCACTTTCAGTTCGTTTTTCTTATCTATAGATATTTTTTATTTTCAACAAATACTTAATATCCTTACTTATTATTTAGCCGGATGAGCCTCATCATCTGTGATCTGAAGATATCAGTCACACTACGTGCCTAACAGGCTGGTTAACAGGCTGAGGGGGCAACGATGTTACCTGTTGCTTCTCCCCATCTGGGATTTTAGCTCCCCATTCATTGGCCTGTGTCATGGCTGGAGTCAGGGGGTAACGTACGAAATGCTGAGCCAACAGGACAACTGGACCCATGACAGAGACACAGCTAAAGGTAGCAAGACCTCCAGCTTTTTTACGAAGCAGGTCAAACACAACAGACTGTGCAGCAGCTCAGCAGGATGACTCAGCAGGTACTGAAACAAAATGCACGAAAGCAGTCTAGCTGCAATCAGTGACAACATTAACAAGCTACACAAATATGAAACTGTCTTTACTTTAACTTTAAAAAGTAACGTAAAATGAGTCATACAGAATGTTAAACTGAGGAATGCCATGCATGATTTGTTCCTATAATAAGAGATGAGTGTAGTTCTGATGATGCTCTATGATGATATTTTAACTATTTCTTAAAGGATACCAGAACCATTTTTTTTATTTCCCAGAATGCAAAATCACTCATACTTTGATTTCTTCTTGAGCTTGAGCTATCCGTCTAGATCATTTCTTTGTAATGTTACAAGTACTATAGTAATATAAAATATGACTTTGAACAAAAGCTTAACTGGGATGTCTGAGGTTGTTTAAGCAGTCACAAAAACATGCATCTACATCCTCTACTGCACAGCTTTTCATGTGATTGTGAGCTCCATAAAAGAGACCAGTGACAGGTTTGACCCTCACCCCACCCATCGGCGCCCGGCCATACAGACCTGGTTGCGGATGTAGCCGTGTACAGCATCTTTCTGCAGCTGCAGGGCCTGGAATGCTGCTTTCTGCATCTCCTCCTGCAGTGAACAATCAGAGGACAAGGCATTTTAAGCAATGTGTGAGAAATGTGTGAGATTTTGATTTACACCGAGTTAGGTCTCTCCACCAAGCTCTCTGATACTGGTGACAACGAGAGAAGACCTACCTCCTGTAAGATGTGGGCGATGGCTTTAGATTTGTCCAAAACTTGGAGGGACAGCATCTTGTCAAACTTCCTGTCCAAAGACTCCATACTGTTATAAGACAATGGAAGAGTTTGCAACGTGTGTCTCAAAGTTGTGATTTGTTTGCAATATTTACATCCATCCATTCGGATATGGCGTTTGTGTGTTTGTGTGTGGATGTCGAACCTTCTGTAGGTCTCGGACACCAGGCTCTGTCTGCGAAAGTCACTGGCCTCCTGCACGATGCTCATGGCACAGCTGTCTGACAGCATCTTCTGCATGGCAGCTAGAAACACAGAGAGGGAAGAGAGGGGATAGCAGAGGAAAGGAAAGAGGTGTTGTGAGGGTACGAATGCAGAACAATGCGAAACTGCCGGATAAATAAAATAAGAGATTGGTGTTGGATGAAAGGCCATTAAGTCTTTAAATCCAAAAGGTTTACCAGCTTACAGTTAATAAATTGATAGTGCAATCCACTTATTTTATTTAGTAAATACATAAATTGATGGAAATACTTGGAAATATTTATATTGTTTTTTTTTCTGGCTTTACTAAATGTACAATAGGTCACTGTCAAAATGAAGTACATGTTTTGGGTTCATGGTTTGTGAAAAACCGGGGCACTCCAGCCATGACTCCACATGCAGAAACACTGTATACGCTCTTACCTGCCACATCCCTCTTCCTCAGTGAATTGGTTTCTTCCTGTGTGATGGCAGTCAGATGCTCCATACGGATCCTGAGGGGGAAGTCAACAAACAATAATTTATAGTAATCCTATGCTGACTTTTAGCAGTAAGCATGGAGCCGAGCTGGGACGAGATACAATATTACTGCAAATCATCATGAATTTTCATTATTGTGATATTCGTGAATATCTTTACATGGCTTGACTTGGAAAAGCTGTCTAGCGCTACAGAAAAAAAGGCCTATATTGATCTCCTGATATATTTTAAACAAGGGGAAAAGGGGGAGCCCGAATCTTTCCAGTCATTTTAAAATTGTTCCTCATCATGGCTTTAGGCTCAGCTTGCCGTTGTAACCCCCAAAGAAATTTTTTTTTAAACAGGATGTGTGGAATTAATATAGATTCCAAAATACAGAACAGGGATGCAATAAATATATGTTTCTTGACTAAATGTAAGGTCAGTGATTCCAGTGTGTTTTAGTGCCATTTTTAAATTATGAAGTATATACTCATGATTATCTCGTTAATATTGTGTATTGCAATTATTTTGGCCAAGATAATCTTGACATGAAATTTTCCCAAATCGTCCCAAAGAAACCAAGCTTCTGACCGAGGTTTGCTCAACTGTTACTGGAGCACAAAGCAAAAAGGGGCGGGACTTATGAAGGGTCATATCAGCTTCAGCCGAACTCAGCACTGTAGAGTTTGTTGCCCATCACTTACATGAGAGTGGCTATAACCAAGAGTGTAGATGTGCAGTAGTGGTGTAGTTATTATAGTATTTTTTGGTTTGTTTTTATTTTGTTTTCAATTCAGTTAAGTTTCAGTTTCTAGAGCTTGTCTCAGTTTAGTTTTTGGGGGGCAGGATTTAAGTTCAGAACATATAAACATATGAACAATGCCTCCTCATATTGTTGTGTTGACAAATCTGACCAAATTAATAAAGACTAAAACTAAAGACATTTCCTGTATTTTTATTTTTTATTAAAAAAATGTAACTAAAAATAGCCAAAGGTAAGTATGAGTTCACATCTTGCAGAGTGAGGGTGCAGGCGTTCATTTTACAGTCTGTATGTAATCTGTAGTGTTTACTGTGCACAAAGACTTTGTTCCAAGACTTTAGTCTTAAACAAAGAGCCTCCTCCCTGGCAACACAACTATCCCAGACAAACTGCACAGAGCCTAGGGAGAAGTGCTGTATTAACAGCAAACCCAGGGACCAAATGTACCTTGTTGATCAAAACCTGCCTACCTGTAGCTCACTGAACTACAGATATTAAGCAAATACAGTAAAAAGCGTTTATGAGCTAGAGAAAGAAATATATCCCGAATAAGACTGTATGTGATGGACATAATGTTAGATAAGACACCTCTACACCACTGGCTATGAAGGAAAAATTTTCTGCTACAGTACACTGTGCCAAAATTTTGCTTCTCTGTGGTGAAGTTTTTAAGTCATGTCATTCTGTTTTTATTTTTCCTTCTCATGGAAAGCACTTTGCATCTAACTTGGAAAGTGCTCTATAAATAGGCGGAGTGGAAAACAAATGGGTGAGTGCTGCTATGTTCTGGAGTGCCTCATATCTTGTGGCTGTAATAGATCTGGATGTTTTGGATAAGTAGTCTGTCTGCTCACCGATCTTCCTCCATGGCTTGAAGAAACTCTGCACTCTTTTTCTGCCTGGGGAGATTGAAATAAATATACAGCAGTTAGCAGAGACTCATCTGTGGGCACTGTAGGCATAAAATATCTATAATGTGATGGACAAACAGGACTCTACATGGCCAGGTCCTACCTGTTTTTATCCATCAGCATGTTGCTGATGCGACTGCTGATGCTGTCTTCAGCTTGTCGGACTTTTTCCAGCACCAGCAGCCTCTCAGCCTCTTGAGCTCTCTGCTGTTGGTTAACCCCCTGCTCCAGACGCTCCTGCTCCTACACATCAGACAGACCAGACACACTAATGTAGCTGAAATCAACTCAAAACAAACGGCGAACAGAAAATAAAGACTCCATAATTGGTAGTAACTTCACTTGTTTGCTGGAGGTTAGCTGTTTTTTTGTTTCACTGTAAATAGTTGGTGCACTGCCAGTGTATACAGCCAACAAATGAGGTGAATTTTAGCCACTAATTTATTAACTAGTCAGAAGTTAGCCATTCAGATACAAAGGACAGAAATGAGATGAAACCATAAATGCCAAATACTGACTGAAGCACCAAATGTGGATTAATCTGCGGATGAAAATAGTGCCGAACAAATGCACTATTTCCTCCCACTTGAGTGATGTGAGCAGTGACCAGTTGGAGAATTTTGTTACAAATGCAACTATATATGTATTTATGAGCTGTTTGCATCTGATTTACTTCCCAAGTACAAACCAGGTCTTGGAGCTGAGAGCCACAGACAGGGTAGGGAAGTTGTAGACTATTAAATCTTTTCAAGGGATCTTTTGACTGAATCAAGGATCTAAACTTTTAGACTGTCATATGTTATACTGACTAAAGGCCTTTGATGCAATTGATTTGTAATTGTGGACAATATAAATTAAATTGACTTGACATGTTTTTTAAACACCTTAGAGTGATTTTGTTCCTGCTTGAACAGACACATAAGCTATTTGATGGCAAAACTTTATGCTAGGCTAACTTAATATGTGCTTTTTTTTTTTTAAATATTTAATTTAGTAATTAAGATTAAAAACAAATAGATCAATTTAAAATGAAAACTGAATGATGAACTCTACAATGAAGAGATGAGGCAGAGTACTCTGTATAGCCACATTAATCGTTTGCTTTGGTAAGCTCTTTCCAGTGTCTTATTTCGGGACACCATAAAACCATAAAAGGACACCATATGCATCCCCGAATGTCCCATCAGCTCACTGTTAATATCCTCAATGACAGTTTAAAATTGCATTTCAAAACAGCAACAATGAGTGGAGAGGCTCATTTAGGATTTTAAATCCAATGAGACAGCAACATACAAAGACACAGCTCCATCAGAGGATCAATATTATCTATCCAGCACTAGTGCGAGTGAGCGTACTGGGTACCTGTCGGACTGAGTTGAGCATGTTTTCCTTGCGGGAGGTGTTCATGAGTATAAGCTGGGTGTGCTCATTTTTCTTCTCCTCCAGATGCCTCTCGAAAGCTAGCTTCTGCTGCTGCTTCTGCACCTGAAGGACAGAGGGACAAGTCAGTACGTCTTCATACTGACGCTACACTGTATGTGTAAATGTGTGTCAACTGCTACGCATTGTTACCAGCCTGCAATGCAACCAAAGCGCCAACCAGTAAAACTAAAAAGATAAAATTGACACACTCATATGTGTCTATAGTCATATCAAGTTAGCTTATGTTACCAAAATGTTAGCTAACCAATGATTGATGTAAATTAGCTAGGTAGTTAGCTGTCGTTTTGCTAACATTAGCTTTCAGGTTTAACTAGCTAGCCAACGACTGATGTAGATTAGCTAGCTACTTAGCTAGGGCCTTGCTAACATTAGCCAACTTAAGAAGATCTTTTCTAACCATCTAGCACATAGCATATCTAAGTACAGGAAAGAAGAAAGTTGACTGACTGAGGCTAGCTCAACTGTTATTGGAGCACAGAGTAAAAAGGGGCAGGATTTAGAAAGGGTCTGGATGAGACTGAACCAAAACAGTAAGGTTGCAGACCATAAAACCAAAATCTGTGGGAAACTGTAGAGTTGGTGACAATTGGGTTTGTCATTACAAGTGACCCCTTTCACATAACACATAATCATTTGATCCATTGTTAATTAAAAAATATTGATTAGTGCAGTTTTAAATGTAAGCAGGGATATTCTCTGATCAGTAACTGAAGAAAAATAAGGTAAAACCCATCCTCTAAGAAACTGCGCTGAAGAAAGGGGACTGTCTTGCCTAAGCTGTCTTAAGTCAACAGAGTAGGCCATGATTAAAACAGGGAGCCCCCAGAGACTGAATCTAACAGCGATAGTGTCTCTGGAGTCACACACCTTTCTCTTCTCGTAGTCGCTGAATTTGTTCTGCAACAGAAAGTAATAAAAAAATTAATAAGACTTTGAATTCATACAATGTAAGCAGCAGTTGACAAGGTAAACAAAGTAAACAGCATTTCATAGTCATTCTATCGACTATGTGTTAGTGTGTCGCCTACTGTACCTGCCAGGCCTCCTCCAAGCCGTCCAAACAGTCAGAGTTCTGTTTGCCACTGTCACTCTCCAGCACTGGCAGGAGATACTGGGATGGAGGGCAGTACTCCTCTCCCAGTTCTGAAAACAACAATATTCTCTGATATAGTCTGATGATGAATTAACCTGCATTTCCACTAATGGACTACTTGCCCCTGTGTGGTAATAAAATCCTATTTTGAAAATTGAAACCGCAGCTCAATGTAGCTTTAGTTTTTAAATGATACAGAACTCCACTGGCATCAAAACTATTAACTACACTAGAAGACTGAGAGTATATAAGAGTTGTACCAGTGCACTGGCTGACACTAGCTCTGTGTTGTGAGTGTGTAAGCAGTAAGTAGCATAAAGTAAACCCTCACCGGAGCATAGGAAGCGCTGGATGCTCTCTGTGCCCTCTGTACACACAGACACAGGTGGGTAGGACATCGTGGCAGCATCAAGTGTAAAGCTCTGTCACAGCACACATACACACAAAGGGTTTGTACAAAACCATATCCAAGTTCTATAAAGTATTCCTGTAAGTTTGAAACGAAGACACACCTCTAGTGTGCGGATGTAGGCCAGGGTTTTGGGCAGCTGGACGATGTTGTTGTCACTCACGTCCAGGGTGCGCAGGCTGCTCAAAGAACAAACTGAGGAAGGCAGCTCACTGAGACAGTTACCTATACAGACACACAGTGACAGGGAACAACAGCGTCATTGGACCCGTACACGTCCTCTCACTCATGGAAGTAAGCAAGAAGCCGTTAGCGCCATACCCTTCAAATTGAGCGTCTGCAGAAGCCGCAGATCCCCGATGGAGTCCGGCAGTGCCTTTAAACGGTTTTTCTCCACATTCAGAATCTGACACAAAATGGACACACATGGAGGTTGAGGGTCAGTGTGCTTGGCATCCAACAGAAAAAACTGAACAATGTGTTTTTTTCCTTTGTTCTCGTTTTTTATTAGAAAAGAAAAGTTATTCCTTATTTTCAGAACAAAAAAAGTTTTTTACTTAGTAAGAAGGTAATTTTTTTTTTATGTCAAAACAGCTTGTTTACTGATTTTGGTTTTCACATTTTAAAACAAAAATCCGTTTAAAAATCCACAGAGTACACTGACTGACATTTTAGTAGCATTCACTCTTTTTTCTCTGTACCAGGAGTTGAGTTCAGAATGGCTTTACCTGCAGTGACGCCAGCCTCCCAATGTCCTCTGGGAGAGAGGTGAGCTTGTTCTCATGCAGATCCAAAACCTTTGATAGCAGAAAGATTCAGTCAAGTTTATCTATGGTTAGCAATAAAGCAGGATATAAAGATTAGGCTTCTTTCTTTTTTTTGTAGAGGTAAATCAATAAAAGAGAGTATAAATTATTACCTTTTTTCCACCTTTCTATTAGTAAATTCATAACATTTTAGCCACAGTACAGCCATACCATTATGACAGTACAGCAATGCAATCCCTGACCTAACTCCTTCCTTATGGGTTCCACTATACATGCAGAAACTCTGCACTGCAAAGTAAATAAGGAAAGTAAGCTGAGAGATTAGGCTAGCAGGAGCTGTTTCTGCTTATGTGGTCATAAAAATGCAGAAATCGTCATAAAACCACAAACCTAACATCTGACTACTTAATGCTGGAAATGAGCAGTGGAAAGAGGACGGTAACCTAGACCAAACTAACTACAATTATGTCCACAAACTGGTTTTAAAAGCATACAATGCTGCAATACACTTAAACTTCCCATCATGCCTGTGTCTAGTTAACATTACCTTTAAAGTGGCAAGAGTGCTGATGTCACAGCCTCTGGGTACCAATGACTTCAGCTCATTGTTATGGAGGATAAGGACCTGAAGGAGAGAAACATGTCTGACTGCTGACAAGCAAGGACACACAGACACAGGCATGTGGTTGAAAATACATGTCCATGTTGCATTCTCACCTTCTTCTGTAGCACCTTGCAAATGGAAAAAGCACCTGAGGGAACCTGTGGCAGAACAGACCACAGATGTCATTGTCTGCAGTATTAGCCACACATTCAGTAATGCAGACTTTTACAAACCGTTCTGCAGATGCAGCTGTACTCCCCAAAAAGCACAAACAGGAGATAAAAAAATAATAAAAAGAAATATTTCCCAGCTGGTATGGCCAGAGTCAACCTAGCTGTTTCCCCCTGCTTCCTGTCTTTATGCTGAGCTAGGTTAACCACATCATTGGTCCAACTCTGTACTTAACAAAGATTTTCCCATCTCGCTCTCAGAAAGAAAGGGATTAAATGGGAAAACAGAAAAGGGATATAAATAAAATCCCAAAATATTGAACTATTCCTTTAAGTTAACTTGGTAGTGCTTTTGGTTGAACTGTATTGTAAAACACAGTGGCTTTCAAATATTTGTTGCATAATTAATAGAGTTTTACAGCTAGTCATCAGTGAAGTTTGCTACATGCCTGTTGACAGTAACATACTCACCTCTGAGAGCTCACAAGCTGAGATGTCCAGGATGTCATCAGCACCTGCCTCCTTAGACTGAAGAACAAGGAATAACAGTTACTGGGGTTGTTGCAACAGATATTCCTTGTTTTAGACAGCAAAGGCACATAATGGTATGTTAAAAACCTTCCACTACAGATCAACTCCACACTTGGCAGGTGTATTTCTGAGGGTCCAAGGAAGTTCAGTGTCAGATTAGATGAAATGCGGGTAGATGGTTGCACTATAACAATGAACTTTAAGTTTTCGTCTGTAGTCTCAGAAATAAAATCTACCCCTACCCCTACCCCCCTACACATTTTAAGCACTCATTGCCAAATTTACAGAATGCACCGTGGACCATGCTGGAAAAAGTTACTCTGCAAAGTGTGCTCACATATATATCACAAAAAAGGTCATGTCTTTGGTGGGCATGTGTAGATTTGTCATGTCAGGTATCTCGAGAACCCTCTATCCCATCAACTTCACACTTGGCAGGCGTACTGCTGAGGACCAAAGGGAGTGCAGTGTTGAGTGTGAAGTTGATTGGATGTGCGGTTAACAAAGAACACTGCAACCGGCCACACGCTCTGAACGGAGCGATCATAATACTCATGATCACACAAAAATGGCTGTAGGTTGCCTCAGTATTATCATGCAGGTTACTGATGTGACTGTCGGCACGAGCATCATGGTGTTCTAAAGCTGTGAGGTGGTGACTGGAGCTAACGTTGTTAAACGCTCTTCTTACCCGGCACAGCTGATATTCCAGTCTCTTCTGGGAGTCATCGCTGGGTTTCCTCTTTCTGAAGAACAGAGGCATGCTGAGTCCCGCCTGACCTGCTGTCTCTCTGCCTGCCGGGTTTCCTTCTTGCCCCTCCACCACAACGAGACCTGCTCCCAGGGACAAATGAACCGGTGGGAAAGCCCTAACAACACCGCCGGCACACTGAAAAGTAAGAAGACTGTGATATTAAGGACTAATCAGATGAAGCAACATGCCTCTAACACATCTTGCAGATAACCCATTTGAAGTTCCACAATGATGACTCCAAACTATAATTAAATGTGGAAATTGTACAGAAAAAACACAACGCTGACATAATACCTCCGTAAACATTGTTATTGTGAATGTGTTAGTTGTCCATTTACACATTCATCAAATCCAGAGCAACATTATCATTAATTTGCCACCAGTCCAATATTCACTCTCTATTAGCTCCGTTTTTGGTCTCCACCAACTCCTGAGAAAAATATCTAGCTATTCAGCTGCTAAATGCTCCACTATGTTCACCAGCTTGTCACTAACTGGGTCTGTCTGCTGCACATTAATATGTATAACAGCAACATGCAAATACACTTAGCCACTGCAGAATAGATTTCTGTTTGCTCCAACAAATTCTTTTTTTGTTTGCGTATAATTTCTCTGCTTGCAAAATATATTTTTCTGTGCTCCAAATCTGCCATTGCTCGCTCAGAACTGAGGGACAAATATAATACCATAGTTTGATCAATAAATGCATTACTGCAAACCGCAGTGCAAATGCAAACCTGTTTCTGATTGGTATACAGAGATGAAAACTTACATACACACACACTTTGAACATTATTATTGTTATTATTATTATTATTATTATTATTATTATTATTATTTAGACAAATAATCACAAACTCACTACAGGAACATTGTATATTTAAAGAAAACTGATTTTAAATCTACAAAAGCGAAGGAGAAGAACAAACAAACTGTTTAAATATTTACAAGCTCAAACAAACTATTTACATACAAGCTAAACAAACACCCAAATCCTGACATCCTGGAGAGAGAGAGGAGAGAGAGAGAAGAGCAGGAGAGAGAGAGAGCGGAGAAGGT
>NW_023339774.1:1657647-1663571 GCF_004916995.1 Morone saxatilis | reverse complement strand
GAAAACTTTAGAAATCAACAACATTTGCATATTCAGAGATTCTGGAAGTTTTAATGAGCTAGAAGAAGTTCGCTAGTGTTTTGTTAACATTATCTTTCAGATGTAACAAGCTAATGATTGATTCAGATTAGCAAGCTAGTTACCTAACAAACTAACAATTGATGTAAATTACCCAGCTAGTTAGATCAATGAAGTCTTTAAAACACCAGTGTATCCTTAAATGATGTACAAGAGTATCTTTTGATTCCTATTTAGACTTGAAGTTGAATTCAGGACCGTTTATGCAACTTTATGTAACTTTGAAACACCAGTGTATCTTTTTAAATTTTTAAGGATTTTAATGTGAAAATGATACTTTTTTTGTGGAAATAACATATCAGACGCAGATTATTGTTCCAAGCAGACTATTTGTATTATGTCGTAATGTTTGGAGGGGATCTTTAGGTACAATTCAGGTACATTAATTTTTATTTATAAATAGTCACCATGTACTCCAAAGAGTGATAAAGCTGTAACTTCCCTCAACAAAACTAACAGGTGAGCCCTTGAAGTCCCAAAAGAAATTATTGTTTTTTATCTTGCTGCACAAGATAAATGTGTGTACAAATTATTGGGCTGTTTTGTGCAGATAAGACAAAGGGGCCATTTACTTTTCATATTTTAAGTAGCCTACAGCTGTAATACTTATTTCAAGTATTTCAAGTAGAACTGTAGTACTGCTACTTTTACCTAAAGCATCTAAACACTTCTTCCAACACCAGTGATGAATGAAAGTGTTTTTTACAATGGACCTTTTTCACAGTGGCCATTTTGACATGAATATCATGTTTACCCTACTGTTCAATCAGTATGGCTGCTGTGAAAACTTTGGTTGTACTATATTGGTAGGAAAGAGCATTCAAGGACACATCAATAGTATACTCTACTTAAGTATACATATTTAATTGTTTTGTTTGTTGTTGTTTTGTTTTTCTGGTGATATAAAGATACTCAGTGCTGGTTTTTTTATACTCCTGAAAAAAAATGGCTGCTGTGAAAAAGGTCAATTGTGACTTACTTTGGACACTCTGAAGTGTTGTGCTGCGGGGCCACGCCCCCTGTACGTCAGAGAAGGAGTGAGTTATAAGTGCGTTTAAATGACTGAGGGAGCGTCTGTTCTGTGCCCGCGGGAGCTCGGCTCTGTACAGGAACAAAGACAGGAGACCTACAGGGTTTGGTGAGCGGCTGTCAGTGAGCTGTTGATGTCCGTCCACAGCCAGAAAGCTTCGTAACTGGGAAAAGATCGGAGGAGTTTCCTAACACTGCTCGGGGTTTTCACCGCACGAGACAGCACACCGGCGCGTGGAGAGTACAGCAGCGGAAAAGTTTCCGGTTGTTTCTGCTACACCTGGCTCGGTCCTGTGCTCCAGCTGAAGGCGAGAGGACTGTCGGTACGCACTTCCACAGCAGTAAGGTGAGCCCTACATGCCATTACCGTCAGTCTGACATATTTTATTAAAGCACAAAATCACACATTTCCACTTCACACCGCTAGCTAAACCACGGGAAGTGACCGCACTATGTTATCAGAACAATAATAATAATAATAATAATAATAATAGACTATTACGACACATTTGTACTATTGGCTAACGAGTTAGTAAATAGTAAACGCTTAAAAATGCAAAAAAATGTAGTGAAATAAGTAGAGCTGTAACTATTTAGTCGATTAATCCATCAGTGATCACCTATTAAATTAATCGCCATTTCTTAAATAATTGATTAGTTGTTAAGAAAACAAAAGTGCAGATTCTCTGATTTCAGCTTCTCAAATGTGAATATTTTCTGCTTTCTTTAGTCCTGAGGACGTCAGCTTCATCATTTTCTGACACTGATGGACTAAACAATGGCTCGATAATGAAAATAAATAGTGTGTTCCTACTCTCCTCATTTTACCAAACTACCACTGCAGGTTTGCGACCTTGTATCACTTCCCTTGTTACTTTTGAAGCTGTGAGTAACTTTGAGTATGCGTGGGACCGCAGCACTGAAAGGCATCTTTATAATGTGACTGCAACTGTAGTAGGCTTCTGCAAGAGAACACGCCTGCCGCAGGAGCCCGGGCCCTTGGTGTTAATTAAAAAGGGAGCTGTTCTAATGAAACAGCGTGTCTTTCTCAAGAGAGGGGAACTGGATCTGCCCCAGTCTGACCATTTCTCTCTGGTGTCTCCGCTGCCTTCGGTCATGCTTACTCAGTAGCCTTCCCCCTGCCTTGTGTGAGCTGAGGTTATTTGTTAATTATACCTCAGATGAGGAGTGTGTGTTTGGTGGGGGATCCATGATTTAATTAGTGTATGTATACAAAAGAAGGACAGGGTAATCGTTTTCTGGATCAAACGACTGGCCCAATTAAGTAGTTTCATTTAACAAAGTTCTCTAATAAATGAGGTTGTGAAGTGCCACCAAATATTGCCTAAACCCCTGCCTGAAGGTCAGGGACACAAAACTGTGATGGCTGACGAGAGTCAAGCCTTTGAAAAAATGTGAAATAATTTTGTACTGTGTGTATAAAATAGTGAAAATGAGTGTGCACAGATAAATAAACCAAGAATCCCAGCAAACCCTCACATTTGAATAACTGGAACCAGGGAATGTTTGGCATTTTAGATGAAAAACGACATTATCATTGCCGCATAAAATGTCTGGTCAACTGATTGGCTCTCTTTTCAGTCCTGATATTAATTCATGTATAAAACCCACTGACCAGTCATCATGCTGGAAAACATGTGCAAACCTCTGCATGCCTAAAGGGTAATTATTTACTCTGCGTGATCAGTTTAGAGCGACTCTACAGGATCACTCATACTGAAGAGTGGAGAGTGTTATACAGTGCCACAGCCTGATGCCACCTCTAACCCAACAACAGACAGAGGCTTGTTAATGGAAACAGATAACATATCTCACCTCTTTGTACTAATTAGGACATTACTGTTGCCATGGAGTCCATAAATACATTACAATACAGTAGTTATTCCTGTGTGAGAGTTACATTATGAGAGCCATCAGTCAGTTTGAGGGAAATGAGCCATTATTGGCTGTGTCAACCTGAGACTGCATGCAGTTCTTCAGCGCGCTCAGGCTGCAGTGGAAGTGTGTTTCTCTTCATTGTCTCTGCCAGGTGGAAGCCCAGAGGGGAGCGTGTGTGTGGCTGTGTGTCCTATAGCAGTGTTTCCCAAACTTTTGAAATGACAAACCATGGCGACCCATTCACAGTGAGGAGAGCAAATTTCAATTTGTACACAAATGAACGTTCCTGACCACTTTTACTGCTATTTCTGCATCACCTCATATTTTGTTGAACAGGTAAAGCAGCCATTTTGAAGAGATAAACGTTTGCTAAATCACAACTTGATCATCAGTAAAACAATACACATTTTAAATATTTTATAATTGAGGCTAAATAAATGCATTGAGGATTTTTGAACAGATCACTTTGAGATAAAATTTGCCATTTAGGAAAAGTTACTGCTCTCGTTTTTTACCTCATCAGTAAAACAATGTACACAAATTTAAATACTTTATAAATGAGGAAAAAATATCTACATTTAGCAGGAGGAAGAAATTCTGTCAATGTAGGGATGGGAAGAGATCATGTACAATATTATCGCATATTGCGATTACATAAAAACACTCTGATAAGTATATCTAATATTTGCTAACACTGTAAGTCCTATATTGGTTTCCTAATTTATTTTTGCTGGGGATGCAGCGACTCTGTGCCCATACTAGAGCTGTACAATAGGATCAAAAATCTGATCATGATTATTTTGAGAGATATTATGATTGCCGTGTGATTCTCAATTTGTCAGACAGTTTTTACTTTCACTGATTTCATTGATAATGTGACATTTGTTGGGGTCCGTACCAAACAAACATGTTTTTTTACATCTGGAGAACCGATTGGATATTGCACTTGTTTCTGCTGTATTGCAATTTCAATAATATTTGAATTAATTGTGCAGCCCTAGCTGACACCGAAACAAAGATAAGCATCTCTACCTTGTTGCAACTCTATTTCTCTTCTCACCCAAGATGTTAGACTTGGAGCTGATCAGCCGCTCACTGTCTGTGCTGCTGCGTGGAGCACATGAGTATTTGAGTGCAGTGCTAGAAAACAGGTGATTATTTCTCCAATATGCAAGGTAAAAATAATCAACACATTTAGCCAGCGCAAAATTGATGTGACACTACAGATATCGGTGAATGCCATCTTATTTGCAGATACGCCGATGTCCGGCCAATAAATTGGTGCAACCCTAATTTTGGAATTGCCACAAATGGGCGTCTGCATCTTTCCTGTGCCTGTCACCATGGCCGAAGACTCGGTTTGCTCATTAAATCCCCACATAAAAAAGTTAAATCGGATGTGTGCAAATACTATGGATTCCACACTAAAGAACGGCAGGGAGATGAGGCGTAAAAATGCTTGTTTATTAACAAAAGTGAAACGGTGGAAATGCCGGAGTTCCAGTCAATTGAGTTCAACGTTCCAATTGTTGATTCGGTATAGGAGCAAGTTATAACAGAAGTATCTCTCAGGACATTTAAATAGAGGCGAGGTCTGCACGCGGCAACGTCGCTTATAAGCATTTACGCAGAGACGCAACAGTACCACATGAGCAAGCACTTGGGTGACGGGGGGCAAGGAAAAACTGCCTGTTAAAAGGGTTAAAACCTGAGAGAGAGAGAGAGAGAGAACAGTAGCAACAACTACACTAATAGTAGTGACTGATGATGATGAACATAGAGATGATGACGACGACAACAGCAACGATGGGGGACAATGAGCAGTGATAATAGTAACTGTAGTAATAATAACAATTAAAACTGCAAGCAGTGATGATCGGGCCCTCGCAACTCGGGGTGTGCTTGCGGCCGCATCACGTGCAAGTGTAACGTGTGCAGACTGCAACATGAAGATTAGCACTTAGATGTGTTTAGGCCAGGGCTCTGAACAAACTTGTGAAGTTTGGGTGCAAATGGAGAATCTGTAGTAAACTTAGGTTTAGCAGTAGAGGTAGGGTTAGGGTTTCCAATGTCATGTCAAGGCAGATTTTTGAAGGCACGCCACGGACACACCATTTGACAGAATGTAAAGATTTTAATAACGTAACACCCTGAACCTCTCTGGATTGTACTCATCAATTTTGTTTCGTTCTGATCAATTCACTAGGAGGAGTTTGTTCAAAATGGCCGACTTTGACGGCACGCCAGGAACTTTTAATCGTGAATGTCTTTAGATTGCAGTGTCAAATGTAAAGTTGATCCGATCACTTCCCTAGGAGGAGTTTGTTAAACTACAGCGCCAAAATTAATTTTGTGCAAAGTTTCGTGAACTTTTGAGCCTCCAAAAATGCGATTAAAGGGGCAGAAAAATAATAGTAATAGCCAATTCCTTGAAATACAATAGGTCCTTGCACTGGTCAGTGCTCGGGCCCTAATAATATGAGTAATATTAGCAGTGGGAGTCAAGCAGGACCAGTAGTAGTGGCATTCTAAGATCATTATTGTGATAATATCATGAATCGCAATTGTGAATGACAGTGTCCCATGCCTAGTGTGTCCATCTGTGTAACTGTCTGCAGCTAATCTCCATGCTACTGGACCCATCAAATTCATATTTTTATGATTCAGTTTTTAAAAAAAACATTTTTATTGACTGCTCTGTTTTATACCGACTGCTGACTCCTCACTCCCCTTAACCGGCTGGTAGGTGGCGCTTCAGCTTGGTGTCTTGTTGTCGTGTGTGGCAGTCCAAGGTTTGTCTCCATATAGCCTGTGTACTCTGGTCACACCTCGATAATGTGACCTGCATATTGTCTCTCCTTTATTCCACCGCTCATGCATACACACTGGACACACAGCCTGCCCTGCACTCCCTGGTC
>NW_023339774.1:1650967-1657622 GCF_004916995.1 Morone saxatilis | reverse complement strand
AAACTTACTTTGTTAGTCTTTCCACTGTCTTAACATTACCAACTTGAAATAAATCCTTAAATTCACCGACGTAGTTGATAAACAGCAGTTTCAGTGGCTCTACTGAGCTGCACACGGAGCAGACTGGCTATGGAACAAACCACAGAGAGGCTGTGAAAGCAACACAGGCAGGAGGAGAGTGACACCCTGACTGCACTGTATCTTTACATAGAGAACAGTCGACAGCTGCTATGTTCATCATAAATCCTCTACTGATATTAGTACACTGATACCTAAGTTTTACTCATGCTTGACCAATCATGACTTGTATTTAAGCATAATTAATGCCTGTAAATTTCAACTACATGGTATGCATGGTGAAAGTATTCCCATCCTCTTGTGTATGTGTTCATTATTTATTATTAAGAAAGCATCGCATCTGTCTGAAGGTCTCACTGAGGTGGGAGTGTTGGCCTGTTACTGCAGCTAGCGTCTGAGCTGTGGTCCCGAGGAAACCTTGTGTCACACTTCTCCTTGTTCACATTTCAACATAGCTCCACAACAAGCAGAACCAGAGCAGGTTTTAGGTGAACTAACTGCTGTTAGTCCTGTCTAATGAGTCAGACTCAGGTCCTGGAGGCGCCACAGTCCTGGAGGGATGGCCGATTGTACCTTCTCAGCGGATGAATGATACGCTGCAGTCTGCCCTTGTCCTTGGCTGTGGCATTCTATTCTCTTATGCATTGCTTAGTAACGATTTTCCCATACCAGTGTCTTCAATGTAAAATAATTAGTGGTACGTAAGACAATGGCTGAATTTATGGTGACTGAAGACGAGGCGATACCAAGACACATTTTCACAAAACCCCTCTGGACATGAAGACGTCAGCAACTTGTGAGAGCAGGGATTTCACACTGCCGACCAGGGCCATTTCTGACGCTTCACCCCCCCCCCCCCCTCGCAACATGATGTCAAAAATACATTATAATTTTTATTCATTACTTCATCTGCGGTTGGTTTTACAGCAGGGTTTCTCACATTGATTTTGGCAGTTACAACTTTTGTAGTATATGTATGGCTGGGTTAAATTTACTTTGGATTACGTGCTTCCATTCTTTGAAAAAAAACATATTCTAATGCAGTGTCCAGTTTAGCTTTTTCTCTTTGTTGTTGGTTTTGGAGAAGCTCACTAACTGGTATAAACACTTTGGCAAGGAGACAACTTAAGAGGCTACATGCAAGGCTCCTAAATGAAACCCTCAGCTTAGGGAAATATTTTGTGACAAGTGACAAACTGAATTTGGAAACGTAAAGTAATTATGCAAACAGACACTGGTCTCAAATCCCGGTTTTAGAAACCCAGATATTGTGACTGGAAAAGACAGGATGCTGTGGAAGGTAAATAGTCAAACAAAAAATCAAGCTGAAAGTAAGAAGTTGAGCAAAGGCAAATCAAGTTAGCAGTAAATTAACTGGGTTCATCTTTAACTGCTGAGGTGACCCCCCTAAATTTAGATATCATACATGAAGAGAGTGGACCATGCACCAGAGAGCTGCATACCATAGACACACATATGAATGTGATGTAAACCTCATGTGCCGATGATTGATGATCAAAACCAGGAACCAGGGAGTCCTTTGGTTTTTTTTGACTTCATATACCCACTGTAAAGGTTACGAATATAATGCAGATAAAAGACACATCAGGTGGTTTAATTTGAACGTTTTATTTGTGGCCTAAACAGCTGAACTAATTTTTTCAGGTCATTCAAAAGATCAGCTCATTCATCCACTAACAGGAAGGTTTGGTCTCGGTGCACAAGGCTGTTTGTGGTTTTAACGCAGCCTTGGGCTTCTTAACATGATGTTCCTGTGGCTGATTAGAGCCAGGTGTCTCCTCTACAAAATGAGGGTATTGAGGGCAGCCTGCTCCACTGCGGAGGACCAGCTGCTGCAATCTCAGATAATCTTGTGGGAAGGCGAGTCGTAAAGCTAAACATGCCCTTGCTGAAATTAGACGCTCTAGAGGACAAATTGTGCTGCTGTTGCTCATTTGGAAAATGAAATCTAGCCCTGCAATTATTTTATGTTGTTGTTGGCGCTAATTATAAATCATGGAAGCAGCTGAAGAGGTTGTGCTGCTGACTCATTGCTGAGTAGCACACACTGCCACGGTTGTACTCGGTGCGATTCAAAAGCAATATTATTCCCAGCTGTGCATGAAATCAGCTCAGGTTTGTAATGGAAAAATGAAGAAAGCAGGAATACAGTAAATGCTGCCTGATGGCACACACTGTATAACACTAACAGCTATAGCAACTGCACTTAACCATTTCGAACTGTTTCTAAGTTTCCCTTATGTTTGAAAGAGATGATGAAGAACTGAGAAGTGTGGGCATCCCGCCATAGAGCAGCCATAACATTTGTTGGAGGACCACAGCTTCAAAGAGCCTCCTCTTGGGACGTATTATCAAGTTAAACTGAGAGTTATTTGTAGGCCCAGAAAAGAGTGTGTGTGGTTTTGTTTGAGTTGGACACAACTTTGAGCTTGTTTGGTGTAAAACTGCAACTCTCTGATGGGAGTATGCTTGTGTGTGTGTGTGTTCCTGTTTCACATTCCCATACCCCCACAAGTAAACAGCCCCAAGCTTTTTTTTCCCCAGGAAGTTCCAAAACCAATCGATTGGATCTAGTGCCAAGAGCCACATTTGGGAACTCGGGGCTGTGTTCCTGTGTCTTGTACTTGTCTTTCCCAGTACAGTAAACGTACAGCGTGGGATGCACCCACTGGGGAAGATGTGATAAGTTGAAGTGTTTTCTAAAAGAAACCTCTTCACAGTTACTCTGGGAACTTGTGATCAGTGTCTTTCCTCCTATTTTTTTTATCTTTTAATGCACTAAACAATAATCGATTGATAATTGATAAGTAGGGCTGTACCTAAAACTTTAACTTACTATCTAAAGTTCTGATTATTTCATAGTTTACCTGAAAATATTAGAGGTTTTCAGTGTGGTCTCAGACTTTTGGGCCCCACTGTATATATACATATGTTTAAATATATATTATACTGGAGCCAAATTCCTTGTACACTGTGTGTATGCATACATGGCCAATAAATATGATTATAAATCAAATGGGTCTATGCAATAAGGAGTAATGGCAGAAAGGAAGAAAACAGTCCAAAGTATGGCTTTATTTCACACAGATGACAGCAGTGCTAGTTGTAATGTCTGTAATATCATGATTTCAAGTAACTGGAAACATCAGAAATATGCTGAAATATCGTTCTATTCAACATAAGCCTAAATTCTAGAGTGCCACTGCTTCTAAACTGAGTAGCACGTCCGTTACAGAGTAAATATTCTGTGTTAAAAGCATTTTTTCTGCACAGAAAGTTGATCAGGAATCAATGAGGGAATTGATAAAGAATCGGCCCAAATAGCAGAATCAATAATGGCATTGGTATCAATAAAATGTCATCAATTGCCACCCGAATACCTAAACCTGGACATATTCATAGTCAACCTGGAGTCGGCATCAGTGGATGACCTCTTTATTTGAATGTCATGTGATAATAATATTCAAAATGATTACTGATGTTTTTTCTCCAATGCACCCTATCTACAGGTATGAGAAACATAATTAGTTCCAGTGCAGTCCACTGTAGAGCAGCTGCACCTCGCTGAACTCCTTCATGTTTTACCTGTAATGTTTGGCCATTATCTGTGATGTGAACATTTTTCCACACCGTCAGAGAGATGAAGAGTGTGTATTCTGCTCACCACGGAGCTCTGTCGGCTGAACAGTCAGTCACTGGACAGTAGAGGAGCTTGCACCAGCGTCTGCTGAAACGAGTATCTGCTACAGATAATGTATTTTTTACCAGTATTGTCAGATTAAAATATTTCAATATCCTTTTTCTAAAAAACAATAAATATAAGTACTTTTATAAAAGTTGTTGATGTAAATAGATCTTGTACTCTTGTTATCAAAAATATTGCTCTGAAGCTCAATTCTGGGGCTGTTCGGTAAATAGTTTTCTAATAAATATAGCCATTTCTGATCACCCCATATCAACTTCAGGCTTAAAGTTCCACATAGTCCGAATAACAAGTTAGTGCAGCCCGAAATTATCAACAGCTTTAGCAGAAAGGCTTTCAGGACAAGTTCTCGATTTTAATTTGCTGATCCCAATAACAATGTTCTTTTTCTTTTATATTGTGACAAACTGTACTGGAGATGTTTGTCAGACATATCTTTGGCATTTCTGTACTCTGCATTTCTGTTTAATCAGTCAACATATGCATGTGCAATAATGGGCCTATATGCCAATAGTTTTAGATTGAAGAACAACATCTTAATTCCAGTTCAGCAAAATACAAACCAAGTAATGTGTGGGGGTTATGTATGTGCAGCATCTAAACTGCATATGTTGTGGAGGGAGGCATTCATTTCTGTAACGTAAGCAGTAAGCAGTAAACAATATTTGCCTGCCTCAACTGTTCGCCCTCTCTGCTTTACCTCTTTCCCTTTCTTCAGGTCGCTATGGTGAACAGCAGGGTGGAGGCACCCACAGTGGCAGTGATGGGCGGTGGCGGGGGGGTGGCAGGCAGGTCGTGTGCAGGATGCGGCGGTCGAATCGCAGACCGCTTCCTGCTCTTCTCCATGGAGCGATACTGGCACACGCGATGCCTCAAGTGCTCCTGCTGCCACGCTCAGTTGGGCGAGTACAGCAGCACCTGCTACAGCAAGGGAGGCATGATCCTTTGCAAGAACGACTACATCAGGTGAGACAGTGGTCTATATAATGTCTAAAGTCCAACGTGATGTCTAGAACACAAACAGATATTGAGTTTACTGTCACATAAGACAAAGAAAAGCAGCAAATCATCATAAGAAGAGAAGGTGGGACTGGTAATGTTAGTTCATTATAGCTTGGAAATACATTAACGATGAATCATTTATCAAAGTAAGTGCCATTCATTTTCTGTCGTTAGACTAATCGATCCATCGACTTGTTCCTTTCCTAAACAAAGAAAAGGAATACATGCATGAGAAATGGTCTTAAGTAGTAAGCGAACATTTAACTGATGACCTCTTTTCACTCCAGTGCCTCTTTATTACATCCATGATTGCGCTACACTGATCTGATGGAACCGTCCTCACATTTCATCTTATACATTTCGGTCTTAAACGAGTCATAATGCGCTCTTCACCAAATGGAACGCCCTTTAACAACAGAACAAACGAAACAAAATGATCTTTGGTATAATTTTTTCCAGCTGGCGCTCAGTAACGTAATGTTGGGTCTTCATGGCATGTTAGTTCTCTCGTGCTACCTGATTGGATGCTGTTGGATTCGTTCAGACTGAGTGCATCCGGGGAATTAAGTGTGGACTTTCTTGGAATGAATAGTCTTAACATTGTTGTTTCAGGAAATGATTCATTGCACACTTTTTAAATAAGATACTTTTAATCTGTGGGCTTGAGTATTTTCAAGTTAAAAGGCTCAAGTCCCAAGTGAAGTCACGAGTCATTGGTGATCAAGTCCAAGTCGAGCTGTAAGTCCTTGAGTTTGTGGAGTCTAAGGTCATAAAATGTGTGACTTGAGTCCAAGTCATGTGACTTAAGTCTGTTGATCAAATGTCTTGAGACATCCCATCCCTTTGAGCTGCCTTGAGAGGAGAAGGCAGCTCAAAGGGATGGGAGCCCTACAGCATGATAACACCACACAGCAGGATATAAATACAGTCGATCAGAATTCGAGAAAAAACGTTAACACACTGTTCACCTCATTCTCAAAAACGAAGAACCCAGTTTAGCCTTCCCTATTCACCACTTTACCACATCCAAACATCTCTGCAGGAAGTCATTATTCTGCCTGCTGTCATTTAACCCGCTTATACTGTACCTGCAAATTCACAGACTATATGCTAATGTTTGGCACCACTATTTATCACTGTTACAAATGCCATAGTAATCATGGTAAAAGAGTGTGTGCAGCCCTTTTCCTGTGTTTTGTTCTTTGTAGACAGTGTGCCAGTTAGTGTGTAACACAGATGGGCATTTTGCGGGTGCCCACATCTCTGGGGCAAACGCAGGGCTGGATGTGGAAAGCCACAGCTCAAGGCCCGCCAAGGAGGAGCTGAGACACAGCAGACTTTGTATATCAGACCAGTAATAATACACTGGCCTTTCAGAAATTCTCCTGACATAAATAAAGCTCACACTGTACACTCGAATTACACCGTGATCTGCAATAAGATACACTGCATAGTCAGTCTGTGTATTGAAGAAATTCCACATTTAGTCCGGCAGTAAAATGGGTCAGCAGTGCAGATGTTTATTCAGGTGCATATCAAAAAGCTCCTGATTAATATTCATGTGGCATTACAGTGGTGTTCTTCCAAATTAGAAGTTGGATGTAGAGTGGTTGCTGTTGTGAGCAGCCCAACATTGAGCTTATTTAAACTCATCTAAACCGAAATTGGCTGTCTTCCAGGATAAAAATGTGGCTCTGAAGGGACTGTAAGAGAATTCTTTGCAAGCTCAAAAAGTGGTTAAACCCCAATGTCCACTGGATGTGGCTGCGTCAGTCTAGGCAGTGTGTCTAGGCACCGATGTCTAACTGATGGTATCTTTACCCCTAATGTGTCAGGTCAACCAGTCTGATC
>NW_023339774.1:1648536-1650867 GCF_004916995.1 Morone saxatilis | reverse complement strand
GTTTCTGATCACTGCACCTGCTTTGGATTTTTCCTCTCGGGAACATGCTACTTAGATGTCTGTTGTGTACACAGTATATATTGTGCTGTTTTTGAAGTTTTAATTGTTGTATCAACCTGCCTCCTGTTGCTGCCTCTTGGCCAGTCGTCATTGTAAAGTTGTTCTCAAGTTATTTACCTGTTTAGAATAAAGGTAAAAAAAGAGAATGTAAATAAAAAAACTAAACAAGCATCAACATACGTTTTTACAGCTCAGTTTTCATCAGTGTGGTTACAGAAACTTAGTTACTGTACTTGTTTTAATGTTTGTTGAATTGACATGAAAATATTCAATGATGTATTTCACCTCTTACTGACTTTGTCTTCACATATATATGGAAACAACTTTTTCTTTCTTATTCTTCTGTCACTTCTCCAAAGAAGTCTGTGAAGCAGAAGAATGCTAAAGTTTTCCCTCTGCTAGTATACATAGAGATGTGTCTGAATACCGGTTTTACTATAGTGTATATACTGGCAAGGAAATGCAGATATCAAATCAAGTAAATTGCAACCACAAACGATCTGGTTGTGTCCTCAGATTTTCACCCTTCATGCCAGTAAAGCAGGATGAGCTGTAACTGAGCCTGAAGAGGTGTGTGTGTGTGTGTATATTAATTAAGGAGAACAAGAATCCTCTCAGGCGTACTCATTAAATGACTGTTTGGATTAAGATAAAAAATTCATTACTCTGTGCAGTCATTGAAAGAGAGAGAGGGAGCACCCGAACTGGTCAAGTGTCACAGGGCATCGGTTTCACAAGAGGTTATAATGATGACAGTGGCTTCCTATTAAAACTTCAACCTGCTGCAGTTCAGCAGCCTCTGATAGATACAGTAAAGCTGCGTGCTGCCACATTCACAGCACACAGAGCGGACCTCTTCTGTTAGGTCTGTGTGTAACGCTGACCACCTACCTGGAATAAACCTGAGACACTTCATAATGAACCCTGCATATTAAAAGATGAGTCAATACTAGGTCTACCGGTCTGTAGGTTTAAATTATATGACCGTTTGGCAGCAATAAAAACTCTTTTTTTTCAATTTCGACTTAAAAAGAATGGGAACCCTGACTGAGGCTCAGCAAACTTGGATCCAAAGCCACGCAGTGCTGATCATCAAATATTAATCAAGATTCTGTTACTGCGTTTCCTATTTCTCGCCTAAAATATTTTCACAAACACATTTTAGTGTAATGCTTAGCTGTAATTTGAAAATGTTTGTGACAGGCTGCCGTTTTTTTCTGCTTCAACACTGGTCCAACTTTTAAACACTTTTCGTTGCTCTGATTGGTTGTAAATCTACTGCATCTACAGGCATTTTGGTCTGCGCCTCCTTGGCAGTTAGAGTCTGCCGATGCTAGGCTAGGGATATTGCTTACAGCTGGAGCAATTTTGCGCCAGAATTGAGCTTTTTACCCAAACATATACTGTAGATGCTGTCATGTGATGTACTGTGGATCTCCGGAGTGTATTCTGACTTTCTCACTAAGGTCCAGATGCCAGACTGGTCGGGGTATTTACGTTAGATGCAAATAAAATCTAGATGACCTTGTATATAATACACACGACCTCAAGGTGCCACACAACAGCAAATCCATGTGACTAAGGTTGCTTCGGCAACACATGAACCATAGCATACAGCAGTGAGGGACAAATCCCACAGACATGAACTATGATGAGCTTTTACAACCCAACAAGAGACACAACACAACACTGTTAAAACAACACAACGGTCTGCATTGTTTCAGGTACAGGCGAGTCGATGACATATCCAGAAAAGCCAGTTTGAGTAATGGATTGGTGAGTTTGAAGGCTAATCAGATGCTGAAACGCTGCACAGCCGTTTGTAATTTGATAGGACTGAACTCCGTAAAGGTATGATGGCTGCAGTCACACAGCCACAGGAGCATGTCTACTCCTGCAGAGTCACACAAACAGCAGTGCTGATTGTGCCATAAGCATAATAAAAACACACAGCAAAGACAAAAACTGTAAATGGCTTACCTTTGATGAGACTGATCAGCCTGACAAGTGAAAAGAGTGAAATCACTGTTCAGTTTGTCATTTAGGAAAGCGCATGCAGCACGCCATTCATCGTGGGAAATATGTCCCTGGGGCTTTGGCGCCCCTACACTTTCATATACACCTTTCTGGTAAAATGTGGACAGCTGTACACGTGTATTTGTTTATTTATGATCAAAATCTCACTTTGCTAACACAGCCAAACATCAAGCAAGTGTAACAACACAAAACATAGCAAGTCCCCTAATATTACTGACTAATCCAACAGCAAGA
>NW_023339774.1:1639838-1648436 GCF_004916995.1 Morone saxatilis | reverse complement strand
GCCTGAAAACCTCCTCCTCCCAGCGGTCCAAAGCTCCTTTGCTAGTGTTGTAAACACCATCCCTCCTTGGTGCTCCGAGCTCCCAGTCAGCTAAATAGCTAACGACAACTACAGTCGTATAGAAAGAACAGCAGATGGTCTGTTTGAATCCATGTCAGTTCCAATGGATTCCGAATGATTACAACTTTTCCTTCCTGCAACACATTCCACTAATCTGCTCCATCCATATACTCAATATGACCCAGTCGGAGTTTCACTAAAATAGCTGAGTACACTGTTGCTTTTGGAGTTTGGAGACTTGATGAGGGTGACGAAGCTAGAAACACCAAGACAAAATGAATCCTCATGAAGAAAGGATCAGTTCCTTGTCAAAAACATTGGACATCATGTTGTACATTTGGAAATGAAACCCTGGTTGTGGGTGCATGTTGTGTTGCTGTTGATGGTGACAGACTTGTGATTGATTTGCAGGCTGTTTGGACACAGTGGAGCCTGCAGTGCATGTGGACAGTCTATACCTGCCAGTGAGATGGTGATGCGAGCGCAAGGCAACGTTTACCACCTTAAGGTGAGAATGACAACATCATGCTGTTCTCAGTGAACTCAGCTTGAAAATAATTGATACATAGTTAAAGATGCCGCTCTCTCTCTTCCCCTAGTGTTTTACCTGTGCCACCTGCAGGAACCGCCTGGTCCCTGGAGACCGCTTTCACTACATCAATGGGACGATCTTCTGCGAACATGACCGGCCGGGAGGAGGTCTGCTCAGTGGACATACGACTCCACTGCAGCCTAACAGCATGATGTCTGACCAGAAGGTGAGAGGCCATGTAATGCTGAACTAGGGGTTGGGAATCTCTCTCTGTGGTAAAAAAAAGAAAAAATCTGAACTTGCTAACACTTGCATACAGTAATTTTCCCCTGTAAATAGTATGTAATTCATAATTACATTCATTATTTAAGCATACTAACCTAATGATAACCCTTATTGGGAACCATGAGAAAGTTTCAGAGACACAGAGCTGAGAGCCTGTGAAAAGTTAAAAACCAAAACTAAGCTAACGTCAACCAAGAGTGAAAACGCCCCATTATCTGCTGCAGGGGTGACCTCACGTTAGTCTCGCTCTCTCTATTTCTCTCTTTACTCTCTCACCCAGATGTGCTGTCAGGAACTGAAATGTGGCATTGATTTATTTATTGTGAATCGGTACTCAGTTGTACTGATGTAATTCAGTCGGTACCCTTAAAAGTACCGAGTTCAGCACCCAACCCTTTGCTGAACCTGGTGCAACATCTCAGCAAATAAGGCTTTTGTTCTCTTTAACACAAAACTGAGGAAGTAAACAGACAAAATGAGGAAGGTTTGAAAACGACAGGTGGTGTGGCAACGCACTTATGGTGTGAAAAGCAAAGGTGTTACCAGTATCATTTCAAACCTCTTCTCTCCACTGTTTCCAGGTCTGCTGAGGTAGAAGATGGAAAACCAAATGTGTGCCTTCTCCCCCACCTTTTCTCCTCTGTCTCTTCTTCACCCTCCTCCTCCTCCTGTAAATCCTGCCATTGGTTGAGCGCCCTCCATTCTGATGGACAATCTGGATGTAGTCATTACTGCTGCCGGTCCAGTGCTCTGGATGCTGAGGATGGTTGGAATTTATTTATACAGTAGACTGTTGTCTGTTGTAAACTCTGGCAATATTACTGATGAGAACTGGCATGGCTAACGGTGGCAAAGGAAGACTGTCCTGGAATCATCCCATATGTGTAATTCCAGCGGAATCATCTATTACCTTTACCCGGCCCGCCAGTGACAGCGGGCATTGAATAAGGGGGGAACACTGACCGTGACACAGACTACATATGCAATGTGACCATCTTTTGGATTGACATGAATATAAATATGGATCTCCTGAGTCATGATTTCAGCCACTAGATGTTTTCTTCCACACCCAAGAGACAGCTGAACTAGAAAACATCTATATTGATACTTAGACTATTTTTCTGTGTGGTTCTCTGTGAAATATTCAACAAACACGTTAGTCTCCAGATTGTTTTTTACCAGTGTGTTGGGGGAAGTGATAGTCGCCCTCTGGTGGTAGCATTCCTACCACAGACAGAAGTAGCTTGAATTCTCCAATTGTACAAAACTGATATCTCAGGCTACATTGCAGTAATAAAAGACCATACTGGTGTGTTTTTTCCTGTTTTAGCCCATTAACTACAAGTTATGTACGCCATAAATTCTCAAATAGTGGCCAGGGTCTTTATTCACCACAGTGACAGAGAATGATGCCTTTATTAGAGACAGGCCTCTATCTCTAATTTCCCCAGACTTCCTCCAGCTTTACATTTTGTCTAGATAAATTCAGCATTATGTCCATTTTTTTACAGCACACGTTATACACGTTTATACAGCAAACATCCACTCTGCCTGTTTCCCCAAACAAGCTACAGTACCACAACTGCGTTTCATTAGTAGTTCCACATTCCCACATTTACTCACCCTCAGCTCTTGGTATTACATAACAGCATATATTACATGAAGGGCACTTTTCATCCTCATGGTTTTCATAAGGACGAGCCCATTAACTCAGACCCATTGACATTGATGTGTAATCTGAAATGGTGATTAATGTGCATTATCTTGGTAAACAAATAAAATAACTTACTAATAGCTTACGTTATATCAACCATTGCACCAAATGCACAACTGCAATGCATTGTAGGTGATATACACATCTCTGAGGCTGTTCACACAAATGGAACAACTTTTGATGTCGGCAGCGGGAATGTTGAACAACTACTGAAACGCAGCAAGCACATGAATAAAATTCAACTCTTCCTCTAGACTTTTAATGTGGAAAGTCTGGTGGCCTTCCCTTTACAGGCAGGCTTTTACCATGAAGCAACTTCAGGGTCGAGTTGTTGGCGGTCCCTCGACCTCGATTGGGATTATGGCGAAGAAAAGACAACTGTAAATAATGAGCTTAGAGCACAATGAAGTGAATGGAAACAGTATTTGTACTGTGAACAAAGAGAAACTCACAGTGCAGAGTGGTGAGGATACCTGCAACACTAATGACATTCCCTTCAGCATGGTTTATTACAATTGGGATTTAACTTTTGTAGTTTGGCTGTCGGTTCTGTCGGTTATGGTAACATTGTACTCATTGGCTGATCTCAGAACACAGCCACATCACTAAAAATAGTTTCAAGAAGGGCAGGAAACACGAGCAGTCAGACAATAACCTCCAGCTTAGCTGAAACTGGAAGAGAAAATGAAGGTGAATGGTTACATTTTCACCCAACCTGTAAACATCCATCACAGTATACAGTGTAGTTGTGTACACATGGCTCGCATGTGCAGTGAAGGGTTATTTAAGACACTAGTTTCATCCATATATAAATCTACTTCACCACAGCTGCTCAGTAGTGGTCAACCGATATGGGTTTTCATTGGCTGATGCTGATATTTAGAGAGAAGGGAGACCGATGGCTGTATATATAATACCAATATCAAAACAAAGAAAAGTCATGTATAAATCTATTATTCCATTAATATACTTGGTTATCAAACTGTGCTGTCTTAGATGGAACAATGATGGTGACTGGAGATTTAGGCAATCGCTTGGATGTATGAGAGTCCGGAGCTCCAAACTAACACCGCTCCACACTGATGAGGCTGCCTGCAGATGTGTCAGCAGACATTTTTCGGCCTTGTGAATGCAGACATTGGCCGATAATCTCAAAATGCCAGATAATCGGCCCGAACTTATAGTTAATGCGCTTTTACAGGAAAATCCACCAGCACAGTCTTTTAAAGCAGAGATGCCACTTACACTTTGATTTAAGTCTGCCGTTATTGGTTCTAAATATCTGTTTGAAGAAATGAAAGTCTTTCTTTCTCCTTTGTATTTCATTGCTTTATATTCCCCAAAATGCTTGTGATTTCAATAACTAAGCCGTTCTGGATTTATAATCACTTCTACACAGTGACAGAGATACACAAGGATTCTTGACTGTGGTAGGAGCCCAGCTACAGCACTACAGGGCCAAGAAGATCAGTGCTCTGCCTCCATAATAATCTTTACGCTTCATCATGATGCCAGTGACGTATACTGTACATTCTAAATGTTTATTGCAGTAACGGTTTCTACAGTGTAAACTGATCTGTTCATATCTAATGAACGTTCGAAGGAAGATATGTTCAAAGTGCACTAATATCCTGTTGTGTTGTGTGCTACAGTGTATGAATCATGTTTTCTGTGTTGCATTTTTTTATATGTGAGTTTTATTGCTGTATGGAACGAGAACAAGTCCTCTCAGAAGAACTAATAATAATTTAGCCATTCAGCTCACATGTGATGAGGGTGTGATTGTGTCGAGGATGATTTGGCTAAAGCTACAGTTGAGCGTGTAGCGACGAGCTTCTTCTGACTGAGTAAGAAGTAAGAAACGCTTGCGGTTCTCAGACAAACATGGCTGATTACCCACAGGAATGGGATTTCAAAGGCCTGAGCCGAGGCCATTACAGAAGCAATTAAAGTGGGATGCGCTGGAGGCCTGCATGGGCTTTAGCTGCGCTCCAGTGTTGCAGCCTAATGAGGCCTAATCTGGTGAGCTGGTCTAATTAAAAGGCAGGGAGCTTTTTCCTGTGGGCACCAGGCAGCCAGCAGTTTGTGCTCTCCGTAGCTGTCTGAGGGGAAAAAGCAAAGTCAGAATATGCAGCATTGTTTTCAACCATAAAAAGTTTCATATTCCTCTATTCTCTGTCCGTTCAAATTAAAACATTTAACTTGACATTTTTAACATGTTTGCTGGTCTCTAATCTTTCCAACGTCTCCGCTCTGGTTTGTCATGATTGCTTTTTGGCACGAAATGCGCCTTTTTTAAATGAGCCGTTTTTATATGTACATTTGGCGTGGAAACTACAAGATCATCTCTTCCATGCTAATTTTAGGATCACTCCTTTCCCATATTGTTTGTGTGGCTTTCTGCAGAGCCGAATTAAAGGCTGAGCCGAGGCACGCAGGACGGGCCGAGGCGTACATGAGTAGCCAGCTGTGACTCTTCAAATTAACAGGCCCGGAGAACTCGGCGGCTCCTCTCGCAGGGTTAGTCCAATTAGCTTCACATTCACAGCAACAATGGGGCTCTTTAATGGTAGTGTTTCAAAGTGCTCTTTCATAATGATGAAGGGTGAACGCATTCCTCTGGTTTTTCAGTCAGGACTCCAATCCTGAGTCACACCAATTTTCCTCTGTGTCAACTTTAATGCTTTTGTTTTGTCTCGGTTGTTGCTTCAGATCACTATGAGGAGATTGTAGAGTAAATAATGACAACACAGTCAGCTTAGTGTTCAGCTCAAGTAAAGGGTCGATTCACTCAAATCTCACCAGTGGTATGTAGCTATACAGTTTTCTTTTAATTATAATAAATAATAATTGAAGGGTTTTTTTGTCAGAGGTTTTATCTATACCTATTTCTACTAAAGAAATAGTTGCTTTAAAAGACCCTATCTACAGCCAGTGTTTTGTTTTATTGTTCTAAGGTAACAAAAACATGGCTGACTCCACCAGTAGAGAACTGTATTCTCACTGGAACACATTGCCCATGATTTGTAATGATTTTCATAAAACTAAACAAATTAAAAACTATATTCGCAATTTTTACATTCAATTTCCTTGTTAAAATGCATCACAATGTCTGCCATGAAAAAAAGTTTTGTACTAGCTGTAATTGGTCTTCTAGACTTCATGGCTACAGCCCTGCTGTGCAATACTTTGGTTTATGATAAAATACCAGCAGAACTAATGACATACCATATCTTTTTATATCTAAATTAAAGATTCATAAGCAGATAAAAACAAGATCGACAGTATCAGTAATGTCACTGAAAGAGAAATCACTAACAGAACTTACTCAGGTCATACAGCACTTCTTGGTTGCACAGACAAAAAGTATATTAAAAATGGTCTAAAACTGAAAGTAAATATGTAAAGACCACCAAAGAAAGAAAGAAAATTCCTCAAAACTGCAAACACGTCTCCAAAATTCATCACATTCAGACATTTCAATATATACGCAAAAAGGACATGCTGTAGGACATGAGTTGCAATTAATGGAGTAAGATATGCACAAATATATACTGTATTCACTGATGGATAGCGTTTTTAGAAGTGACGGCATTCCCATCAGCCTCAGCTGTACTTTGTGTTTAGTGCTAATTTGCATGTTAACCAAATGTCAGCATGCTAACACGCTAAACTAAGATGAAGACCATGGTAAACAAATGCCAAACATAACACATCAACACCTTCATAGTCAGCATGTTAGCATGGTGATATTTCTCTTCTGTGCCTCATACAGCTGTTTGATCTGTCCATTCGTTGTGCATTAGAGCCTGTAGCACAGCTGAAACTTCCTCATTAAAGGTGCACTGTGTAACATTTAGGAGGATCATATAATGTTCATAGTATGTTTTCATCAGTGTATAATCCCCTAATAATAAGAATTGTTGTGTTTTTGTTACCTCAGAATGACGGGTTCACCATGTTGAACTGCCATGTTTCTACAGTAGCCCAGAATGGACCAACCAAACACTGGCTCTAAATAGGGCCTTTCATATTTTTTCAAGAGGTTCAGGGCCACCGTAGTTTCTCCTGCACACTTAAAAGACTGAGCTTTATTAAAATTGTCGCAGTCTGCAACTTCACCATTAGATGCCACAAAATCTAACACACTGGTCATTTAAAAGACTGTGAAAGCCCCACAAACAAATACACATGGATAACTCTGTTAACGTTAAAAAATACGTTTCTGAGCTGGTAAAATACCAGTGCATAGGATTTAGTGGCAAGTTGCAGATTGCAAACTACTGAACAACGCTCACGCCTCTATTTGACAGCCTGGGAATGAGAACAGGCTGTGAAGTGTATTGGGGAAACTACGGTGGCCTCAAAACTTGAAAGACCTTGTCTACATCCAGTGTTTAGTTTGTCTGTTCTGGGCTAATGTAGAAATATAGTGATTCAACATGGCGGACTCCAGCTATATAGATGAAAATGGCTCATTCAAAATGTGATTCAGGGTTTCCACCTCTAGGGGTAGTAGACAAAAGAATGAATTTCCAAATTCATGTGCAAACTTATGCACGTGAATTTGTACATGAATGCTTTGTTGTACAGACGTGTAAAACCAAAACAAGCTGAAAAAAGCTGTGGGGAACTACAGAGTTAGTGATAACTCAGTATAAGTGACCCCTTTCACATGACAAATAGTTACTGGACCCATTGTTAATGACTGATTAGTCCGGCTTTAAACATGAATTGCTCCACTGCAGCAGTATTATAACGATTATATCATCATTAGCATTATCAGCCTCAAAGAGCAGCCTCTGTTCAACAACTCAGTTCAATTCAATATGCTTTATTGGCGTTATTGAGTGTAACAGTACCTAAACCTTTTAACGTTTTATCTGTTTCTTTTAAAATAGTTAAATTACCTTATTTATTACATTCAGACACTGTTCCTAACTACTGATGATTATTACTTTCAGGTGATTTCCTTCTCTAGTAATGGAATAATACAGGCAGCTTTCAGTTTGTTGACTTCACACAGTCGTGACAAAGGCAGTTTGACATGCTCAGTGCTGATAGGAAATCAATTATTTACTGCATGTCTGTGATCATGACAAGCATAAGACAAATTCATTAACGCATGCAAATTACTTTAATTGCAATTATCTCCATATCTTGATAAGCAAAGAGGGGGGGTCTCCCAATCTCCCTCCATGGTGCAAGTTCCATGCCACACTCGAACCAATCAAGCCTCATCTGCATATCATTAATTAGCCCAACGAATTCAAGAACCAATTAGCAAGACTGCTAAGATACACGACAAGGAGAATAAAAGTTTCAGAGGGTATGACTTACAGTTGGCCTCATGTGTACATACATATACAACAACAGGCACAATGGATGTTTCAGGCGAATGTCAATAACTGTGAGCAGGTCATTAAAGAGTTATAGCAGAATTATAATTACCAAATTTATCTCAGTTACACTAAGATACAGCATCATTACTATGATTTAATGATTGAACAAAAGAGTACTTTAAGTATCAGGACATGAACCAAGACATACACTCATTAGTTCTTGGTAATGGTATTATTTGAATGCTGAATAATATATATTGTACCGTAACAACACATATTTCTCAGGTTCCAATGTGTCCATAAAGTAAACTTCATGGACACATTGGAACCTGAGAAACACAACTCTCTATTGATTACTTTTTAATTGTTAATTCATTTTTTTTTTCTTTTTCATTTTCAAATTGTTGTTATTGATAACTTCTCATACACTTCCTCAATCTCTGACATCCACACACACAAACATCAACACACACCCACAACACACATAAGGTAAAAAATGTTCAACATTTTTTTAGTTAAATTAACTTATTTGGTTTGAACACACACACACACTAGTGATGGGAATTCCGGCTCTTTCTAGAGAACCGGCTCCTTTGGCTCGGCTCACTAAAAAGAACCGGCTCTTTCGGCTCCCAAGTGGCTCCTCAGATTTTTTGTTGCTTAAA
>NW_023339774.1:1639567-1639738 GCF_004916995.1 Morone saxatilis | reverse complement strand
TTTTCAGCTTGTTTTGGTTTTACAACAAACATAAGGAATCCATGTCCAAATGAATGTGCAAACTACTGCTGCTAGAGGTGGAAATCCTGAATCATTTTGCACTTTCATTAACTACAACTTTGTGTGACATTAACTTGGTTTTGTAATTTCAAGAAACATTCCTGATTAAGT
>NW_023339774.1:1629822-1639490 GCF_004916995.1 Morone saxatilis | reverse complement strand
TCAGTGACACTTAAAATTACTAAAGCTACTTGATCAACAATGGTTCTTTTTTTTAACACAATTCAGTTTTACTTAACGTTTTGTAATCAGTTTCAACAGTTTTTTGAGTTATATTAACTTATTTGGTTTTACCACCTCCAGCTTTAGTTGTTCTCTTTCAGTCCACCAACTGGGAACTTGGGAACTGGGAAAAATTCTGGTTCAACCAGTTCTTTGAACCATTTGGAGCACTTCAACCAAAGTATAAATTGGCTTGGAACCCGAAATTTGGTTCCCATCTGGAACCAAGCGTTGTTGTTTTTTGTGCACCACCCTCTCTTCATGGCACATCTGATTACAATGGTTTCGCTCAAAACTGGTGGAAACACGGGCTGGTTCACTAGATAGCGCCAAGGTTCCAAGAATCTTGAACAGAACCAGTTCAAGAAAAGGAGCTGATTTGGTGGAAGAACACCATCAGTGAAGGTTTGCCTGTGCTTATAGGTTAGCTTTACATGAAATTAATTCAAAATAGATGAAAACAGTTCTTCTAAACATTGGATAAAGGAGAACATTGAGAAATTGGTGCAGAGACCTGTGGTGTAAACATCAGCGTGAGTCTGACTTAATCAATGTTGACCACTGGCAAACTCAACAGGTTAAGTTCAACTGGGTTAGCAAAACTTCTAGTGGAAAAAAATTTGTTAAGTCTAAATATTTAAAGATTAAGTCATAACCTTATGAGAAAACAACAATACTGCTATGAGATAAGGTCGTAAAAGTTATGTTTTAAGCATAAATGTCTAATTCGACTAAAACCTATGATTGAAAACTATAACCAGTCATCCACATGTAAACTGGCAGACTGCTCTCTCCTGGAAAAAACCTCTCAAAAGGTTGACTCCATTTTTAAAAAATATTAAGAACTTTTTTTTCTGGCTTTTTCCTAACATGTCATTTTCCCCAAAAATTTCATTTTTTTCCTCATAGCATCTCAACTTTTTCTGACAACTGACACCAATGACTTGACATGTACTTCTAACACTTTATTTAGATGGTCCGCCTAAGTTTAATCTTTATTTCATAGTATTTGTAACAACAACAATAACAACAAGATTCAACAACCATTTTCTGATATACCACCGTGGTTTGTTTAGGTTTAGGCACAAAAAACATCTTGGTTAGGGTAAGGGTGGTTAGGTTTAGTGTGACTATGATATGGGCTTAAAGATGAGCCCAAATCTATCATTGCCTATCAGCTCACTAAGCTAATGCAACACCTTCTTCCCACTGTACACTGCATAACTAGTTGCAACAGATAACAACAACTGAAGCATTAAGCTTTACTATATGTAAAGCACTGTTACATTCAAACAGCAATATACAAACAATATGCAGTTTCTATCAACTTAAATAAAAAACAGACACTTTTCTGATAACTAGTAGCAGCTAACAACTTTTCGCTAACGATGAACTTAGGTCTTAGGTCTGTTCCATAGACTGTATTGTTAAAAATAGACATAGTGTCCGTAATGTCACCCATAGGTTTCTGAAGAGCCGTTGTGTAGCTCAGTGTAGTCGGTTATGGCTGTCACTGTCGTGGGGGTCTAGAGTCTGGGCAAAGAGGTAGAGCAAGGGTTGAATGAAGCCTGATTACTGTAAAAAGCCACCAGTCATAGCACCCAATGATCACTCAAAATGGCCATGTCCTTAATTATGCAGAAGTTCAGAGACCAAACACGTTTTCTATACTGTGAACATGTTTATTTCTACCTTTTCTAAAGCTGCACAGTTGCACATTTTAATATGGGGCCTTTATGGAGATTGACTCACTTCTGGAGCCAGCCTCAAGTGGCCATGTGAGAAACTGCAGTTTTTGTGCACACGAAAATGTGGAGCGGTCCACAATATGAGATATGTGGAAGACCACTGATCCACTTAATCTGAAGGAGCCTGATCAAAATAGGAATGTTTCATATTATGAAATTTAACATTTGCAGTTTTCACGTTTTATATTCCATATATTCATTCAGTGGCCACTTTATTCTTAACACCTGCTGCACATGCGACATCATGTGCCTGCTGCTTTAACACTGTGCTGAAGGCAGCAGACTGTGTGACTGAGCATTAAGAGAGACTGGTGAGAGTGTCAGTGCCAGATGTGCCGCTTCCTGCGTCAGTGAAAACTGCTGTCCTCCTGAGGTCTTTATACATATTGTGAGTACAAAATGATGTAATGAATACAGCAAACATGCAGTCAGCAGCAGTTCTGTTGGTAAACACAGCTCATCTGTGAGAGATTTCCGATCCATAGAAGCTAAATTTTATTTTTAGTTAGCAGCATGGCACCAAGGACGGTGGTGGTCTGTCGGCTGATCAGTTGGTCCACTACCTTGGCCCAGACTGCAATGTCTCAAAAACAATAGACCTTTTTCACAGCCATTTTGGCATGAAATAGAGTAAACACAGGTGTTATAAATTATGGTAATTAAGGTTCTGTTCCATTTAGTGTAGCAAAGACTTTGCAGTGTACACTAGTCGAATTCTGACTCTATTTGACCTGAACAGAGACCTTAGTTAGTATGATTGAGACCACCTGCAATTATCCTACTATTTCATGTGAAAATGGCTGCTGTAATGAAGGTCTCTTGGATGGATTGCATTGGAATTTGGTTTTGAGTAAAATATCAGAATTTCAATTTGTTGAATACTTCAACAACAATTCCCATCAGCCTCAGCTGTACTTTTATTACTTTTGTTTAGTGCTAATTAGCAAACATTAACATGCTAACACACAACACTAAGGTGGTGACCATGGTAAACATTGTACCTGCTAAACATCAACATGCTAACATTGTCATTTTAAGTATGTCATTTTGAGATTAACTACTTTATGTTATAATCTCAAACATCAAAACAAAAGCAAAGAAGCTCAAACTCACCATAATTACAGTTACGCCACAGCTAATTACATGAATACTTACAGCTGCTGGTTGTCATAGTAACACAAGTACACAGCTGAAGCTTTTAAGGAAGAGTTCAACATTTTGGGAAATATTATTATCCTTTTTGTAAGCGTGAGATTACAAGATCAATATCAATCTTGTGTGTGCATTAACAACAACACTGGATTCATGCTATGGTAAGCCTAGCTTAGCACAAAGACTGGAAAATCTACCCCCCTAACCTGACTGTTGATGGTTTGTTACATAAAACCATTTTGGAAGTTGTCGTTGGCAACTGTTTGGAAAAAGGCAGGCTCTTTCAAAAATGACTCGGCAGGTGGTTGGATGAACCATCTGTCTATAGCTGTCTATCACAGACAAACCATATAACGTGATTGTGAACTGATGCTAGCAGCATCTACGCTAACCTGTTTAGCAGCCGCCATAGTTGTTTAACGAACAGTATCTTCTCGCTGCGTCACACCTTGTCCACCCCTATCGCTGCCAGTATTTCCTCAAGGGTGGATTGATTGAAGGAATAAATTCTTGTGTGATCTTGTAATCTGTCCAAGTTTAGGCTCTGTCCCAAAATATGCCCTAACACATATAAAGCTCACTTAACACGTTGTATCTCCTTTATTTAATCCGTACAGTAACAGAAATATAAATATAGCAATTTTGTTGATTTACAGGGTTACAGTGGAACCGTCACAGTTACACCCCTGGGGTCATTATTGTTACATGGATCATGTGCAGTATTTGTTGGTTTGGTGTATTTTTGGTCAGCCTTCGGGGAAAGAGAAGACTATAAAGCAGCTGGTACATGCTTTAATGCTCTATTAGTATTTTCAGATGGCAGCTGTGAGCTGGCTGCTGCCCTTGATGATGTAAATATTGTGATGATACCTTCATTCCAGTCATTCCTGCCTTTACAGCCTCTTGCAATAGTCTGCAGTTGTTTGCAGTCGTCAGTTTATTGATGCAAGTGGTGCTTATGAGTCAATCTGTGATGTGCACACATAAAATAACCTTATAACAATAACTGGCATCAACGAATGATTCACTGGTGTGAACAAATAGGACTATGATAGAGGTTGTTGTCTTAATTGATCCTCCACACAGTAGAGTGCTATAGTTATAAGGAGTACGGTCTAGACCTGCTCGAAAAGTGTCCTGAGATAACTTCTGTTATGAATTGGCGCTATACAAATAAAACTCCACAGAAGCTCCCACAGAAGTATAACGGCAAAGGTTTTTTTGATGTGTTTTTAACTTTTTTTTCCAATAGAAACTTTGGTAACACTTAATATGGATAGTCCGCAGCTTATTAGTTGAGATTGAACTGTTTTCTGCGGTTAAGGTTTGAAATGTGTTTTTTAAACCCCATTTTGGTAAAGGTAAGTTGAAGAATTGTCACATATCTGTTGAAATGTTATAAATACTCTAAATAAACTATCTGTAGGTGGACAATCCAATAAAGTTGTCTTTTGCCAGTTGAAATACCTTTAAAAGGCCAATACAACACATGAAATGCAGTTTAATTTGCCAAAAAAGTGTAGCCGCGTAGGATCCAAATTCATGCAATATTTAGCTAAAACTTAAATAAAGTTCTCTGGGGGAAAAAAAGGAGTGATGCGTCTCACTTCTGAGAACTGTTCACTCTTATCATTGGCTCTCAGACCTACTTAATGTTGCCTTCTTGCTAGGGTAATGGAAGGTGGATTCCATGAGTCGGGTCTTTCCCTTTTTTCACAGTGGAAGGAACACAGATATCGCTGATCCTTTTATAAAAGATTTGAGCCACCCCAACTATCAGTTACTATGATATGACATGGATATGCTGTGAAAATGGGAGTCTGAAGTGGGGATTTTTTGTATGAAGGAGGGGGATGGGGTAGTAATTTCATCCAATCAGAATACTTTGAATAATTAAACTGATCAACTTAATTAGCTCAATTAAGTTGATTTGACCACGGAACATTGCCATATGGCGCAAGGAAACAAAAGAGGGGGGAACTAATTAAAAGTAAAATAATGAGGATTTTAATTAACTGGTTCCCCAGACGTCAGCAAGCGGGGATGTGGAGTTGTAATTAAAAAGTCCTGTAGTGCTGGCAACATTCTCTCCCTCTCTGTTTTAATAACGGCAAGGGCTCCATCCATCTAATTAAATCTGTAAATGAATTAGCAACATTGAGGGTCCCTGCTTGAGTTTTACACCCCACCTCACACAGCAAACCTTCTAGATACTTCTCATAATTCTGTAATAACAGGAAAGAAAAGCAAAGGAGGCAGAAGATGAATAGAGGAGGAGTCATTATTTTGAAAAAAACGGAAATCTTGGACCCCTGAATCATAGATGTGCGGCAAATCTTTTTACCATACTGCGTTTCTTTTATTTAATTTGTGGGTAAACAAAATTGTACAAATTAAAATGCTTATATGATTTCCTTTTAGCAGCAAGTTTACATAGACAAGCACAAACAGCACTGTACACATTGCGCGCACACGGTGATATGCCTGACAGATGTGTGATGCAGTAATCATAATTCTTCTATGATTTTGAATCAATCTGCAGATTAAATCGATCTTTGAACGTGGTTATTAAATTATGGTTTCTCCTTGCTATGTTAATGGGACAAAAAACTAAAAGAACTGTAATGCAATGGCTACAACAGTGACTGCAAGGGGATGTACCCCATAGGCTTCTTCTGCACTTACCAGGGGCTACATGGAAAGGGTAGGTCAGCTAATTAAAAAAATATAGAAATTATGATTTGATTAAAAAAAATAAAGTGAGCCAGCAGAAAAGTTAATAAATAGCTAAACATAATGGATAAATGGTTAGCTAAATCAAAATGTAACAGAGTTGAAGAAAAAGTAATGGATAAATGGTTGAAATTATTAGCTAAAAATATGGATAAATGGTTAGCTAAATGTAACAGATAAAGAGAAGAAATTGTTAAAAAAAAAATGGTATAAAAAGTTGAAATGAGGTAATGGATAAATAGTTGAAATATCCAACTTATGCCAATAGTAGTTCCAATTCAAAAAAGCTTAACTACAAGTTATGTTTTATATACAGTATGTCGTCAAGGTTTTTAAATGTGGCATGAACAACAATATAATAAATCTTGTGGCACTCTTAACCCATCCTGAAGGGACCTACTTTGGGAGCCTTTAGTCTACAGCCATGCTAGCTGCTCTGTGATGGTGCACGTAAAGCTTTGAAATAAATGCCAACATCATCACACTAACATGCTGACAGTGACAATGCTAACATGCTGATGTTTAGTACGTATAATGGTGCCATGTTCACCATCTTACTTTAGTGTGTTAGCATCCTAGCATTTGCCCATTGCAGCTTTCCAAGGGGAATACAATACGTTGTGAAATAATAACTTTGCTTTGATGGTTTGCTTACCCCCAAACCCCTTAGCAAGTTCAGTTTTTGGACTTCGATATTTTTAAATCAGGACCCTGGAGACTGCACTTCATGTCCCCTACTGACGGTCAACATTAGTTTCTCCTCCTGAAATAAGATGCTACAACTGGGCTGGAGGAATACTAAAGACTGTAAAAGATACCTATTCCTTCAGTTTTTAGTTTAGGTTTGAGGTCTTCTGTGTTAGATATGTCCATCTAAGGTTTCTTTCTCTTTCAGATCATCCAGGTGTCTTGGTTTAGGCCTGATTATATATTTTCAATGTCAAATTTTATACAGTATCTGTACGATCTGACTTCACCATTCACCATTCCCTTATGTTCTTTAGTCCACTGAAATGTAATACATAAACATCAGCTACATTAGCTCATGGTGGCTGCTGCTGCCTTTACCTTTCAATTTTAAACACAACACCTCTGTCACCAATTAATCTCCCTAGAAACAGGTTTTAAAGGACCAATGTGTAGGATTTGTTGGCATCTAGTGGTGAAGTTGCCATTTGCAACTGGCTGAACACTTTTGTTGCCTATAAAGTGTGTAGGAGAAACTATGGCAGCCACGCATGTAAAAATACACGAAAAGCCCTATCTAGAGCCAGTGTTTGGTTGTCCATTCTGGGCTAGGGTAGAAACATGGCAGTTCAACATGGCGGACTCTGTGGAAGAGGACCCACTCCCTTTGTAGATAGAAGCCGGTCATTCTAAAGTAACAATTCTTATTTTCAGGTGATTATACACTAATGAAAACATACCTACATTATATATTATATTCCATTTCTGCTAATAGATCGTCCTCAATGTTACACACTGGACCTCTTAATAGAATCAACGAGTTGTCAGTTGTCTCAAAACCTGGTAAATGCTCCCACACTTGTAGTGCTTTACAATAATAGTCTTGGTGGTTTGCTGATGGAAAATATGAAGACAGTCTGAAATACGTATGCTGCACTCTGACTAATCTATTTTGGAGTTATAATGGAGGCCTTCCACCCGCCTGGGATGATGAAGACAAGCTGTGCAATGACAATCAGAGGACTGCAGCATGCAGCAACTAACCTTCCATCAGCTGCTGCCCATCACCTCTCCGTCTTCATCAGCGTGTACTGTATGTTATTTAATTTTGTTCATGACTCTATGCGTGTCGTCACTCTCTTCCCTCCTCTGAGTGGCATTAGGCGAGGTGCCAAGGCGGTCCTCAGTAGGCCCACCAGGAGTACAGGCTTTCATTAGCACTCTGTAATTAGGAACAGATGCAATTTGCAGCACGGCGCTCAGCTCACACACAAAAACCTACACACATAGAGTTCCACTGACACATGCTGTACTTCAATCACTGACACAGACCTGTGCCCTGTTTCACCTCAAGCAAACTCACAGGCGTACAAAGGGGGACAATTTACAGTGATCAGTGTTTTAAGAGAGTTTTGCTTATTTCCTGTCACTTTATAATATGACTTTACTTGGTCCCTGAAAGGTAATCAACACGTTTGTTTCAAGAGCAATATATTAAAGGTCCAGTGTGTAAATTTAGAGGATCTATTGTCAGACAATGATATAATATTCATAGGTATGTTTTCGTTAGTGTATAATCACATGAAAATAAGAATCATTATGTTGTTATTACCTTAGAATAAGACGTTCTTATCTACAGACACTGCTAGTTTCTCCTTCGCTCTTAGAAGGGGAGGATGAAGCAAGTGAGTTTCAATCTGTAACTACACTGCAATATGCAAGGGCGTAACCATGGTATAGACATTAAGAGGGTCCAAATGAAGGCCCTTCAACAGACTTTTTAAAAGTGCATTTCCTAATTCTGTGATATTTAGGATTTGCACATTTAGAATGTAGTTTTGAGGACTATATTGCCATCTGAATACACATTTAAGGAAACAGTCTGTCATTCCCCAAATAGTGGCTGCCCCTCCACTTTATTTTGTTTTGGTTTGCTTACCGTTTACTGACTTACCAGTTAGAATTATACATGGAAAATTTATAATTCTAGTGTAATAGCAAATAGGACAGCTTCCAGTGGAAGAAGAATTACATGGTGGTAGTGGCCTTTTAGAAATAAAGTTGTTAAGAGAGTCTGAAACGTCACAAAGGTGGCAACACTGAACTAGGGTCAACAAAGTCACACACTTAATGTTTTACAAAACATAACAAACAGAAATAAGTTTAAAATAAATAGTAAATAATAAGAGACAACGCTCAAAAAGGACATATTTAACATATTTTCCACTGTTTATTGCTAGGACAGATTGGTACTTTTTCAGTAAAGAATATGTGGTTACACCCTAGGCTACATGCCACTAAATCCTACACACACTTTAGAAAAACTTATATTTGCATTAATCAATATGTTGGATTACACTGAAGGAAACCAGCTGTGGAAGCGGTCACTTGTAATGCTGCAATTACTGAGTTCATTACCCAACTCTGCCCCTCTATTGGGCTTTTTAGCCTTGTTAGCTCATTGGGTTGGTTTAACAGCACATTTACTGTATGGTTCAGTCTCATCACTCTCATTGCTCCCCATAGGCAGGTGTAGCATAAATAAATAATAACAATAAAAAAACAAACCACAGCTCTGTAAGAGAGTGAATAAGCATCAAACTATTTCTGTAATCATAAAAAGTAGCATGGAACCTAGATACAATGGCGTTTCCCTCTTAAACATTTATAATTACCATTATTTATTTTTCCTTTTTACAGCTGGTCATTCCTGGAGCCTGCACAAACATGTCTGCAACCCTACACCCGTGTCCTCCCACTGCCCCTGTGGCCCGCACTACACTTCCCAGTTCCCCCCCAAATCTCCTGATAGTCCAGATACAATATCACTAATATCCCTAATTGCCTCATTAAATTGACACACAAGCCAGGACCAAGGCTGAGGCAGGGACCCTAATTAGACACCTAAACATGAAGCCAAGGGCGTTTTATGGAGGGGCACTTTGGGGAATGTTTTAATGAGGATATGATGCTGAGAATAGCTTTAGAGTCATTTGTTGACGCAGGAGCTGCACCCGGTGGCCAGCACTCCTTAACCTTATTCAGGCACACACACCCACACACGCACACACAAACACAGTAAAATAAGGACTTTCAACTACATACTGAAAAGTTATCACTGTTTATTGTATTTACTGGGGGTAAAATTGTAATTATTTGTATGAGAGTGGCATAAAAAGAAAACACCATGCATTAAGGCTGCTTAAAGAAGTCGTACCCTTAATCAGCACTTCTTTACTGGATATGATCAATCTTTCTTTATTGTCAGGATATGTACCACAGTCCTTT